>NC_139011.1:20703699-21126199 GCF_964374135.1 Grampus griseus
TACTGAAGCACTGGGGATGGGCTGGGGAGCAATGACTGATTGCCCTGTGGCAAAGCTAAGGAGGAGAGTGTTGTTTCTCCGTGGCAGGGAGTCTGGTTACACTGGGAGAAAGGGAATGGGATTCCTGTAGGCTGACAGGAAGACCACAGCTATCTGTGGGAAAAGGCATGATTATGTTGCTCTGTTGTTGGGAAATATGGTCGCCTTTAACCTTGAGCCAAACCAGAGAATCCTGCTGTGATTTACTTTAACACTGTATTTATACTCCCCACAATAATTAACCATGTTTCAAACATCATCAGGATGTGAGTTATCAAAATAATATTACTCTGATGATAAAAGTGTCTTTAAAAGCCTAAGCCACTTAGCTCAGCAAAGATAAAAAGGCCAAACAAAGCCCACGCCAAAACATTACCAAAATGTTGGCTGTACGTCTTTTCAAAATCATTGTCTGAGACGTTTTCGTGAAAGCATCACAAGATCCAGACAGGTAGTACAGGCATGGGAAAGAGCCGCTAAGTAGGCTTTTTAACGAAGTATTTGCTCAATACTTATCTTCTGTGACTGGAGACAAATGAAATGGTAGAGGAGAAGATTAAAATGGTGGCAGAGTTCTAGCAGCTTCAAGGCTGGGAAGGGAAATAAATGCTATACATGTTGCCACCTGCCATTCTCAAGTTCATGGCAGACATCACCAATGGATCACATCACTCTTCCCTGTTGAGTCTGTTCTCAGTTAACAGTCTTTCTCATCATGGCACTGAACATAGCCACGATTAAATTTTAGCACTTGGTTCTGCAGCTGAAAACGTTTTACCTTCTCTGTTTTAGAGCAAGCTGACTTACCCTGCTTTCCTCCAGAGTAAAACCAAAGGTACAGAGAAACTGGGCACGTGTGGTGGGCGGGGTGGATTGATATTGATATAATTAAGGTATTTTCCAAGAGAGCTAGGCTAATCTGAAGTCTGCAGCTGTGGTCAAATTATCTCCAAATTTAGGACACTTAAAATACTGCATCACTAATGAAAGAAATACAACTTAAAACACCAGTGTTTTACCTGTTGAATTAAAATTTGATAATACAAAGAATTTGGGGAAGAATTGTGGAAACATGTAACCTCATTCACCTTGGAAAGTATAGATTGATACCATAATTTGGAGGGCAATTTAGAAGTATCCGCCCCAAAATTAAATGCATATACCATTTGTCCCAGTAATTCAACATCTACAGATGTTTCCACAAGTATTTAAGAATGCGTATTTAAAGGATATGCATGATTTTGTAATACACTGATTGCAAAATAATTTAAAAATTAAAAATAAAGGTTACGATCTCTATATCTCTCAGTAGAATACTATGCAGGCGTTCAGAAGAATGGGGTAGGTACAAAGTGGTAAATGGCATTGTTTCTTTGCAATAATTCAGTTCCTTCTCTTCCTAGCTGTATTTCTTTGCCCCATTGTCTCCATGCTTGGTCAGATAACATACCTTGCCCATGGGATGTGAATGGGCATGATATTTCCTACATTCTCAAATGTGATTGCCTAGCTTGGCTGGGACTCTTCAGCTCCAACGCTCTATCACATGAGCATAATGTCACATAGTGGCTATTTTATCAGCTTGGGTGCCAAAGAGAAAATTAGTTGAACAGAACTCATTAGAGCAGAGCCAGATGAACGCAAATAAGTTAAGCCGAGCCCAAGAACCACAGCCGATCTACTGCTCTCATGTAACATAAGCAATAAATAAATATTTGTTGTAAGCCACTGAGATCTTGAGGTTCTTTGTTATATAGCATTACTGCAGCAAAGCCTGCCCGATATATCTAATGTTGAAAAAAAATGTCAGGAATATGCTAACATTTTGAAAAAATGAAAAGAGTTAATTACATAACAACATAATCAATATGATTGGCATTTAAAATTATCTATCGGGCTTCCCTGGTGGCGCAGTGGTTGAGAGTCCGCCTGCCAATGCAGGGGACACGGGTTCGTGCCCCGGTCCGGGAAGATCCCATGTGCCACGGAGCGGCTGGGCCCGTGAGCCATGGCCGCTGAGCCTGCGCGTCTGGAGCCTGTGCTGCGCAACGGGAGAGGCCACAACAGTGAGAGCCCCGCATACCGCAAAAAAAATAATAATAATAAATAAATAAATAAAAATAAAATTATCTATCAGTCAATCTATCCATCCATCTTTCCTTGTATATATGTAAAAAATATCTGAAAAGATATGTAGAGAACTATTAGCCATAGGTACCTCTGGCTGCGGGCAGGAGGAATAGAGAGAAGAGGAACTTAGTATTTAATTCATGTTTTAACTATTTGAATTTTTTACCAAAATGGGTTACTTTAATAATAAAAATATCGAGAAAAGTTTTCATTTTTAGTATTTTCTATTTCAGGTATTTGCTCTAATTTTGAGCATTGCTTTTATTGTGTCATTATACCTTTAAAATACTGTGAGTTCTGGTGGAAAAAGAAAATCCACAAGAAATGCCCAAGCGCTGATAAACAAAACACAAATGTGTTCTGTATCCATTCAACAATACGTAACTAACTTGTGACCTAACCTCAGAGATTAGTCCCGAAAACTAAGGAGGTCAGTGGAGAAGCGTGGGGAAAGGTGGCAGTGATGAGTTGCTACATGGGTTTGTGTTCCTTCGTGACCAAGACAAAGGCAAATACTGAGAAATCTGAAGGCAGAGTGGAAAATGCTTTCTCTCTCTCTCTCTATCTCTCTCTCTCAAGGCTAGAATTGACTTTCCTTGTGAAAAACAAGGAATCATATTCATAGCATGTTTAACATTTTTTTCTAACTTAAAAAATTATGAAAAAGGCTGATCCCAGATAAAACTGAGAAGTAATCCTTTCCCTGTTCTATCCCAGGCCAAGAAAACCAGTCTTTCCTTTGTCCTATTCCTTTGTGATTCATTTGTGGGAAAAACAAAGATCTCTTTCCCCTTGAGGCCATTGTCCCACTGTTTCCTCTTAGAATATCCCTCCAGCTCCTTTACCTTTCACCTCACTAACTCCTGGTGGCCTTCATGGCTCAGATGTCACCTCATTTAGACACCTGTTGTGTCCCTCAAGGCCAGGAGTTGCCCTCCTGTGTGTCCCAGTATTACTGTGTCTGTAACAGAAGTATGGAACTATCATGTTCTGCTGTCGGTGCCCATTTATTTGTCTTTCTCACCCATTAAGCTCTTTAAGGTCAGGCACTGTGGCTTATTTATCATCATATCCCTAGTAACCCATCCTGTGCTTGGAGTGTAATAGGTGCTCAATAAATATTTGTTGACTTGATTAAAAAAAGAGTGCTGATTCAGTAAAGTAATCTGTACCCAGATGTTAATGTCTTGCCCTTTAGGAATGTTTGCCTTTTATTAGAAAAGGGCAGGCAGGAATTTTAGATTCTTCTATTAACAGGTTGGTAGAGGACCTATTTTTCCAGAGGAGTCTTCTGATTCCTAGGGTGACCAAGTGCGTCCGCATTTGGCTGGAACTGAGGAATTTCTCAGGGTGTGGGACTTTCAGTGCTAATATGGGGATAGTCTCGGGCAAATTGGGATGACTAATCACTCCACTCTTAGATCAATCACATTAGAATTACCAGGTCTTCTTATACACAGATCAAGGCAAAGTGTACCATCCTCCTCTCAGAAAGAATACCACCATTAATATGTTATTGCCAATATTTCCATTTCTCCTACCACTCAGGGATCATTGCATCTTCATTGATAAAACTCATGTGGTTTCTCAATGGACACATAAAAGATATAGATGAAAACCTTCCATCCTTTCCTGCTGTGTCCACAGAAGGTTGTCAGTCAGCGTGAGGAATTTATTAAGAGATTAAGTACTTAGAGGGCAGGGACTATGGCTGTTTTTGTAGTGACAGGAATAATACTGAACCAATGTTCATTTCTTATCAGAGCCTTTTCTTGCCTGTAGTGGTGATGAGAGAGCAAAGGGTCTCAAGATTATTAGGCATACCTTGAGTTACCACAAGTTATTCAGTCTGGCTAAGTCAAGACCCTTATGCAAACACATCTCAAGTAATCCTCCAAGGAATGTCTGTATGCTGGAGCTAAACAGACAAGCTCTTGTCTTAGTCTGCAAGTTTCTACCAGAAGTCGAACTGCTTTTGCCCCAAAAGTAGAGGGTTGGCTAAGGCAGCTGGTGGGCACAGCTGTGAAATACAGGGATTTCCAAGTCTAGACTCTGTCAAGAAATCAGCTCTCTTACTGGCAGCTGTGCTCCAGCTGTGATGAAACACAAAGGGCTCCCCCAGAAGACACCTGAGACCGAACCAGACCCCTGCTCCCAACTGCTCGGTCTTCTTCAGAACACCGTAGAAGCATCAGTTTACACCAAGTAGGGATGTTCTTGAAACTGTGGCTTGGCCAACCTTTGACCTCTCCACAGCCTTTCTCTCTTCTCTGTGTTTTCCTCTGGAACTTGTGTTCTGGACCAGTTAGAGACCTGGGTGAAAAGGGACAGAAAGAGCACATTAGTTCAAAAAGAGCAGTGCCTTGACCATCTACTCAGTCAGCAAATATTAGTGAGCACATACTATTAATTGTGGTTCTCTGTGGCAGTGGACACATAATAGGCAGTTCGATCTATCACTTTCCTCACTTCTATCCACTGAGTGAGGCTCTTAAGCGTCCTTGGGAAGAACACCAAGGTGGTGTGTTTCTAGGTGGAAGTACATTCTACAAAAGGGATGCATTCAAAACACTGTTTTTAAAGATAACATGTTGACAGGATTATTATTAAAACTGTGATAATAAGATGTTAGAAGAAGCAGTATAAATGGAAGATAGTGAAACAGCAGGAGGCGAAGGGAAGGACATTAAGGACTGACTGTATAGCCCATCCCTTCCTCCTTTCCCTACCTTTTAACCTGGATAAGCCTCTTATTCCAGGGATGCTTATGATGCCTGCCTTTGTTTGCTTCTCCTGTAGCTCTTGGGTAGAGATGACCCCTTAGAATGGAAGTGATAACTGACCATGAATGGTGTCATGGCAAGCAGCATCTGTCCCCACAGTAAGAGAAAAAGGAATATCTCCTGTGCTCGCTACTATTGCTAAGTGACAAACCACCCCAAAACTCAGTGGCATAAGAAAACTTTTCTTTTAAACTTTTTATTTTATATTGGAGAATAGCCGATTAACAATGTTGTGATAATTTCAGGATCACAGCGAAGGGACTTAGCCATACACATGCAACAACCTTTCTTTTTGCTCACAGATTCTGTAGGTCAGGAATTAGGACCAGTCAAAGCAGGGGTGGCTTGTTTCTGCTCCATTATGTCTGATACCTCAATTGGGGAGACCTAAAGACTGGGAGTGATATAGATGGAGGCTGGAATCATCTGGCAGCATCTTTACTTACATCTTTAGAGGTTGATGCTGGCTGTCGATAAGACCTCAGCTGAGCTGTTGGCTGGGGCACTTACATATGATCACTTCTCCGTGTGGTCTTCTTGGCATGCAGTAGTTTGGGTCTCCTTGCCACGTGGTGTCTGGTTTCCAAGACTGAGTGTTCCAAGACAGCAGGAGTGCATGACATTTTTGATCTACCCTTGGAGGTCACTTCTGTCCTATCCTATTGCTTGAGGCAATTACAAAGTTCTATTCAAGCTCTCAAGGTGGAGGATACTTGATGAGGGAAATTTTAAGATCACATTGTCAGATGAGCATGTTAGATGGTAGGTATTATTGTCATCTTTGGAAAATATTATCTGCCACATCCTCCTAAGTTAAAAGTTGGAGAAAAGTGGTTAGAAGTTAGGCAAGGTTGGGGGACTGGAAGTCATGATTTCTTTCTTTGAAAATTCTTCTTACTTTCTGAATATGCTCTGCTGATTAAGCCTCCATATCTCCGCCCTTGAAGATCACCCCACTATGAAGGCAATTTCTCGTCTTTTTTGTCAGACATACTTTGATTTAACGTTCCAGACACAATTCTATTGGTAACTCATTGGTAAAATCTTCTCTGGTGAACCAAGATATAATTAATCACATATTTCTCTGTGCTCCAAACAATAACTAATATGTAATGAGCACTTTTCTATGTACCAGGCACAGTTCCAAGTAACTTAACGTGGTTTAAATAACTTATTCTTCACAGCAAGCCTGTAAGGTAAAGAACATTATTATTATTTTAACTTTATGGGTGAAGAAAACTGAGGCACAAAGGATTAAATAACTTGGCTTAAGGGCATACAGCTTAAAAGTGGTAGAGCCGGGGGCTTCCCTGGTGGCGCAGTGGTTGAGAGTCCGCCTGCCGATGCAGGGGACACGGGTTCGTGCCCCGGTCTGGGAGGATCCCGCATGCCACGGACCGGCTGCGCCCGTGAGCCGATGAGCCTGCGCGTCCGGAGCCTGTGCTCCATAACGGGAGAGGCCACAACAGTGAGAGGCCCGTGTACCACAAAAAAAAAAAAAAAAAAAAAAAAAAGTGGTAGAGCCAGGATTGAAGGCAGAGCCAGACAGTATGCCGCATCTAGAGGGACTATTGGGAGAAAGACTTCCGAATCGTGTTTATAGAAAATATCTACTAAGTAATTTGCCCAAAGAGTGTAGGGAGGAAGTGGAACAAAATTCCTGACACTTTGGTCAACTCAGTCTTTCCGGTAACCTTAGACATCCACTCCCTCCGATGAATTTAAAAAAAACCAATTAAGATCAGACATTGAAGTACTTATGGGAAAAATTTGCCAGCAATGTAAACCAACGTTTAAAAGAGGGGCATATAGGAAGTCTGAAAACACACAGTTTAAAAATCATTATTTCATAAATGTTTCTGTGAGGCCGGGGAAGGGGTAAGGATGTGTTTGTCTCTTTTCTCCTCGTGGAAGAGAAGCAGAATTTTAAACAGCCCCTCTTCCCCAGCTTGGTGGTGCTCTGACTTCAGAGGATGCCTCTAATTGCTCAGAAGCACAGCCTTCCCGCCTTGAGAAACTGGGGAATGATTTAGGTGCTTTGTTGTTTCTTTGCAGCCTTCCCGACCCTCCCCACCATCCTTCTACCCCACACACATCTGTGCGTTCACTAAGCATGCACGTGGGTTTGCCTGACCTCAGGCTCCAGGCACCTTTTTTTGAAGAGTTTCTAAGTGACAGGGGCAAGGGGCGTTCCAGTGTCATTGGGCCATTCTTAATTTTTCTTGAGAGAAAACACTGTTAACTGTATAGTCTGATTACATGGGTAGTTAGCATCAAATATGCATATGTCTGGTTTGTTTGGAGAGCGTTAGTCCTCAAGATGCCAGGGAGCGCAGAAGCCCCAGGGAGGAGAAAATTCAAACTTCTCAGATGCACACGTTTCATTCAGAAGTCATCCTAGACTTTTATTTCTTGTAAGAGGCTTTCCAAAGCCTGCCTCGTCCCATTTCTTCTGCTGTCCTAACTGGTACCACTGCCACAGTCCTGGCCTTCCGCTCCGACATATAAGTGAGGCTACGGGAAGCCATGAATTGTATCTGACTTTGGTAACCCAACACTCGCTCTCTGTCTGAGGTCTGCGAGGTGATCCAGTACCCAAGAGGCAGGTAAAATGATTACCTGCATCCGTGCTGCAGGAAGGAATCAGGAGGACGTGCGAGCCAATTGACACTGGAGCTAGACCTGGGCAAGCAACCTGAGGTTCCTCACCCACTCCCCTGTTCTTGGAATGTCTGTTCTGCCAGCAGTGCCCACAGTGGGAGCTGTTCCGAGGATGTAACCTGGAGAGAGTAAGGTGTTGTTGAAACCATATGGACGGTATATGTGACTGAACCCAGTTAAGGCCGCTGTATAAACTTTCAAGATTTTGCTGGGCAGGCACAAACATCTCTTCATCGTGTGGTGCCCAAGACAAGCCTTGTATGTGAGTTCCCTTGCTTATTAAGACTGCCACCTACCAATCCGGACTGGCCTCTTTCTTCAGTCTTTCCTTGCCCTCTGTGTATGGGGCCAGTTTATGAACCTACACTCCATGTGACCAATTTACTCTCCTTCCCCGCAAGCCCAAGGTTCCCAGCATGGTGCTCATCTGAATACCACACTAGTACCCTCCAATTCATTTTCTTATAGCTCCAATTTCTACTATTTGCCTGTGATTGAACAGTGGAAGTTTGTAGAAATCAGGCTTCTACACAACTGTGGGGTTTTGAGACATAATATGTAAGACATCAAGATTTACAGAATTTTTTTTTTTTTTTTGCGGTACCCGGGCCTCTCACTGTTGTGGCCTCTCCCGTTGCGGAGCACAGGCTCCGGACGCGCAGGCTCAGCGGCCATGGCTCACGGGCCCAGCCGCTCCGCAACATGTAGGATCTTCCCAGACCGGGGCACGAACCCGTGTCCCCTGCATCATCAGGCGGACTCTCAACCACTGCGCCACCAGGGAAGCCCCCAGAATTTGCATTAAGTATTCCCTGAGGGAACTGTTAGCCTTCAACAGTGATGTATAGAGACCAGCATTTTCTTCTTGATGAGTTTCAGTCCAACATAGCTGTGTCTTAGCCGTTTCCGTATGCTCCCTTTCTGGGTCTTTGTGAATTGATTGATTGATTGGAAATTTGTTCTTTGGTCTAAATATCATCAATGTACTTTTGTTTCTTGTCTTAATTGTTTTTGCTATTCTTTGGAACCTCGAGAAGAATTTCAGATATGTCATATTGGCTCTGCCTGTGGCTACTTGGTGCTCAACTCAATCCAAAGATCCGGCTTTAGAAAAGGGACACATGGCAAGAAATGTAAATTGCTGTACTCTGCTCCCCAGCCATCAAACATCCTTTGTTCACATTCTAATTTTCCACTAAATGAGCTATTGTTGCTACAAGTCAGTGGTTCCACTACAGAATTTGTAGGACAATAAACAAAGTGTAAAATATATGTAATGAGGACTGCCTCTAATTTCCGCTTAATTGCACATTGAATTATAGCCAGCACGACCCTGACACCGGCATTACTTCCTCAATACACAGCCTTGATGTAGAGCAAATTTGTCTTGTATGACAGGTTTATTTCTTTGCTGAAGGACTGTTTAAGGGGTGTTTCATTGTATGTTGCAAAGATGTAATTGGGCTCAGGCTGGTTTAGTCACTTAATAGGTATGATCATAATGATATGTCACTTTTTAGTATATGGGCTGCTCATTCCTTTGCAGGCTGACTGCTTTATCTAGGAGACATCAAATGGAGTCCCGACAAAATAATACCTGTGGGAAGATGAGCTGCCGATTTATATCTCCCTTTAAGTTCAGGGCTTTGGTATGTTAGGAGAAGAATGGCAGCTTCATATCCAATAAGGCTGAAAAAAGAAAGGTAGTGAAATCTGCAAATAAAATTTTTATCACTTCATATTTAGAGTGTATTTTTCTTGAAGGGCAGGGAAAATCTGCAGAGGTATTGACTACTCGCCAACTGACCATTGGACACAAAAGCTGTGAGGTGCTTTGAGATTAAGTTCCCAGAAGAACATTTATGGCGCTAGGTGATATCACCTGCAGCATATCCATTAATCCAAAATTATTTTTTATTTTATCTTTTGTACCGCCAACCATAATCCTAACTTCTAATCCATTTTGAGTACTGTTCTTCTTATCCTATTTTCTGTGTTTCCATTTGCTTTCTTAACTGTTTTGTTGAACCCAAGCCGTATTCATCATAAAATTCAGAAATATCAACATAAGTACTGAAGATGGGTAGATTTGAGAGAAGGAAAGATGTGGAAGGTTGGAAGGGACAGGTGATTCTGGGCATGGCACAGTAGGACTCAGCGAAGAAATCCCCAGCAGTGATCTGATCTGAGGGGACACTGGCTTAGGTGATGACAAAGTGGCATTGTTTGAACAAGCGTAGCTATAGTAACATTGGTGGTGACGGGAACATGTCTGGCTGTGGTCATCAGTGGTGGCTGCTTCAGTGACCTTGTTGCTCCATCTGTATATTCAGCGGTAGCAGCAAGAGCACAGAGCCTTTGTCAGACAAAGGCAGTTGCCATGACGTCTTCAGGGGGTACCAGTGACATGATTGGCAGTTCTAGTGTGAGGAGCTACTGAAGATGCCACCATAGCAGCTAAGGAAAGTCGGGGAGGGGGGAGAGCTGAAACACTGCAGTCTCCAATTAAACGAGTGTTCCAAGAAGACACCTGCGGTGGATTACCAGGCTGAGCCTCAGGTACGGGGTGAAGGGGCTATTTTTCCAGGAGAGTTGATAGGAGGAAAGTCAGAGAAGACTAGTACATATCTTGTAAGAATTGTTGTATTAAATGCAATAGTAAGGTGTAACGCAGTGAAAACAATGCCTGGCACATGTTACAGATTAGCTAATTTTATTAATATAGTACAGTAATAATATTATTATTACAGTTCCCGCTTGGTAAGCACTTATATTAGGTCTAGGGGCTGAACGTAGGTCTTTATCTGTGTGATATAGACAGCATTTTTATGCCACAACTTTAGTTTATATGCTGTTATAGACTGAGTTGTACCCTCCCCCTCTTCCTCCAAATCCACATGTTGAGACCCTAACTTCCAATAGAACTGTATTGGGGGATGGAGCTTTTAAAGGAGGTAATTGGCTGAATGAGGTCATAAGGGTGAGGCCTTAATCTGATAGGACTGGTGTCCTTACAAGAAGAAGAAGAGACACCAGAGTTCTCTCTCTGCTCACACAGAGAAAAGCCCAGTGAGAAGGCGCCGTCTACAAGCCAGGGAGAGAGGTCTCACCAGAAACCAACCCTGTTGGTACCTTGATCTTCAAGCCTCCAGAACTGTGAGAAAACCAGCTTCTGTTGTTTAAGCCACCTAGTCGATGGTATTCTGTCGTGGCAGCCTGAGCAGACATAAAAACCAACCCTTCCCCCAAATCCTTTATTTTCCATAATTCATTGATTTTCTGTGACTTTACTTGCTTGCCTACCCTAATGATGGGAAGAACACTTGATCCTGCCAATTAAAGCATCTGGGAGCAGATGGACACTTTTTTTTTTTTAAACCTGAGGGTTTTTTTTTTTTTGAAGTAGAGTTGATTTACAATGTTGTGTTAATTACTGCTGTTCAGCAAAGTGATTCAGTTATACATATATATACATTCTTTGTTTTTAAATGTTTATTTTGATTTAATCCAGTTTCTAAACTGAGTCATGTGATATGTTGTCATCTTTTTTTAAAGGTTTATTATTTATTTATTTATTTATTTTATCCATTTTTGTCTGCATCGGGTCTTTGTTGTGGCACGCGGGATTTTCGCTGAGGTATGTGTGATCTTTCGTTGCGGTGCGCGAGGGCTTCTCTCTAGTTGTGGCGGAGGGTTTTCTCTTCTCTAGTTGTGACGCGTGGGTTCCAGAGTGCTTGGGCTTTGTAGTCTGTGTCATGTAGGCTCTCTAGTTGAGGTGCAGGAGCTCAGTAGTTGTGGCATGTGGGCTTAGTTGCCCCACGGCACGTGGGATCTTAGTTCCCTGACCAGGGATCGAACCCGTGTCCCCTGCATTGGAAGGTGGAGTCTTTACCACAGGACCACCAGGGAAGTCCCTATGCATTCTTTTTTTTTAATATTATTTCCCATTATGGTTTCTCATAGGATACTAAATATAATTCTCTGTGCTCTACAATAGGATCTTGTTGTTTATCCATTCTCTACATAAAAATTTACTTCTGCTAGCCCCAACCTCCAACTCCATCCCCCCCACCCCCTTGGTAACCATCAGTCTGTTCTCTATGTTTGTGATTCTGTTTCTGTTTCATAGATAGGTTCATTTGTGTCATATTTTAGATTCCACATATAAGTGATATAATATGGTATTTGTCTTTCTCTTTCTGACTTACTTCACTTAGTATGATAATCTCTAGTTGCATCCATGTTGCTGCAAATGGCATTATTTCATTCTTTTTTATGGCTGAGTAGTATTCCATTGTATATATGTACCACATCTTCTTTATCCATTCATCTCTCAATGAACATTTAGCTTGTTTCCATGTCTTGCTAATTGTGAATAGTGCTGCTATGAACATAGGGCTGCATGTATCTTTTTAATTATAGTTTTGTCTGGGTATATGCCCAGGAGTGGGATTGCTGGATCATATAGTAACTCTATTTTTAGTTTTCTGAGGAACCTCCATACTGTTCTCCACATGGCTGCACTAACTTACATTCCCACCAACAGCGACACTTACTTCTTCTTGAGGTGTTGGGGCAAGAGGTCCTTCTGGTCTTCTCCTGGGAGGGGGTTTGTGCTGTATGCACTGCTGAAGTGTCCGCAGTGGAGTAACTTGTTTGTATGTCACAGTTAGGGCCTGGTGATTCCCTCCGTGGTGGACCTGGGTCTCACCTTAGCTATCCCTGGGGCTGCTGGTCCTTAGGGGCTGGCTGAGACTCCTGTCCCATCACTAGGTCTCCTGGGAACGTCAGATCCCCCGCCGACCTTGGGAATGAGGTGGGGGCAGGGTTGGTTGTGGGCAGAGGCTGGGAGAATCGTCTCTCAAGCACTTTCACCTGGTGCTTTCCTAGGTCATTTCTACTCCAACATCTAGACGCCATGTTGGTCTTGCTGCCATATAAACTCAGGTCATCTGTAAAACCATGAGCTCTGGGGAGGCAGGGAGTAGGAATGTTGCTTTGTATTCCTTGACTCGAACTAAAGGCTTTATATTCCCCCAACATTAACCTCAGACGGCCAGGGAAATGAGCTCACTTATATGGGTCCTCCAACTTTTCTTCTCCCGTTCTCAGGCTCTATCTGCTCATTTTCCACTTCAACTCCAGTGACAGAAACGGCCCTTCAGTCCGGCCCTCTCCCTTTCCCACCTCAAGGCTTGCGCTAAAACCCTGGGCTCTGGTCTTTCTAGCTTTGGCTCTCGATTTATAAAGCTCAGCTTTCGGAGTTCAAAGAGAACACCTCATCAAAACCCTGGATTCTGAAAAGTAAAGGCACTTGCCTGTAGCCTATTGTCCTACAGTGAACAACAACAAGAAATCTATATTTTAAAGCTCAAAGCCAAGTAATGACTTATTTGATCTAGAAGAGTCTACCTTCCCCCTGAAATATTGACTGTCTCAAGGGTGACAGGGAAATGAGCAATAATTAAGGGTTTAAAAGAAAAGACAATACATTGATTAAATATTTTCAAAACACTCTCGCTGCTGTACTCTCCTGTTATTAAATCTTTCCACACTCAACCCCTCCCCACAAAGTATTTTTGCCTTTATCTTGCCCCTCCCTTCAAAGAAAGTGGGAGCTAAGGTCTTTCTAGGTTCTGTTTTGATCCCCCTCTTCTCCACCGAGTTCAAACAGCAATAGCAGGCAGAACTTTTGGGGGGAAGAGATAAGCCTTGAAATGACCTTGAATTACTAGAGAGTGTTGAGCAAGTTTTTTGGTTAAAATCTAGAGAAAGTGAAGCGTGTCACTCTGACCCCCATCTCCATCACCTCCCAGCCTCAGTTGCTGTTTTGTCTCTGGTCTCAGGAAGCCAGAAGGTAGCACTGGCTGAACAGGGGCCACCAGAGAGTGAGAGAGATCAGCCTCCACGCCATAACCTGCAACTTAACCCAAACTACGGGTTGTCTTTCCAGCCTGACTTTGGAATCCGTTTCTTTCCCTAAGACACAGCCTGTCCAGATCACTGAACTAATGATATGGCTTGCAGCTGCTAGCATCACCCTTCCCTTTCCAAGAAAGGTTTTAGTTCTTTCAAAGATTTCGATTGCAAGAAATCCACTTCAAAGTTGCTTCCCCTGCTCATCCTTTTCTGTTTTCTCTTGGTTACCTCTGTACAGTGTTCCTCAATAGGTAAAGAGAGTGGTGTAGGGTTTGTGACTAGTCCAGAGTCCCTGCTTCACTGCCTGGGGAGAGATTGCAGAGACTGACATTTTCTCAGAGAAATCCCATTATTGGCAACATCCAGTGTCCAATATGGGAGAGTAAGGGTGGAGTAGCAGTGACCAAGGGATGGGCGTGGGTGGAGAGCAGCAGGTAGCCTCCCAGGGTCTTATGTGCTCTAGTATGGTATGAATGGAGTAGCTAAGGGTTCTTCAGACTCTCAAGGGGGCTACAGAATTGAAGAAAGGACTGGTGGACAGGAAAATGTCTGAAGTCAGGAGAAAGAAGCTGAAGAAGGCAAGGATATATTTTTTTAATTAATTTATTTTATTTTTGGTTGAGTTGGGTCTTCATTGCTGCGCACGGGTTTTCTCTAGCGGCATCGAGCGGGGGCTGCTCTTCGTTGCAGTGCGTGGGCTTCTCATTGTGGTGGCTTCTGTTGTTGTGGAGCACGGGCTCTAGGCACGTGGGCTTCAGTAGTTATGGCACGTGAGCTCTAGAGCGCAGGCTCAGTAGTTGTGGCGCGGGCTTAGTTGCTCCACGGCATGTGGGATCTTCCTGGACCAGGGCTCGAACCCATGTCCCCTGCATTGGCGGGTGGATTCTTAACCACTGCACCACCAGGGAAGCCCGGCAAGGATCTTTTGACAGAGGCATTGGCTGAGAGTGCCAGCAAGACATCACAAAGCTCAGGCAGGACCAGCTCTATTTGAATGGACGCCAGATCAGGATGCCCAGGGCTTGGTGGATCCAACTTTGCCAGAACAGATGAGCAGGGAAACAGGACAGCTGCCAAAGGTCATGCATAATGAGATGCCTCAACTGCAAACCAGCAAGGTTAGAAGCTAGGACATGATGTAATACTCCTTTCCACAGACTTATTCACCCTCATTTAGAAGGTGAGGTGCAGTAAGGGGAAGCTTAGCAAGAATTAATTCTTACCCAAAGGGTCTACGATTTGAATGGGATAAAGACTGAGAAAGTTATACTTTAATTTGGATTTATAAAAATCACTGAATAAGAATGGAGTGTACCAGAATGTGATAAAATATATCTTTTGCTATAGACAGACTGGCAGTTTAAACATTAAGTTGGATTTGCTGATTCAAAAAAAGGTACTTTTTTTTTTCAAATCTGAGTCTTTATACTCATCTACTGTACTTGTTTAATACTTTCATCAATCCTGTAAGGAAATTAGGCTCAGAGAGATCCAATTATTTGATCAAGAGATTAAATAATTTGGTCATAGTTAGCAATTAGCAGAGCCAAGACTTTAATTTATCTGGAATCAAAGTTTGTGTTTCTCACTCCTGTGCCTTAACCTCAGAGTTATATGGCTGGTATTTTTAGCCTCTGTATTGTTTTTCATCCATAGGAGGGTGTGGCCTTAAAGCATAAATCCTGACATTTTTTTTTCTTCTTAAATTCCATATATATGTGTTAGCATACGGTGTTTGTCTTTTTCTTTCTGACTTACTTCACTCTGTATGACAGACTCTAGGTCTATCCACCTCATTACAAATAGCTCAATTTCGTTTCTTTTTATGGCCGAGTAATGGGTAAGACAGGAATAAAGGCACAGACGTACTGGAGAACGGACTTGAGGATATGGGGACGGGGAAGGGTGAGCTGTGACAGGGCGAGAGAGAGTCATGGACATATACACACTAACAAACGTAAGGTAGATAGCTAGTGGGAAGTAGCCGCATGGCACAGGGATATCGGCTCGGTGCTTTGTAACCGCCTGGAGGGGTGGGATAGGGAGGGTGGGAGGGCGGGAGACGCAAGAGGGAAGAGATATGGGAACATGTGTATATGTATAACTGATTCACTTTGTTATAAAGCAGAAACTAACACACCATTGTAAAGCAATTATACCCCAATAAAGATGTTAAAATAAATAAATAAATCCTGTCGTAAATGTTCTTTATTTGCCTTTGTCCTTTGTTCTCGTTTTTTCCTCCCTCTACTTCTTTAATCTCTCTGATTTTGTCCCTTTTATTAGTCCTCTATTTTGTCCTTTTTTTAATCACTCCAATGAGCCCCCATGGTTGATGATCAGTTCCTCTCAAAGCCTTATTTGCCTACACCAAGCTGTGTGGCCCTCAGGATACAGACCCTACCACATGGAGCCACCTGGCCTGACACCTTCCCAGACCTCAGGAAGCAGGACATGAAGACAGCATTGCCTTTGGATTTGGAAGCCTACAAATTAAGAGTTCATTGCGTTTGAGAGGTCCAGGAGGATTGAGTTTCAGATGAATGGAATAATCATCTTCCAGAGAAGTAAATTTACTTGGCAGGTTTCCACTAAAATGGATTTAAAAAAATGTCAGATGGAACTAAAACATTTAAGACATATGGTGCATTAACTAAATGTTTAAACATTTACCTTTAGCTGCGTGAACATATCACTGATGAGTTCAGTGAGCTATGTTGAACATCTTTGACGGAATCACTGTCCAGTAGAGAGCTCTATTTCTTGAATTTATTTAATATAAAACATCCCCAGATGCTTACAACAGATACCAAATGCATGTTATAATTTCACTGCTGAATGCGAATGCACATAAAGATGAAAGATCCAAACGAGAAAATCTATCTGTAATCTCAGTCATTACCTTTTATTTGAAATTGGTTCTCCATGAGAAGGGTGCAAAGAAGAGTATCATTAGTTACGAAGCAGTGAAAGTCACTGGGATGCCATCAGCCCATTCTGCTGTCTTCCAGAAAATCCCTTAATACTTTTTTGCAGGGTCAGCAAACATGTAGCAAGTGTGGGAGAGCTCCCCCTCACCCCTTGTCTGTAGCAGACATTGTTAATCATCACAACGCTTAATTCTCCCCCTGAGCCTGCACTTGGCCTGAGACTTTTTCTGCACCCAGCACTCCAGGCAACCACTGCGGATTGATCCAAGCTGGCACTTAAAATGAAACCTATTTGCAATCTCCAGACATAGAACAATGATAGAGCAGTGGGGTGTTTCTATATCTGATGTATCTAAGAGACGTGATAATTGTGGTAGTAGGCCATTGGATGCTGTTAGGATTTATTCCTTTAATTAAAAGGATGGCTGTGGGGCTCCTTGGGTTCTGGAAGAATCCACTGGGACTTGGATTAGCCTCTATCTAGTTGTATAAAGGGCTAGTATTCTGTCTTCTAGGCAGACTAATTCCACACATACCTATATCCTTTTCTCTTTCACCCTCTGAGTTTCAGATCCTCAAACTGAGAATTCTAAACCCATTTGAAATAGAATGAGTCAGGAACTAACAGAGACCCTGAAACTAAGGTAATCACTTAAATTCTGGATACTGCAGAGAACTTCCTGGAATAAAGGTGTGTGTATGTTGATGGCGGGGGGGAGGTGTGGAACTTGTATTTAAGATCTGATCTCATACGTGTTCACATTTCCTATGTAGGCTGTAAATAGTAACAGCTACTGTTTATCTACCTGACAAGGTGTTAAGCACCAAAGGACATGCACTTTCTGTTTTTAAAATCAAAATGTGTAAATACGTCAGCCCAAATATTTTCACGAATGCTCTTTTTTGCCTCCATTCAGAATATCTTTCTTAGAAAAATATTTTAATCAAAGTTCTTCCATTAAGTTGTCTCTATGATTCTTTTGAATGTTTCTCCAAACTCAGATGCTGCAAAATCATAGGCATTGTTACTTTCACTCCATTCCAGTTCAGAATATAAATTTATCCAATAAAAGTAAGAGGTCCATCGAGAGTCTCACCACAAGTTGAAACATTCCAAACTACATTATAGAATTTCAAATTTAAATATTATACACAGCAGGAGGATTCATCCTTTTATTTGTTCACTTCTTTCTTCGATATTTTAAAGATAAGTTTAGTGATGTTTCTTTACATCATTACTTTCTGCAAAACCTACAAAAAGTAACTGTTAGCTTTTGAAATCAATGCTGACGTTTCTCCAGTAGACTAGCACTTTACAGTTTCACATGGTCACAGATATCATTATGGCTCCCAAGTTAGATGTCAAATGCCGGCAAACATTTTGTGCAAGTTATGTGTTCATCAACTTTCTTAAGAAATTCAGTACTTAAATTTTTATTAAACATGTGATTTCTTTCCCCTAGAATTCACTGCTGCTAAAGAGTTATCTTAAAATTTTTAAAAAGTTACCAAAAACTAATATAAATAAAAAGTTGTAGATTTAGAGCATGTAATAAATGATAAAACCGCTGTAGTACAAATTATTCTCTACATACTGTATAGAAGGATTCTCAGTCTCTATTTCCCATACACATTACATACACCAAACCTAGTTTCCCAAGTTTCCCCTGCCTCTGTGCCTTGGTACTCCGGTGGCTTCATGCATCTTGCAGCCTGTTAGCACTGGCCATGGCACCATTTGCACATGTGCTCACTAGCTTGGAAGGGGCAGTGGTATTGAACACTTCTGTCACTAACGCCACCAAAGACTGAAAGAGTTTGCTTCCCAAAGCCTAGTGTACAAGATCACTCTATTTCCTTCCAAGAGAGGTATTATTATACTGCATCTAGACAGGATCAAGAGAAGAAAGAAAGGTCACCTCTGGTTGGTTTCGAACACAACCAAGTATTAAATTGAGAAGTCCTTTTATGGCATGTGCATTTCACGTATAGACTGGCTGAAACCCTGGCAGAAGCTAAAAGTACAAGTGGAAGCCTAGAAAATTCAGAATGTTTTAATACAATTATTAATAATAATACTTTTATAAACATGAAAAACGTGAGGTACATGGTAAAGCAGATGGCGTGCCAGGATACTAGACATAAATAAAGGCCAACCTGGATATATGCTTCCCCTACTTGGCATTTAAGAGACCAATCTTCAGATCATCCTGGACCCAATTCTGGCTGTATCAATTAACAGCTGCATGACTATAAGCAGACATCTACCTTCAACCTTCTTGTTTGCAAACTGAGAGCTAAAATGCCTACCTCACTGGGTCATTGTAAGGAGAAAAATGTATGGAAAGTGTCCAGAGCAAGGACCAGGTACACAAAGCAACTGCTCGCTACTAGAGACAGAGATGTTGTTATTACCACCATGCTCTTCTTACCAATGACTTACTGCGTACAGAGGCCATGGGATGCTTGCTACTCAGGCTGATTTTTCCCTTGAAAAATGAAGCAGGATCAGAAAGAATCAGGGAGAACAGAAAAGGGAAGCAAGGAAGGTGGTCAAGTGGTATAACAGCCCTGCGGTATTGTTAAGATGGTTTAGATTTGTGCTGTTATCCCTTCAACACAAGAGAACTACTATTTATCAAGCCCTGGAGCAAATATTTACTCCTTTTCATAATGGGGCTCTATCATTCACACTGGTGCTTTCCTTATAACTGCCACACGGGGCACTATTATTATTACCTCCATTTTACAGATGAGGAAACTGAGGCTTCAAGAGGTTAGAGAACAAGAGCTAACACGGAATAGTTAGATATAAAACACATGCTCCTAAATCCATGCTTCTTATCTACATTACTTCTCAGAAGTTACAAGTGTCCCTAGTGGACCCACATCTGGAGTGTCCAAAACATACAGTTCTGTTCATCAACACTAAGTAGCATTTTATGAGAAGGTGAGGTTGTCCTTTCTTATTAAGAACCTCAAAAACTTAGAAATTCTTAACAGATGGTTCATTTCTAAATTTACCTAAACAGTTTTCAGAGCCTATTTGTAATTTTTAGCTATTGGCGGTAGCAAGTTCTATAATGTCTTATCCAATAAGTATAAAACTAGCCTATGCTGCAGTAACAACCCCCAAATCTCAGTTGTTTAAGGTAGCATAAGATTATTTCTTGGTCATGTGTTACCTGTCTATTGCAAATCCTCAAGGTAGGAACTCAGGAAATCAGACTGAAAAGATAGTCCCCATCACCAGCCGGAGGGAAGAGCGCTCTCGAGGCTCTCACACTGCATGATCTAGCTCAGAACTGATACACTCGCATCCCCAGAAAGTCCACTGGGCAGAACTAGCTGCATGGCCTCACCCAAGTATAAGGGAGCTAAGAAGGACAATTCTGCCCTGTGTATGGGAAAGTAAAAATGAAAATATTTGGCAAACAGCAACCATCATTGATATAAAGTTACTACAAATGTTGTAAATTTTTACTTTCTTTTAGTTTTTATAAAATGCTCTATTTGCCCTATTTCAAGTTTCCGGTGGTTCCCTCTACTCAATATATTCTATTATTACATAAAGAAATACTTGTTCACATATTTTAACAGAATTTCCACCTTGTTTCCAATGGAAGAACATTAGATTGAAGAAGAGTCTGTCTTTTCTAAAAAGTTCTTTAAAAAAAAAATGACATCAACTCCTAGCTAAGGGAGATTCCTTAAGGAAATGTGTCATTTTCTTGTCTAGAAGTCAATGAGCTCAAAGAAAAATAAAGGTAGGGCTGAAAGGATGTGGAATAAAAGACCCAGTTAATACCTAAAAGATGCCAAATTGGAAAGTGTTACTGTTCCTTGTATCAACCATCACTGAAAATGGCTCAGCAGGAAAAAAGACTATCTCAAGCTGTCAGTCTTGCCATAGAAATAGATCATTGTAATACGGGTGGCAGAATTGCGGAGCTCAACATGGCCAGTGACATTCTATTGACTAGTTAAGAACCAAGAAAGGTAAGAACTGAGTGAATGAAAATTCAATCAAGTCCTAATCAAATTAACATTCAATAAACTGGGAAAATTCTTGTGTTGGGTTTTGGCTTTTTTTTTTGGTCCCTAAATATTAATCAGCTGTAAGCTACTTTCAGGTTATCTATTCAGCTTTTAAAAATGGATTGGTCTTGGGGGGCTTCCCTGGTGGCGCAGTGGTTGAGAATCTGCCTGCCAATGCAGGGGACACGAGACCTGGTCTGGGAAGATCCCACATGCCGCGGAGCAACTAGGCCCGTGTGCCACAACTACTGAGCCTGCACGACTGGAGCCTGTGCTCCGCAACAAGAGAGGCCGCGACAGTGAGAGGCCCGCGCACTGCGATGAAGAGTGGCCCCCACTCGCCGCAACTAGAGAAAGCCCACACGCAGAAATGAAGACCCAACACAGACAAAAAAAAAAAAAGGATTGGTCTTTTCATAGAAATCTGTATTCAAAAGTAAAGATGGAATTTAATGTCCTTGGCTTAGATGTACTTCATAGAAGTGAGCAGTCTTTCATGGCTGCATTCTTAGCACACAGTAAAGAATGAGAGTGGAGGAGACGTTTCAAGTGCATGGGGCTGGAGACATGCAATGTAGAGATGGGGAACAAACTCAGCTTTCAGGGTGTTCAATGCCACCCACAGAAAATTCTTCATTGTGTCTTTATTAAACTCCTATTTGGCAATCAGGAAGAAGTAGGACAATTCAGTTCCAAAAATAATTATTGAGCGCCTGCTAATATGCCTAGAAGTGCTTTGCATACTTCAATGAACCATATGAGAGGAGGAGTATTTTTGTTGTTGTTATGGCACCATACTTGAAATTGCACAGACAACACAGGTCAACAAGATCAGGCAATGAAGAGAAAAGTAACAAAATAATCAACTGTTAGGTTGAAGTATTGATCAAGGTTTATATTTTGCAGAGTAAGTATAAGTCCAAAGTAAGTATTGGTTAAAAATCAGTGGCTTGTGGAGCAACTACTGAAGCCTGCGTGCCTAGAGCCCGTGCTCTGCAACAAGAGAAGCCACCGCAATGGGAAGCCTGCTCACCGAAAGGAAGCATAGCCCCTGCTCACTGCAACTAGAGGAAGCCCGCACGCAACAAGACCCAACACAGCCAAAAATTTAAAAAAATTTTTTTAAATAAATAAATAAAATTAAAAGATTAAAAGAAAATCAGTGGCTTAATTTGATGTCTATTTATCAAAGCACATGTAAAATATTACAATGAAAACATTTAAACCTAGTTTTATACCTATGTAATTCTAATTTCTAAAATACTTTATCACATCAGCTGATTAGTTAAGAAGGTTCTTTTTGTGATGTTAATTAAGTCAGCATTCATTTGCAGCAACATGGATGGGCCTAGAGATTATCATACTAAGTGAAGTAAGTCAGACAAAGACAAATATCATATGATATCACTTATATGTGGAATCTAAAATATGATACAACTGAATTTATTTACAAAACGGAAATAGACTCAGAAATAGAAAACAGACTTATGGTTACCAAAAGGGAAAGGGGGTGGGGGAGGGATAAATTAGGAGCTGGGATTAGTAGATACAAACTCCTATGTATAAAATAGATGAACAACAAGGTCCTACTGCATAGCACAGGGAACTATATTCAATATCTTTTTTTTTTTTTTTTTTTTAACATCTTTATTGGGGTATAATTGCTTTACAATGGTGTGTTAGTTTCTGCTTTATAACAAAGTGAATCAGTCATACATAAACATATGTTCCCATATGTCTTCCCTGTTGCGTCTCCCTCCCTCCCACCCTCCCCGTCCCACCCCTCCAGGCTGTCACAAAGCACCGAGCCAATATCCCTGTGCCATGCGGCTGCTTCCCACTAGCTATCTACCTTACTGCGTTTGTTAGTGTGTATATGCCCATGACTCTCTCTCGCCCTGTCACAGCTCACCCTTCCCCCTCCCCATAACCTCAAGTCCGTTCTCTAGGAGGTCTGCATCTTTATTCCTGCTTTACCCCTAGGTTCTTCATGACATTTTTTTCTTAAATTCCATATATATGTGTTAGCATACGGTATTTGTCTTTTTCTTTCTGACTTACTTCACTCTGTATGACAGACTCTAGGTCTATCCACCTCATTACAAATAGCTCAATTTCGTTTCTTTTTATGGCTGAGTAATATTCCATTGTATATATGTGCCACATCTTCTTTATCCATTCATCCGATGACGGGCACTTAGGTTGTTTCCATCTCCGGGCTATTGTAAATAGAGCTGCAATGAACATTTTGGTACATGACTCTTTTTGAATTTTGGTTTTCTCAGGGTATATTCCCAGTAGTGGGATTGCTGGGTCATATGGTAGTTCTATTTGTAGTTTTTTAAGGAACCTCCATACTGTTCTCCATAGTGGCTGAACCAATTCACATTCCCACCAGCAGTGCAAGAGTGTTCCCTTTTCTCCACACCCTCTCCAGCATTTATTGTTTCTAGATTTTTTGATGATGGCCATTCTGACTGGTGTGAGATGATATCTCATTGTAGTTTTGATTTGCATTTCTCTAATGATTAACGATGTTGAGCATTCTTTCATGTGTTTGTTGGCAGTCTGTATATCTTCTTTGGAGAAATGTCTATTTAGGTCTTCTGCCCATTTTTGGATTGGGTTGTTTGTTTTCTTGTTATTGAGCTGCATGAGCTGCTTGTAAATTTTGGAGATTAATCCTTTGTCGGTTGCTTCATTTGCAAATATTTTCTCCCATTCTGAGGGTTGTCTTTTGGTCTTGTTTACGGTTTCCTTTGCTGTGCAAAAGCTTTGAAGTTTCATTAGGTCCCATTTGTTTATTTTTGTTTTTATTTCCATTACTCTAGGAGGTGGGTCAGAAAGGATCTTGCTTTGATTTATGTCATAGAGTGTTCTGCCTATGTTTTCCTCTAAGAGTTTGATAGTTTCTGGCCTTACATTTAGGTCTTTAATCCATTTTGAGCTTATTTTTGTGTATGGTGTTAGGGAGTGATCTAATCTCATACTTTTACATGTACCTGTCCAGTTTTCCCAGCACCACTTATTGAAGAGGGTGTCCTTTCTCCATTGTACATTACTGCCACCTTTATCAAAGATAAGGTGTCCATATGTGCATGGGTTTATCTCTGGGCTTTCTATCCTGTTCCATTGATCTATCTTTCTGTTTTTGTGCCAGTACCATACTGTCTTGATGACTGTAGCTTTGTAGTATAGTCTGAAGTCAGGGAGCCTGATTCCTCCAGTTCCTTCGTTCGTTCTCAAGATTGCTTTGGCTATTCGGGGTCTTTTGTGTTTCCATACAAATTGTGAAAGTTTTTGTTCTAGTTCTGTGAAAAATGCCAGTGGTAGTTTGATAGGGATTGCATTGAATCTATAGATTGCTTTGGGTAGTAGAGTCATTTTCACAATGTTGATTCCTCCAATCCAAGAACATGGTATATCTCTCCATCTATTTATATCATCTTTAATTTCTTTCATTAGTGTCTTATAATTTTCTGCATACAGGTCTTTTGTCTCCTTAGGTAGGTTTATTCCTAGATATTTTATTCTTTTTGTTGCAATGGTAAATGGGAGTGTTTTCTTGATTTCACTTTCAGATTTTTCATCATTAGTATATAGGAATGCCAGAGATTTCTGTGCATTAATTTTGTATCCTGCCACTTTACCAAATTCATTGATTAGCTCTAGTAGTTTTCTGGTAGCATCTTTAGGGTTCTCTATGTATAGGATCATGTCATCTGCAAACAGTGACAGCTTTACTTCTTCTTTTCCAATTTGGATTCCTTTTATTTCCTTTTCTTCTCTGATTGCTGTGGCTAAAACTTCCAAAACAATGTTGAATAATAGTGGTGAGAGTGGGCAACCTTGTCTTGTTCCTGATCTTAGTGGAAATGCTTTCAGTTTTTCACCATTGAGGATGATGTTTGCTGTGGGCTTGTCATATATGGCCTTTATTATGTTGAGGAAAGTTCCCTCTATGCCTACTTTCTGCAGGGTTTTTATCATAAATGGGTGTTGAATTTTGTCAAAAGCTTTCTCTGCATCTATTGAGATGATCATATGGTTTTTCTCCTTCAATTTGTTAATATGGTTTATCACATTGATAGATTTGCGTATATTGAAGAATCCTTGCATTCCTGGAATAAACCCCACTTGATCATGGTGTATGATCCTTTTAATGTGCTGTTGGATTCTGTTTGCTAGTATTTTGTTGAGGATTTTTGCATCTATGTTCATCAGTGATATTGGCCTGTAGTTTTCTTTCTTTGTGACATCCTTGTCTGGTTTTGGTATCAAGGTGATGGTGGCCTCGTAGAAGGAGTTAGGGAGTGGTCCTCCCTCTGCTATATTTTGGAAGAGTTTGAGAAGGATAGGTGTTAGCTCTTCTCTAAATGTTTGATAGAATTCGCCTGTGAAGCCATCTGGTCCTGGGCTTTTCTTTGTTGGAAGATTTTTAATCACAGTTTCAATTTCAGTGCTTGTGATTGGCCTGTTCATATTTTCTATTTCTTCCTGATTCAGTCTTGGCAGGTTGTGCATTTCTAAGAATTTGTCCATTTCTTCCAGATTGTCCATTTTATTGGCATAGAGTTGCTTGTAGTAATCTCTCATGATCTCTTTTATCTCTGCAGTGTCAGTTGTTACCTCTCCTTTTTCATTTCTAATTCTATTGATTTGAGTCTTCTCCCTTTTTTTCTTGATGAGTCTGGCTAGTGGTTTATCTATTTTGTTTATCTTCTCAAAGAACCAGCTTTTAGTTTTATTGATCTTTGCTATTGTTTCCTTCATTTCTTTTTCATTTATTTCTGATCTGATTTTTATGATTTCTTTCCTTCTGCTAGCTTTGGGGTTTTTTTGTTCTTCTTTCTCTAATTGCTTGAGGTGCAAGGTTAGGTTGTTTATTCGAGATGTTTCCTGCTTCTTAAGGTGGGCTTGTATTGCTATAAACTTCCCCCTTAGAACTGCTTTTGCTGCATCCCACAGGTTTTGGGTCGTTGTGTCTCCATTGTCATTTGTTTCTAGGTATTTTTTGATTTCCTCTTTGATTTCTTCAGTGATCTCTTCATTATTAAGTAGTGTATTGTTTAGCCTCCATGTGTTTGTATTTTTTACAGATCTTTTCCTGTAATTGATATCTAATCTCATGGCATTGTGGTCAGAAAAGATACTTGATACAATTTCAATTTTCTTAAATTTCCCAAGGCTTGATTTGTGACCTAAGATATGATCTATCCTGGAGAATGTTCCATGAGCACTTGAGAAAAATGTGTATTCTGTTGTTTTTGGATGGAGTGTCCTATAAATATCAATTAAGTCCATCTTGTTTAATGTATCATTTAAAGCTTGTGTTTCCTTATTTATTTTCATTTTGGATGATCTGTCCATGGGTGAAAGTGGGGTGTTTAAGTCCCCTACTATGAATGTGTTACTGTCGATTTCCCCTTTTATGGCTGTTAGTATTTGCCTTATGTATTGAGGTGCTCCTATGTTGGGTGCATAAATATTTACAATTGTTATATCTTCTTCTTGGATCGATCCCTTGATCATTATGTAGTGTCCTTCTTTGTCTCTTTTAATAGTCCTTATTTTAAAGTCTATTTTGTCTGATATGAGAATTGCTACTCCAGCTTTCTTTTGGCTTCCATTTGCATGGAATATCTTTTTCCATCCCCTTACTTTCAGTCTGTATGTGTCTCTAGGTCTGAAGTGGGTCTCTTGTAGACAGCATATATAAGGGTCTTGTTTTTGTATCCATTCAGCCAATCTGTGTCTTTTGGTGGGAGCATTTAGTCCATTTACATTTAAGGTAATTATCGATATGTATGTTCCTATTCCCATTTTCTAAATTGTTTTGGGTTCGTTATTATAGGTCTTTTCCTTCTCTTGTGTTTCTTGCCTAGAGAAGATCCTTTAGCATTTGTTGTAAAGCTGGTTTGGTGGTGCTGAACTCTCTCAGCTTTTGCTTGTCTGTAAAGGTTTTAATTTCTCCATCAAATCTGAATGAGATCCTTGCTGGGTAGAGTAGTCTTGGCTGCATGTTTTTCTCCTTCATCACTTTCAGTATGTCCTGCCACTCCCTTCTGGCTTGTAGGGTTTCTGCTGAGAGATCAGCTGTTAACCTTATGGGGATTCCCTTATGTGTTATTTGTTGTTTTTCCCTTGCTGCTTTTAATATGCTTTCTTTGTATTTAATTTTTGACAGTTTGATTAATATGTGTCTTGGCGTATTTCTCCTTGTATTTATCTTGTATGGGACTCTCTGTGCTTCCTGGACTTGATTAACTATTTCCTTTCCCATATTAGGGAAGTTTTCAACTATAATCTCTTCAAATATTTTCTCAGTCCCTTTCTTTTTCTCTTCTTCTTCTGGAACCCCTATAATTCGAATGTTGGTGCGTTTAATGTTGTCCCAGAGGTCTCTGAGACTGTCCTCAGTTCTTTTCATTCTTTTTTCTTTATTCTGCTCTGCAGTAGTTATTTCCACTATTTTATCTTCCAGGTCACTTATCCGTTCTTCTGCCTCAGTTATTCTGCTATTGATCCCATCTAGAGTACTTTTAATTTCATTTATTGTGTTGTTCATCGTTGCTTGTTTCATCTTTAGTTCTTCTAGGTCCTTGTTAACTGATTCTTGCATTTTGTCCAATCTATTGTCCATTCTATCTCCAAGATTTCGGATCAACCTTACTATCATTATTCTGAATTCTCTTTCAGGTAGGCTGCCTATTTCCTCTTCATTTGTTAGGTCTGGTGCATTTTTATCTTGCTCCTTTATCTGCTGTGTGTTTTTCTGTCTTCTCATTTTGCTTATCTTACTGTGTTTGGGGTCTCCTTTTTGCAGGCTGCAGGTTTGTGGTTCCTCCTGTTTTTGATGTCTGTCTCTAGTGGCTAAGGTTGGTTCAGTGGGTTGTGTAGGCTTCCTGGTGGAGGGGGCTAGTGCCTGTGTTGTGGTGGATGAGGCTGGATCTTGTCTCTCTAGTGGGCAGGTTCACGTCTGGTGGTGTGTTTGGGGGTGTCTGTGGCCTTATTATGATTTTAGGCAGCCTCTCTGCTAATGGGTGGGGTTGTGTTCCTGTTTTGCTAGTTGTTTGGCATAGGTTTTCCAGCACTGTGGCTTGCTGGTCGTTGAGTGAAGCTGGGTGCTGGTGTTAAGATGGAGGTCTCTGGGAGATTTTCGCCGTTTGATATTATGTGGAGCTGGGAGGTCTCTTGTTGATCAGTGTCCTGAAGTTGGCTGTCCTACCTCAGAGGCAGAGCCCTGCCTCCTGGCTGGAGCACCAAAAGCTTTTCATCCACAGGCTCAGGATAAAAGGGAGAAAAAGTAGAGGGAATTAGTAGAAGTATGAGGAAAGAAAGAAGGAAAGGAGGGTAGGAAGGAAGGAAGAAAGAAAGAAAGAAGCAAAGAAGGAAAGAAGGCAAGAAGGAAAGAAAGGAGGGAGGGAGGGAGGGAGGAAGGAAGGAAGGAGGGAAAGAAGGAAAAAAGACAGAAAGAAAGAAGATACAGTAAAAATAAAATACAGTATAATAAAGTTATTGAATTAAAAGCTTCTTATTTAGAGAAAAAAAAAAAAAAGGGACGGAAAGAACCTAGGACAAATGTTGGAAGCAAAGCTATACAGACAAAATCTTACACAGAAGCATACACATACACCCTCACTAAAAGAGGTAAATGGGGAAAAATCCTAAATCTTGCTGTCAGAGACCACCTCCTCAATTTGGGATGATTCGTTGTCTAAAGGAGGGAAGGAAGGACGGAAAGAAAGAAAGAAAGAACGAAGGTAAAGTATAATAAGGTTATTAAAATTAATTATTAAGAAAAAGAATTTAAAAGAAAAACATGGACGGATAGAACCCTAGGACAAATGGTGGAAGCAAGACTATACAGACAAGATCTCACACAGAAGCATACACATACACATTCACAAAAAGAGGAAAGGGGAAAAAATCATAGATCTTGCTCCTAAAGTCCACTTCCTTAATTGGGGATGATTGGTTGTCTATTCAGGTATTCCACAGATGCAGGGTACATCAAGTTGATTGTGGAGCTTTAATCCGCTGCTTCTGAGGCTGCTGGGAGGGATTTCCCTTTCTCTTCTTTGTTCTCACAGCTCCCAGGGCTAAGCTTTGGATTTGGCCCTGCCACTGCGTGTAGATCGCTGGAGGGCGTCTGTTTTTTGCTCAGACAGGATGGGGTTAAAAGAGCCGCTGATTGGGGGCTCTGGCGCACTCAGGCCGGCGGGGACGGAGGGGCACAGAGTGCGGGGCGGGCCTGCGGTGGCAAGGGCCGGCGTGACTTTGCACCAGCCTGAGGCGCGCTGTGCGCTCTCCCGGGGAAGTTGTCCCTGGATCCTGGGAACCCGGCAGTGGCGGGCTGCACAGGCTCCGCGGAAGAGTGGTGTGGAGAGTGACCTGTGGTCGCACACAGGCCCCTTGGTGGCGGCAGCAGCAGCCTTAACGTCTCCCGCCCGCCTCTGGGGTCCGCGCTTTCAGCCGCGGCTCGCGCCCGTCTCTGGATTCCGCGCTTTCAGCCGCGGCTCGCGCCCGTCTCTGGATTCCGCGCTTTCAGCCGCGGCTCGCGCCCGTCTCTGGATTCCGCGCTTTCAGCCGCGGCTCGCGCCCGTCTCTGGAGTTCCTTTAAGCAGCGTTCTTAAACCCCTCTCCTCACGCCCCAGGAAACAAAGAGGGAAGGAAAAGTCTCCTGCCTCTTCTGCTGGTGCAGGCTTTTCCCCGGACTCCCTCCCGGCTAGCTGTGGTGCACTAACCCCTTCAGGCTATGTTCAAGCCGCCAACCCCAGTCCTCTCCCTGCGCTCCGGCCTCAGCTCTCAGCCCCGCCCGCCCCGGCGGGTGAGCAGACAAGCCTCTCGGGCTGGTGAGTGCCGGTCGGCACCGATCCTCTGTGCGGGAATCTCCCCGCTTTGCCCTCCGCACCCGTTGCTGTGCACTCCGCAGCTTCGAAGCTCCCCCCTCCGCCTCCCGCAGTCTCCGCCCGCGAAGGGGCTTCCTAGAGTGTGGAAACTTTTCCTCCTTCACAGCTCCCTCCCACTGGTGCAGGTGCCCTCCCTATTCTTTTGTCTCTGTTTTTTCTTTTGCCCTACCCAGGTACGTGGGGAGTTTCTTGCCTTTTGGGAGGTCTGAGGTCTTCTGCCAGCCTTCAGTAGGTGTTCTGTAGGAGTTGTTCCACGTGTAGATGTATTTCTGGTGTATCTGTGGGGAGGAAGGTGATCTCCGCGTCTTACTCTTCCGCCATCTTCCGCCTTCCCCTCAATATCTTGTAATAACCTATAATGGAAAAGACTATGAAAAAGAACATATATGTACATACATAAATGAGTCACTTCGCTGTACACCTGAAATTAACAATGTTGTAAATCAACTGTACTTCAATAAAAAAAATGGTCAGCATATTTAGACATTCAATTTAGACATTCAAGACACGAACATTATTGTGTGTTGCTTAGCAATTCACAATTATTAGAGGTTTTTAGAGACTTATAGCAATATCAGATGCTTTTCACCTTAAAAATTTTAAATTCCCCAAATTATTATTATTGATATAACAATGGTACATCAAGTGTAAAAGAATCTTAATAAACTTACAGTGTTGGTTGAAAATATATATGATTTCACCTAGCTGATACAATTATATTAATATCTGACAAAATACATTTTAAGAAAAAAGTATTACTGGAGATAAAGACCATTAAACAATGATAAATTATTCAATTTACCAGGATGTAATAATTCTAAACTTGTACACACCCAACAGCCTCAAATATATGCAAAAAAATCAATAGGACTATAAGAAGAAAGTGGCAATTTCACAAAGTCTGAAATTTTAATATTTTTTCTCAGTTGTCAGAACAAGCACATAAAAAAAAATCAGTAAGGGTGCTGAAGACTGAATGAAACCTGATAGAACAGGTATAGAACACTGTATCCAACAACTGCAGAATATGTATTATTTCCAGTTAAACATAAAAGATTGATGAAATTTTCCATGGCTAAGCCACAAAATTAGTTTCAACAGATTTCCAAGGATGGGCATCTGTGGCAAAGATTAGCTAGATGTTCGCTAAGTATGCTTCCTCTTCCTGGGTCCACAGCTAAACGACGTTTTACAGTCTCCTTGTACCTAGATGGGAATATGGAATTAGCTCTGGTCAAAGAAAAGTAGGTGAAAGTGATTATGCTGTTTTCAGCCCTGACCCCTGTACATATCCTATATGACCTCTACCCACTCTCTCTTTATTCATCAGCCAGCTCAGTGTAGCAGGGTGTCCAGTGAGGCCCTGGGTGGCAAAGCTACTAGATGTTGCCTGGATCCCTGAGTTGTTACTTGGAGGAGAGCCACTCAGGAGAGTCCACTGACCAGTAGCTTGATGTGAGAAACTGTGTGTGTGTGTCAAGCCGCTGAGAATTTAAAGCTTCTCATCCTATCAAGTAGCTGACTAAAATAGTATTGTGTAAACTGCATTCTCTGACAAAATTGCAATTAGGTTAAAAATTTAGCATAAGTAGTAATAATGAGAAAAAAGCTATAAGCTCGGAAGTTTAAAAACACATTTTTAAAACAACACAGGTAACAAGAATAAATAATGATGAAAATTAGAATGTACTCAAAACTGCATAATAATTAAAATACTAATTATCAAGATGTGTGCTAGCAGCTTAAAACAGTATTTATAGGAAAAAATATCACCTTAAATATTAACATTAAAAACAAAGAGGGATCCAGAAATAAACCCATACAGCTATTGTCAATTAATCTAGGAGAAAGGAGGCAGGAATATACAATGGAGAAAAGGCAGTCTCTTCAACAGGTGGTGCTGGGAAAGCCAACAGCTACATGTAAATCAATGAAATTAGAACACTCCCTCACACCATATACAAAAACTCAAAAGGGTTTAAAGACCTAAATATAAAACATGACACGATAAAACTCCTAGAAGAGAACATAGGCAAGACATTCTCAGACATAAATCATATCAATATTTTCTTAGATCAGTCTCCCAAGGCAAAAGAAATAAAAGCAAAAATAAACAAATGGGGCCTAATCAAACTTAAAAGCTTTTGCACAGCAAAGGAAACCATCAACAAAAATAAAAGACAACTTATGGAATTGGAGAAAATATTTGCAAATGACGTGACCAACAAGGGATTAATATCCGAAATATACAAACAGTTCATACAACTCAATATAAAAAAAAAACCCAATCAAAAAATGGGCAGAACACCTAAATAGACATTTCTCCAAAGAAGACATATAGGTGGCCAACAGGCACATGAAAAGATGCTCAACATCACTAATTATTAGAGAAATGCAAAGCAAAACCACAGTGAGGTATTATCTCACACTCGTCAGAATGGCCAGCATCAAAAAGTCTACAAATAATACATGCTGGAAAGGGTGTGGAGAAAAAGGAACCCTCCTACACTGTCGGTGGAAATGTAAATTGGTGCAGCCACTATGGAAAACAGTATAGAGGTTACTTAAAAAACTAAAAATAGAGCTACCGTATGATCTGGCAATCCCACCCCTGGGCATATATCTGGAAAAGACAGAATCTAATTCAAAAGATACATGCACCCTAATGTTCATAGCAGCACTATTTATAATAGCTGGAAATGGAAACAACCCAAGTTCCCATCCACAGATGACTGGCTTAAGAACAGCCATAAAAAAGAATGAAATATTGCCATTTGCAGCAACATGGATGGACCTAGAGAACATTATACTAAGTGAAGTATTGAGAAAGAGAAATATTATGTATCACTTATATGTGGAATCTAAAAAGTAATTCAAATGAATCTATATACACAACAGAAATAGACTCACAGACACAGAAAACAAACTTACAGTTACCAAAAGAGAAAGGGAGGGGTGAGGATAAATTTGGAGTATGGGATTAACAGATACAAACTACTATACATAAAAGAGATAAGCAACAAGGATTTGCTGTGTAGCACAGGGAACTATATTCGACATCTTGTAATAAACTATAATGGAAAATAACCTGAAAAATATATATATAACTGAATCACTTTGCTGTACACTTGAAACTAACACAATATTGTAAATCAACTCTAATCCAATAAAAATGTAAATATAAATCAAATCAATAAAATGCTCTGGAAGGCAAAATAATAATGAGGGCTCAGACATAACGAACTAGGTTTCTAACTTAAGGAATTAGAAAAAAACAGCAGAATGAAGATTGGAGTGGTAATTAATGAAATAGAAAACACACACATACTAGAGAGGATCAATAAGCCAAAGGTTGATTTTTAAAATTGAAATATAATTCACATACCACAAAGTCCACCATTTTAAAGTGGACAATTCACTAAAGTTTTCTTTAGTGTAGTCACAAATATGTGCAACCGTCATCACTAATTCCAGAACATTTTCATTACCCCAGAAAGAAACCCTGCAGCTACTGGCAGTGATGCCCCACGTTTCCCTCCCCTCAGCCCCTGGCAACCACTAACCTACTTTCTCTCACTAAGGGTTCGCCTATTCGGGACGTTACATATAAATGGAATCATACAATATGTGGCCTTTTGAGACTGGTTTTTTCGCTTTGCATAATGTTTTCAAGCTTCATCTATGCTGTAGCAAGTATCAGTCCTTAATCTTTTTCATGTTCAAATAATATTCCATGTATGGCTATACTACCTTTTGTTTTTCATTCATCAGTTGATAGACATTTGGGTTATTTCAACCTTTTGGCTACTATGAATAGTGGTTTTATGAACATTCATAAACAAGTTTTTGTACGGACATATGCTTATATCTGTATATATCCAAGGGTGTATATGTTTAAACTTACATATACCCAACTATCTTGGGTATGTACCTAGGAGTAGACTTGCTGGGTCTTATGTAATTCCATGTTTAACTTTTTGAGGAATTGCCAAACTGTTTTTCAAAGCAGCTCTACCATTTTACATTCCCACCAGCAATTCATGAGAGTCCCAATTTCTCTATAGTCTCACAAACACCTGTTACTTCCTGTCTTTTTTATCATAGCCAGAGTGAGTGTGAAGTGGTATCTCATTGTGGTTTTGCATTTCTCCAGTGAGTATTGTGTTGAACATCTTTTCATGTGCCTATTGGCCCATTGTATATCTTGTTATGAAAATATTCAAATCCTTTGCTCATTTTTAAATTTGGTTGTCTTTTTTTTTTTTTTTTTTTTTTGCGGTACACGGGCCTCTCACTGCTGTGGCCTCTCCGGACACACAGGCTCAGCGGCCATGGCTCACGGGTCTAGCTGCTCCGTGGCATGTGGGATCCTCCCGGACCAGGGCACGAACCCGTGTCCTCTGCATCGGCAGGCGGACTCTCAACCACTGCGCCACCAGGGAAGCCCCTGGTTGTCTTTTTTATTATTAAGTTGGAAGAGTTCTTTATAATATTCTGGATACAGACCTATAAGAGATATATGACTTAAAAAGTAATACCTACCATTCTATAGGTTTCCCCTTTGCATTACTGATGGTATCATTTGCAACATAAAAGTAGTTTTTAATTTTGATGAAGTTCAACTTAACATTTTTTTTTTTTTTGGATGTGCACACTATTTAGTGTGAGTTGGTGTACCCAGCACTGCCTGCTAGGCCTCTGTCCCTCCTCACAAAGCTGTGATTCTTGGCCCCAACACCCTTAACCCAGATGTGGTATAAAGACACCGGCTGGAGACCACTTTATGCAGCTAGAGAAACCAGAAGACACTGCCCGCCCCTTCCCCAGGAAAGTACACTTTAAAACGTAAAGACACTGAAAAAAAAAAAAATCTGAAGAGGGAAACTATTACAAAAGGGGAAATGAGCACCCCTAAAACCAAAGTGTCGTATATGCTTAAAATAAAGCATTAAGTAAAAATATTACATCAAAAATTCCCTTAAGCCAAAGGGTACAAATTTCAGGATGCTTCCACGTCACGGGCCATGGGGTCTCCCTGCTTGGCTCTAGTGCCTTGGGGCCTGTGTGGCAGAGAGTGGCTGCACCACTGGGCCCACCCATCGTGCCAATGGGCCTCTTCTGTCCACACTCCTCAAACACGCAGCCAAGGGGCAGCCTGCCTACTCTAGACTGGAGAGCGGGTGGGCAGTCCTTCAGTCCATCCTGGGGGTGCTCAGGGAGGGGGGGCACTGGCAGAGGCATTGCATCTCCCCTACAATGTCCCCAGCTCTCTGCCCTGTGGTCTCCCCTAAAATTTAGAGCCCCCATCTCCATCCAGTGCCAATGGCCAGTCCCGGGGGTGGGGTGAGGGGAGGCCTAGTCACAGTGCACCGGCTGCCCCTCCCCGCAGGCCTCGTTGGAGGAGGGGGTCACGGCGGCAGTTCCTTCCGGAACCCGTGGGCAGCATGGCTGAGGGTGCAGCTCAGTCTCACTGATGCACAGCCCCAGGAGGCCCTTGGTGGGCTGCTCGGTCATCCTGTCCTCGGGCACGCCGAGGCTCGGGAGACAGCCCGGGAGTTCCTTTCACGTCGGGTTGGGCCTCAGCGTGAGCTTGTCGCGGCCGTGCTGGCTCTGGCACCAGAGCAACCAGAGCAGACTGACGTTGGCGATGCCACGGGTCTACATCACCGCCTCCTGCGCCGTCAGGCCCTTCACCAGCAGGCTGACCGTGGAGAGCTGCAGCTCAAGAGGGCGTGGCCATCAGCCGCTGCCGCTGCAGGCCCAGCGTGAAGGTCACGTGCCCCAGCAAGCACGGAGCGCGAGGAGGGCGACTCACTGTAGATGCGGGGGAGCACGCCCGGCTTGCGCGTTAGCTGGGTGCCGGATGCCCTTCCCCAGCGTGCTGCAGGAGCGGAAGGGCAGCCCCGTGGCCCCGAAGTCGAAAGGCCTCCCAGCCCTGGCGCCAGGCCGGCGGCCGCCAGGTAAGCCGCGTCATGCAGCCGTTCCTCAGGGCCTGGCAGCAGGAGTTGAGAGCGTCGCTGGTCAGCTCACCCAGCAGCTCCAGTTCCCCGCAATTCAGGGACAGGGTCGGGCCCCTCCGGTCACACCCCCGCGGGATCCGGGTAATCCTGAGCTCCTTAGGGTTCTGCCTGAAGCGCTGCAAGATGGCCAGGAGCTCGGTGTATGTGTGGTAGCGGTCCCGTGCTCCATCTGGGTGGGCGCCAGCGCTCTCGCAGTCAAGGCCGCAGCCACGGGCAGGGAACATCAGGGAAGCCGGGAGGCGCCCTGCCACAGGAGCAAGAGGGATGGCGGGCCCTTTGCCTCCTGAGGAACCACCAGTATGGGTGGTGGGCACCGCCTCAGCTGGAAGATATACCCAACCCTCGCTCTCTCCACGGTCCAACCTCTTTAATTTTTATTTTGTTGCCTGTGCTTTTGGTGTGATATCTAAGAACCGTTGCCTAATCCAAATCTCAAAGATTTATACCTGTTTTTATACTACGAGTTTTAGAATTTTAGCCTTTATATTTAGGTATTTCATTTTTTTAGTTAATTTTTGTATATGGTGTGACATAGTGGTCCAAGTTCATTCTTTTCATCCAGTTGCCTTAGCACCATTTATTGCAGAGACTGTTTTCCCCCACTGAATTTTCTTGGTACCTTTGTTGAAAATAGATTGACCATAAATGGGTCTGTTTGTCAAAATTCGATTCCATTGTTCAGTTTGTCTTATCCTTTTGCCAGCACCAGTCTTGAGAATGGGAAGTGAGAGTCCTTTAACTTTGCTCTTCTTTTTCAAGATTATTTTGCCTTTGCTTAGTCACTTTCATTTCTATGGGAATATTAGGGTAAGTTTGTTACTTTCTGTAGAAAAGCGTGGCTGAAATTTTGATAGTCCATTGAACTGGTGGATAATTTGGGAAGAATTGCTGTCTTAAAATATTAAGTCTTTCATGAACACAGGTGTCTTCCTCTGTATTTAGGTATTCTTTAAATTCTTTTGATGAAGTTTTGTAGTTTTTAGTATACACATCTTGTACTTATTTGTTAATTTTATTTCTAAGAATGTTATTTTCATGCTACTGTAAATGAAATTGCATTCTTAATTTCACTTTTGGCTTGTTTATTGCTAGTGTGAAGAATGCAGTTGATTCTTGTATGTTGATCTTGTATCCCGCAATCTCGCTGAACTAGTTTCATTAACTCTAATAGCTTTTTTTAGTGAATTAGGATTTTCTGCATGCAAGATGATGCCATCCTTAAAAACTTTCCTGGCTACAACCTTTAGTATTATGTTGAATAGGCATCTTTGTCTTGTTCCTGATCTTAGAGTGAAAGTAATCACTGTTTCACTGTTAAATACAATGTTAGCTGTGGGTTTTTCATGGATGCCCTTTATCTTGTTGAGGAAGTTGCCTTCTGTTACTGTTGGGTGTCTTTATCCTCGATGGTAATAATATTGGATTTTGTCAAATGCTTTTTCTACATGTATGGAGATGATTTTTTTTTTTGGTCTTTTATTCTATTAATTTGGTGTATTCCTTTGAGTGATTTTTATTTGTTGAACCAACTATGCATTCCTGGGATAAATCCTTTTTAATGTTGCTGGATTCAGTTTGCCACTATTTTGTTGATACTTTTTGCATCTATATTCATAAGGTATGTTGATTTATAGTTTTCTTTTTTAGTGATTTCTTTGTCTGGTTTTGGCATCAGGATAATACTGGCCTCAGGTAATGACTCGAGAAGTGTTCCTTTCTTCCTATTTTTTGGAAAAATTTGTGAGGGATTGTTAATAATTCAGCTGTAAACATTTGGTAGTATTCACCAGCAAAATCATCTTGGCCCTGGGCTTTTCTTTTTGGGAATTTTTTGATTACTAATTCAATCCTTTTACTTCTTTTAGCTCTATTAGACTTTTTCTTTTGAGTCAATTTTGATAGTTTGTGTCTTTCTAGGCCTTTATTTTATCTAGGTTATCTAATTTGTTGGCACACAATTATTCACAGAATTTCCTTATAATTCTTTTAATTTTGTAAGATTGGTAGTGATGTCCTTTCTTTCTTGATTTTAGTAGTTGTAGTGTTACTTTTTTCTTTAGTCAGTCTAGCTAAAATTTTGTCAGTTTTGTGGATCTTTTCAAAGATCCAACTTTTGTTTTATTGATTTTTCTCTATTCTTTTTAATTTTTGGTTTCATTTATTTCCACTCTATTCTTTATTATTATTATCATCATTATTATTGTTATTTTCCTTTTACTAACTTTGGGTTAGTTGGCTTTACTGTTTTATATTTTTAAGGTGGAAGGTTAGGTTATTAATTTGAGGTCTTTCTTTTTAAATATAGGTATTTATAGTTGTAAATTTCACTTTAATCACTGCTTTATCTGCATCCCATAAATTTTAGTATGTTTTGTTCTCACTTTTACTAATCTCTTTCTAACCTCCCTTGTGATTTGTTTTTATTTGGTCCGTTGGTTATTTAGTTTTGTACTGTATAATTTCCACATATATGTGAATTTCCCAAAATTGCTTGTTATTTATTTTTACTTTTAGTCCATTGTGTTCTAAGAACATATTGTATGGTTTTAGTACTTTTAAATTTACTGAGACTTGTTTTATGGCCTAACATATGGTCTGTCCTGGAGAATGTTCCATGTGCAGTTGATAAGAACGTATTTTGCTGTTGTTGCATTGAGTGTTCTACAGATGTCTGTAAGACCACCCAGAATGGTGGTCACTTCTGGAGGGGAGGAAGGAAAATATGACTGGGGTGGGTTCACAGGGAACTGAGGGGGTTGTAATGCTGAATATCTCAAGTCTTTGGTGAGTACATGAGCATTTTATTATTTCTCTGTAAGATGTATGTATATATTTTTATTCATGCTTCAATATACAGATTATACTGTAAAATATATCCAGCTAGCCATGAGACTATATTGTGTCAGTCCCATGTTCTGCTTACAGAGAATACGGCTTAAGGATCAGGATAGGCTTCAGTCGTTCTGGATTTTCAAGGGTGTCAGGAAGAAAAATAAATGTTTGCAATGAGCACAAAAGTGGCTTTTGCACCTGCTTTCTCACAGCTAAATGAGATGGTGTTTTAAAAAGTTAGCTTTATGGGCTTCCCTGGTGGCGCAGTGGTTGAGAGTCCGCCTGCCGATGCAGGGGACACGGGTTCGTGCCCCGGTCCGGGAAGATCCCACATGCCGCAGAGCGGCTGGGCCCGTGAGCCATGGCCGCTGAGCCTGCGTGTCCGGAGCCTGTGCTCCGCAACGGGAGAGGCCGCAGCAGTGAGAGGCCCGTGTACCACAAAAAAAAAAAAGTTAGCTTTAAGAAAACAAGGGCATGTTAAAGGAGATACTCAGTGAATTCTTGCAGTAGGATTAGAATCTGAGCAGACCTTACTGTCCCCAGGAGGATTTGGTGTCAGGTAGCATATATAAGGCTGTGTCACTCTACAAGTCCCTCTGCAGGTGCAGAATAATAACCAATGTTTGGTGTTAGAATTTTGTATTTAGATTAGTGACCCCACTTCCCAGGTGTCTCCACACAAGTGGCATGGACACATTACAGGTTTAGAGAATGATTTCAGAAGCAACTGAAACATTATAGACAGAGGCAAGACCTGTTTGCAGTGTGGCCAAGAGAGTATGGACTTTTACATCCTGGGCCAAACACGACCTTGATCCTGAGAAAATTGTAATCATAAGGAAAGATGATTTCCTGAAGTGACTTTTGCAGGGTGAAAAGAATTGAAATAACATAGGACATTAAATGAGAATTTCTGAATAAATATCTAAATGGGCCAGAGATGCCTTTGCATGTTGTTTCGAGGAGCGGTCTCCGCTCACAGTTCTTTTTGCTGCCATGATCAAAGCAACGATCCTTTGACAAGCCAAGAAAAGTTTGATGCAGGTACAGCTTAAGAAATGTTAATGAGTTACTGGACATGCAGATGTGAAAATAAAGGCTACAGCTGGGCGTCAGTCCAGAGCTGGAAATTTTGCTTACAAATTACACAGACAGACAAAAATTCTCTGTGAAAAAATTGTGAATCAGGAAAAGAGAGTAACTAATATGGAGGTTGGTTTCTAATTATGGTGCCACGAATTAAACAAGAAATCTTTATTTACAGCAGTGTCTAGGGCAAGTCAGTCAACCCTATTGGAGGGAAAGTTTGGCAAAATTAATCCTAAATGACAGAAATTTTAGTATTATATTGTATTAACATTTACATATGGATTTGCACAGACAAATCACGCGAAAACATTTTATGTCCTCAGCACTATAGTAAGTAGTGTGACAAACCAGATGAACGATGCAATATGTTTCCTGCCCTTATGGACTTTATGTAATCTAGTTAAAGAGACACCATCAGGGTGAAATAATGAGATAAAAATATGAGGCAGAATCAAGAGTACTTGCTCTCGTGGACAGTTCTCAGCAACCTCACTCTCTGGGTCCTGGGAAAGAAGCAGGCAGTTGGAGCATCTACTTCTTGACCACCCAGGGCTCCTCATTCATTCTGACTGATTCCTCATTGTGCCCCCTTTAGCTTATATGCAGAAATTGCAGTGACTCCTAGCAGGGCTTTGTTATCGAGCTTTCTACAAATTCAAAACAGGAATTTAAAGGAATGAAAATTGCTTGGAGCAAGAACATTGAAAATGATAAAAGGGCAACTAATAGTGAGAAGGGAAATATAAAGCCTTTCATACACATGACTTTGAAAGCAGAACCAGCTGAGAACGTTTAACAAAGGAGCAAAAGCAAGCCTTGCCCTCCCAGGCCTCCATCTGACTGTGATGTTGCGCAGTGCGATGGCTGATAGCCATGTGCTGACTTCATCATTAACAATATGTATGTATTTGGTTGAACCAGAAATGGTGTAATACATTTGGGAAATCTTTCCATCAAAAATTAGTTCAGACACAACCTTTTGGTGTACAGAGGGAATAAGCCTCAGTTCTCAGGACAAATCACAGTGGACTACCTCATTACCCAACCATCCTGGATAAATGAGGCAGTACTCTGTATTACAGAGTCTGCCATTGTATGGTGGAGAACATATTTTCTATATTATTATAAAATAAAATTATAATACTATTTTTGCAATATCACCACTTTTATATGGTTCCTAAGGCAGCACGTTAGCCAAATTTCAGACACTGTAACGGAAGGATCTTCTGGATCAAATGGCTTATTAAATAGATACACTCAAATGAAAATAAGAATATATTTCAAGTAGGGCATCTGTTTTGATATTTGCATGTGTAGTTTTTCGGTGTTCTGGGGTAGCGTGCAGCACAGTAAAAGGCAATGGTAATGAATATCACTACGCACACATATTTGTATTATAAAAGGAAAACTGTGCACCTGGATTTGTGATCAGAACAGAATCTGAGGGATGTGTATCATGATGGCAACACTGATTTTGGAAAAACAAAAAAAGGTGGAAGGAACAGTAACCCAGGCTTAAGCAACAGCAGACTTTTCTTTTTTTGATTCTTCATTTATTTTATGGGATTTCAACAGTGAAAGAGACCCAAGGAGCCATAAAATCAGTCCCTCAAATTGAAGTTGAAAAAAGTGAATCATCTCTTGCACCCACCGATTGGTAGTAATTAACTTGAGGGCATCTCAGTTACTCTATTAAGCAGTTTTAGGGAATCAAATTTATTTTAGTTTACTTATTAGATTCATCCTAAGCACTCAAGGTGCTTTTGAAGGATACGATGCAAATTGTTAGCATCATTTAACATTTATTGAATTATAGCATCACATGCCTTAGAGCAGACACTAGACTTAATGAGAAGAGCAAGACATTCCCACTTTATAGAGAGAGTAACCGAGACAGGCGGGTAGGAGAAAGACTTGCTCAAAGTCAGACAGAAAATACTGAAAGGAGATTAGGTAGGACCCAGTTAGGTAATCCTTGGTAGATTGCCGTTTTCACTTGTACATAAGCTGAATTTGCTGCGGAAATATGTATCAGGAAGAAATAAAATGTATTGAGAAAAAGAAGAGTTAATTTTTGAACTCTGGAATGGTAGTTGTGATGCTTAAGCATAAACACCTGGAGGGGTGGTGGTTAAACTCCTGTATTTACTTAGCTACGATTCTGTTTGCATTTCTCAGTCCGTCTCTGCCAGTTGGTGTCTGTCACTAGCCAACTAGAGAAGGGAGAGACAGGAAAGGGAAGTAGTAAGCCCAGATTATCTTTTATAAGTGTATAAATTAATGGATAAATTAATAATTAATTTAATAAATTAAATATACATATTATACATTAATAAATTAATGTATAAATTAATGGATATGGATAATTAATGTGGAAACTCAAAGTTCCGTGCCTAGTTCTATATTTTGGTTGTGTCAGTAAACCCAGAGCCAATGGGTTTATTTACAGTCTTCTTTTCTGATTGGAATGAATAAAAGGGAATCCTAGATCACAGAGGATTTCAGTCTCCCAGTTGGGATGCCCCACACCCCTAACATACATAGACAGAGAAGACTCTGAGCTCTTTCTGTGCTGTGTCCATGGTCATGGCTGCCCACTGCTCTGTTCCAACCCAAACTCTGCTGTGATTTCAGACCTATGTCTCTGGCTGAAGCAGGCTGCTTAGAGTTCTGGGTTGAGGTTTGTGTTTGTGGAGGGGCATACTTTCTTTCTTCAGACTTGGCCCTGCCAGTAAGTCTATAAATAGAATTCTAATCCTCTGCACTTCTTCCTGTGAAATTCCAACTTTGGCTGGAATTTTGATTTTAGAATTTTCTGTCCATGGAATTAAGTCTTTCTGGCCTCCTGTTCTCTACCCCCAGCATCTTGTTTTATCCCTTTATTTCCAATAAAGTCATTTCTACTGAAGGAGAAAGAAAGTGGGAATAAGGAATGATGACTACTGGAGGTTGATTAATGTATCAAAACCCAAAATGATTATTTTTGATTCATGACTTCTGAAAATATATGTGATAGTTCTTCAACATTAGGAGAAAGATGAACAAAGAGAAAGAGAAAATCTTTGTTGTTTTATTGATCTTCCTTAATTATATTCTTTTATCTCAGGAATAAGCTTGCACAGAAGCTTCTGCTTGTACCTGCTGGATAGGTGGATGCTTCTGAATCTACGTCATTCCTATTGCTCTTGCCATTCCCCAGCCCTTGTTAAAGGCAGCCTCTTCTAATACAAACAAAATCGTACAAAAAAAAAAATCTAAATTTCTCTTGGTTTCTAAATGTATAAGAATTTGTTTCTGAACTGAAAGGAGCTTTTTTTCCCTGACAAAAATCTGAATCATTTCAGGATAAAACATATGACAGGTCGGGCTTCCCTGGTGGCGCAGTGGTTGAGAGTCCGCCTGCCGATGCAGGGGACGTGGGTTCGTGCCCCGGTCCGGGAAGATCCCACATGCCTCAGAGCGGCTGGGTCCGTGAACCATGGCCGCTGAGCCTGTGCGTCCAGAGCCTGTGCTCCGCAACGGGAGGGGCTGCAACAGTGAGAGGCCCGCGTACCGCAAAAAAATAAAAAATAAAAAAATAAAGCTCTTGAGAATCAAAAAAAATATATATATATGACAGGTCAATATTGCTTTCCTGGTGATAGCCCAGAGTGGGGTGGCCCAGCAAAAACATCCAGAGACAAACAAATTAAAGACAAGAGTAAAAACAGTTACTGTGCTACCGGTATGAGAAACATACCGGTAGTGATTCTTTATATTCCAAGTATGATTCATATCATAACAGATTGACATGTATTTGCCTTGGAGACATGATTGAAGGAGAAAATCTGAATGTTTGGTGAATCAGGGAGACTTCATGGAAGAGACAGCTTTAGAGAAGTGTGTAAAAAGTGTCTGGGAAGGAAATAGAGGTTGGTAGTTCCAAATACAGAGGTGGTCAAGGTGAGTGTGTCTGGGAAGAACAAGTTGTCGGACTGTGGGATACATGAGAGAGTGAGAGATAAGGCCAGGAACAGAGAGCCGTATTGTGGATGTCTGAAATGTTTATACTCGAATTGGTAGGCAGTGGTTTTTAAGCATGCATGTTAATAGGTTTGACGTTTAAGAAAATTAAATGGTGGACCAGAAAGACTGGAAGGGAAGTAGAATTAGCAATCAGGAGCATTTTGTAGTAGTGAAAGTGAGAAATCTTGAGAATCTAAGCTAAAGGAAATGCTCAGATTTCATTGGCTGTGTCTTCATGAAGCTAACATATCAAGTGATTGAATAAGCCATAGATCCCTTAGTAAATTTAATAAAAATCTCTGGAAATCCTCCAGAAAAATACCATATTTGCACATACGCATAAAAATGTTGCTTATAATTCCAGGGAATTGCTTATAATTTCCTGGGAACCAGAGAGCATTTAGGAACCTATGGGCTACAAGTTAAGCATCTTTGAGTCTGACTGATGTGATTGCATTTACAAAATGAACCAATCAGTTATCTAACAAATATTGTTTACCATTTTGACATAATATAGATTGGCATTTCACACTTTTTTTTATAACTTAGTACAGAGGTTGTGGTAAAACAATTTTGGCAATTACTACATACTCTTACCATCCTCTGGAAGATGATGAATATTACCTATCGTCACGTTAAATGTTCTACAGTAAAGAACACCGGCTTAACTCTGTTTACTCCAGTGCTTCCAGCCATTAATCCAGTGGTTGTCAGAACCTGTCTCTGCAGTCTTCACCTGGAGACCCCTGCTAAATTGTTTCACAATCTTCAGATATAAATGGAACTTAGGCTCCAAGGACATCTGCCTTCACCTCTCCCAGCCCTCCTTCCTGTGGACCAGGAGGTAGATGTTCTGATCTTTACTAACCAGTAGTGTGATCTTGGAAAAATTATGGCCTCAGCATTCATTTCTGGAAAAGAAGGGTGTGAATATCTATGCCCTTTATTGGTGGTTCTCAAACTCTAGCGTTCATCAGAATCATCATGAAGCCTTCTTAAAGCCCCACACCAGAGTTTCTGAGTGTGAAGGCTGGGCTGGGGCCTGAGAGTTTGCATTACTGTGGAGTTAGTTCCCAGGTGATGCTGATGCTGATAGTCAACAGACCAAACTTTGAGAACTGCTGCTCTAGCATTTTTAAGATCCTGTAAACACTTAAGACTCTTCCCCATTTAGGTCATTTCCTGTGCCGAGCTGGCGACTCACTGCCTACCTGCTCCTGTTTGGGGTCTGCAGGGCCACAAATTCTCCATGCATTATTTTGTGTGATGGTTGCTGTTGGTGTATTCTGAGCAAGACTGTATCATCATCGCTGTTGCTCTCACCATTCCCCAGCCCTTGTCAAAGGCAGCTTGTCTAGTACAAACAAAGTCGTACAGAACGTATAAATGCTTTTTAAAATTTCAAATGTGTATAGAGGGCACTAATGAAATGTGTCACTATGTTGCTGACATGGCTTAAAGCAAACTTTTTTGGATACTACATATTTGATGAATCAAGACAACATGCAGTTAGACTTGGTTGTACAAAGGACTTATTTACATGGCGTTTCTTTTAGGGGAACACTGCTCTGTTTACTGTGTATGTTGGTGTAGGTGCTGCTTAAACATGGAAAGGATTCCCTCTATTCACAATGCATGGGAGCAACTTTTGCAGAGCTAGTGCTGGGACAAAATGATGACATTGATAAAATTAGACTGTGGGATCCCTTCACTCTGTGTTCAGTCATTTAATAAATATTTACTGATCATTGGCATATAAGGCATTAAGCTAGATGCTTTGGGGGATACAAAAATAAATCAGATCAAATCCTTGCCCGCAATGGAATTTATAACCTAGTGTAAGACTTAAGATGTGTACATTCATGAAGACAGTGAGCAGGGCTGCTGCTTTATTGGCTGGGCTCAAATGACAGCAAATCTATCACTAGTTATGTGACCTTGGACAGTTTGTGTAACCATTTGAGCCTCAACTTCGTAATGGTAGGTAAAGTAATGCTGCATAGGATCACTTATGGCTTCATTGTAAAAACCCATATAAAATGCTTTCTACCATGTTCAGAATATATTATGTATTCAATAAACGTAGCAGTTTTAAAAACTATCCTCATAAAAGTAGAGTGATAAATATAATAGATAATTTTGAATGCTTACTATGTGTTGGATATTGAACTAAGAGTTTTTCATGTATTACTTCATTAGCCCTACACCAACCCTTAATACACTGATAGTATAGTTTTCTTCATTTTGTAGATGAGAAGCAGAACTCAGGAACCTTAAGTCATTTCCCTAAGTACTATAGCTTGTAAATGCCTGAGCTTCTATTTAAACAACAGCATTCTGGTTCCAGGGCTTGCACCCTTACCCACTATGTGTACTGCTACTTAACAAATGCTCCGAGAGGGATAAACAAGATACTTGAGGAAGTCAGAGGTAGGAGCGAAAACTTCTGTCTAGGAGGAAGTGCTACTATGATAAAGGCTTAAAATTTGAGCTAGGGCTTGAAAGATAGGGGGATTTTGGCTTTGCACATTCTCACCTGCCCTGTTCTTATTCAGCATATTTATTTATTGCATAAATATTTACCCAACACTTCTTTTGCACCAGGCACTGTGGTGGGTGCTAGAGATGCAGCAGGAAGTAAGAAGGGCACAGCATCACTGGTTCAGTATCCATGCCTTCATCCAACTTGTGATCCGGAGCTGGAGGTGGCAACCCAACAGGCACTTAATGAGTAATTATGAGGGAGAAGTTTAGACTGCTGTTTAATTCAGGAACTATGAGCTGAGGGCTTACTCCATCCTGGGCTGTGCTGCATGCCACGGGGGACACAAAAGTGAAGATGTGGTTCTGTTCTGCTCAGTAGTTAGACTCCCTGGGAAAAACTTTGTTTTCTTCTTCATGTTTCTTGCTGCTGTATATATTCTGTCCTGCAGTGGACATCTCTGATCTGAAATCCATTCATTCATAGTTATTTGTGATCTCTTAATTTTTTTAAAAAATTAATTAATTAATTTATGGCTGTGTTGGGTCTTCATTGCTGCAAGCAGGCTTTCTCTAGTTGTGGCGAGCGGGGGCTGCTCTTCATTGTGGTGCACGGGCTTCTCATTGCGGTGGCTTCTCTTGTTGCAGAGGCATCTCTCGTTGCAGAGCATGGGCTCTAGGCACGCGGGCTTCAGTACTTGTGGCACGTGAGCTCAGTAGTTGTGGCTCGCGGGCTCTAGAGCGCAGGCTCAGTAACTGTGGTGCATGGGCTGAGTTGCTCTGCGGCATGTGGGATCTTCCCGGACCAGGGATTGAACCCGTGTCCCCTGCATTGGCAGGCAGATTCTTAACCACTGCGCCACCAGCGAAGCCCGATCTCTTAATTTAAAAAAAAATTTTATTTTAATTTAATTTTATAGTGGAGTCTAGAGGATTTACAATGTTGTGTTAGTTTCAGGTGCACAGCAAAGGGATTCAGTTATACATAAATCCTTTCTTTTTCAGATTCTTTTCCCATATAGGTTATTATAGATTATTGAGTAGCGTTACCTGTGATATACAGTAGGTCCTTGTTGATTATTTTATATATAGTAGTATGTGTATGTTAATCCCAAACTCCTAATTTATGTGATCTCTTAATTTTTAAATAAACTAATGTGATTGGATAACATTTTTAAACTATTGACCCATTTCTGCCCCTCCCTCGCTTTTATTTTTTATCCCTCTCTTCTGCCACATACCTCCGTTCATGCAGCTAAATTTTGGTCCACACATTGCCTAAGGAGAAGGATATTACAGGGCAGAAAATTGAGGGAAGGGTCAGTCTTTCTGGCTCTAGTTTCTAAAAGCCTGTGCCCTGAAAGGAAGGAATAGGACTCCTGACATAACCCACTCCAGTCGGAAGAGGCTTCCTGGGCAGGGAATGCCTTTAGCAATGTTGGGAAATGACTGTGATTAAATTTCTGCCACCTCAGCTGTGAATGAGGAATTGAAAAAAAATTCAGTTAAATTATAGAAAAATAATTGGAATCCACTGCACTGATTCATGCTAAGATTTATAATCCTTTCCAGATAATTTTGGATTTCAGTGGGGACTTTTAATATCATATTCACTCATTCAACAAATATTTACCGAGCATCTCTCTACCATGTGCCAGGGAAGTCAGAGGCTAGTATTAGAGTGTGGAGTAAGAACAGACACAGGTCTTGCTGAATATTACCTTCAGGCAGAAAGTCATTAATCAACTAATTACACAGATAGATGCAAAATTACAAGTGTGGAAATTGCCACTGAGGAAAAAGATATAGGGAGTATTCACAAGGGGGTCTGACCTCTTCTGGGGGCATCTGAGAAGTCTCTCTGGGAAGTGACATTTTAATTGAGACCTGAAAATGAACAGGAGCTAATTAGGTAAAGAGGAGAGGAGAGAGTCAGTGTTCCTGGCAGACAGGATTTCATCCCCTTCACGTGGTGGCAGAGCCACTAGAAAAAAAATCTTTATTGAAGGGAAGGGAGAGACTGTTGATCGCAAAATGAAGGCAGCTACTGACATGAAGTGCTTTCCTGAGTGTGAAGGCATATTCTGTGCGTGGGGGCTGCTTGTGTGTGTCTCCTATTATGTTTGTGCATGCCTCCCTGAAGCCTCAAAGCTCAGTGTCGAAGGCTAAACTCTTCATCTTTCCCCAAGTCTGCCCCTGCTCCTGAGCGTCCCATCTTGACAAATGATGGCTCTGTCTTTGCATTTTGTATAAGCCAGAACCCTCAACATCATCCTTTCCTCATCTTTCTTCTTCATCCCGTGTCCGATCAATCTCCAGGTTCCGTCAATTCTGTCTCATTAATTTCTCTCACAACTAATTCACCTCACTCCACTCCCCCTGCCTTGGTGGGGGTCAACACCCTTCCCGCCAGGCTCTGTGCATACCGAGCTGCTTTACGTTCTTTGAGGAAGCTGCACCTTTCCCCGTCTCCAGGTTTTTATGCATATCTTTCCTCTGTCCAGAATCCTCCTTCCCCCCTCCTCCCTGTCTTCAACTAAGGAGCTCCCGGTATGCCTGTCCTTTGACAAACCCTCCCCGGCCATCAGCCACAACCGCTATGGAGATGAGGTTGGCTTTTCCTCCTTCTTGTTAGGGATAACAAGTACTAAGTACCTCATACTTATCCCTATCAACTACCTGTTTATTCATCTCTCTAGACCTGGCTATCCAACATGGTGGTCGCTAAGTACCCATGATATGAGACACTTGAAATGTAGCTAGGATGAATTGAGACACCATGAGTGTAAAATACCATATTTTAAAGACATAGTACAAAAAATGCAAAATATTTAATTACTAATTTTTAACGCTGGTTGCATGCTGAAATGATAATATTTTGGATATATCAAGTCAGATAAATACATTAGTAAAGTGAAATTCACCTGATGCTTTTTACTTTTTAAAACGTGCTTAGTAGAAAATTTAAAAGTATATATATATGACTCATATTTGTGCCTTGCATCTTTTTCCTATTGGATGGTACTGGTCTAGACGCTATAAACAGCTAGAGCAGGGGTCAGCAGACTATGGCCCATGGGCCAAATCTGGTCTGCCACCTGTTTTTGTCAATAAAGTTTTATTGGAACACAGCCAGATTCATTCACTGAGATATTTTCAATGGCTCTTTCCCACTACAGCAGCAAAGTTGAGCAGTTTTGATAGGAACTATATGGCCCACAAGCCTAAAACATTTACTCTTGGCCCTTTTCAGGAAAAGTTTGCTGACCTCTGTTCTAGAAGGCTGATATTGTGTTTTATTCATCATTGTATCTCAAATCATTGCTCAATACCTGGCACTCAGTAAATGTCTGCTGAGTAAATAAATGTCTAACCAGTAGATATTTGTTGAATGAATACAAGTTTGAGAATTATATTGGCAGGATCATCACTAGCATCATTTTATAACCCACAGCTGTGGTGACCATATGACTACAACTAAAAATTGAAATATGACCTGATAAGTAGTTATGTAACTGGACAGAAGTCATATACAACATTTAAAATTGGAACACCCTGTAAAAGCCCAGAATACATGGTCCCCACTTGCATCATCATGAAATATCTTGATTTTGGAGTAGACAGAGATATTTTAATTATGCCTGAAATAGGATAGAGTGTTGTATAAGTGAGAAAGAGAACTGTCTTGAAGGTTGGATATTTGGGATTAAGGGTTTAGGTCATAACTACCTTTACTGTTCCATGTGTGCTCTGTTGATATTGTAGAAAGGAATCTGAAAACTAGAGGGCAGAGTGATGATGGAGGCTAAAGACCAACAAAGAAGAGACTCCCGGGAAGGCAATATTTCAGTCTTTTTGCAAGAGATCCTGATCTTCCAGAAAGGATTCCTACATTCAACTTTTCTGTAGGTTCCTCCCATACAGGCTTCCTACAGGCAGTTTTTGCCTGGAAATGTAAAGCAGTAAATCACGTGGAAATCTGAATTGGTTTGCGTACGTGGGAATTAATTCTTAGATCTTAAAAATGGCGCTGAGAATGAGTGTTGGAAGAGAGTTAAGTACATCTTCACACTTTGATCCAAATATACTCCTGTCATTTACTCTCTGCTCACAAATCTACAGCTGTTAGAAGGCACAAAATCATTTTCTTCTGCTTTTCTCTGTCAAATTGTTGATGAAAATGATTTTACCAAATTGAAACATCCAGAGTTACCATAGATGAGAATCAAATTTCAGGTCTTGGTTATGCAACATAATCTCATCTCATAAGAACCAGTCATTTTTTAAAAATCATAACATTTCTCAGTGTTGAATTGAATCTTTTCTTTTTGAGTAATTAAAGTTGTAAAAGCAACTTGATATATTCTTTGGAGCAGGTAGATTCCACAGGGCTTTTCTGAAGGGAGGCAGAGAGTTTTCTTTTATTAGAGCATATTTGGGAAGCAAACAAAAGAAGAATGAGAATAATATTCATTAGTAACATATGTGATCAGTATAGAAAGAGAATATTAAATATTTGATAATTTTTACTTTAGCTGGTCCAGAGAAATGAGAGATTATAAAGTTGATAAGATCATAGAGCTGAATCTGTCCATCCATCCATCCACCCACCCACCCACTCATTTATCAATCTACCAGCAGCTGCTTATTAAATTTATTGCATTACATTTATTAAAGTACTATTTGTCCAGCTCTGTAGTAGGTGTTATGGGAGATACAAGGGAAACAAAAGACAATTCTATGTATCTAAGAAGATTCATAGAATGCTAGGTGTGAAGATGACATTACTGTAATTCAACACTGCCTCTTTCACATTAAGAAACAATTGTTAGGTGATTTGTGTAATGTAATATTCAAAGAATTGTATGGTGAGCCACAGAACCCTAGTTCCTAGTCTAATAATTTTTCTACTGATACCAGTTGGGTAAGTCAGATATATATATATATATATATATATATATATATATATATATATATATGCCTAAAAGGCTAGAGAGTAAATAATTCCAGGTCATCATGTAAGCAAGTGTGGGATCACTGGATGAGTCTGATCTATAGGGCTTTGGAGAATATCCAGCATTGATCAAGGTGGAAGGAAGGTTGAAAGGTGGAGTGGGGTGTGGAGCTGGACTTAAAGGAAATACAGAGCTTGGAATCATAAACGGTGGAGAGAAGACATTCCAGAAGACAAACAAAAGAGACAAATGCAAGGGGAGAGGAACTAAGCAGAAGAGAAGGGAAAGAGAAACAACTAGGTTAGACAAGAGTCGACAAAAGTGGTGGAGGTGGCTTTGTGTGGAGCAGAGGCCACTGTGGAGAAGCTGGTGATATGAGGTTGGGTCAGTGAGGTGAGAGCATCGATGTTAGAAGGTTGAATGCCTTCTGGAGAAAATTTTTTCTATTAGTAAGAGGCTAAAGTGTAAGCCAGGTTTTGGGAAGATTTATGCACTGCACTCCCACTCTAGAGAAAGAGTATTCCTCAAGGGCCCAGCAAGAAACCCAAAAGGAAAGAAAATCATTCTGGCAAATTAAATAAATATGGCAGTAAGTGTATCATGTTTCCTTTCTCATATCTTTATATTGCATACCACTTCCTGGTGTTTGATCAAAATTTACTAGTTTGGTGGGAAAATCTAAAAGAGAATATTTGGAAACTAATGACATTAAGGATATGCACACATTTACTTTCAGAAATAGTCAATTTGTACTCCACTGGGGTTGGATTTTTTTAAGGTTTTGATATACTGCTCAAATTATGGTTTAGATAGGATGAAAGGCATCCTTGAACATTACATTTTCACAGTAATATCTACAAATCACTCAGAACACCATAACTGGCAGATAGTAAATATTTTATATCTTATTGAAAAATAATATTTTTTCTTGTAAAGCATTGGAATCATATTCCGTTTAGGCTCTTTCCAAAAGTTTCCCTTGAGAAGCTTAAAAAATAATCATGCCTAAATCTTAATCATACAAATTTGCCGGTAAATTTTTAGGGCAGGAGTTTTTGGTTTGGATTTTAACTGCCATGGGTTCGGCATACCAGATTCTGTTCCGTGTCATCACTGTGCGTTGCCACTGCATTTACATGTGGAATTGGTATGGAAAAACAATCTATAGCTCTTTACTTCTGTTTCTTTCTTGTTTCTTATAATGTGAGTAGAAAATTTATATATACATAAATAATGCCAACCTTCAGCTATTTATCCAACTCTTTTTATGAGTTTGCAAAAGATGACCAGTGATCAGGCTCTTTCAACTGCACAACAGTTGCTGCCTTTATCTGCATAAATAACTTGCCTTTCAGTGAAGTGGAATGATAGGAACAGAAGAAAAACATGGGCATTCATTGCCTGTTGTTACTGAGAAAGTGAAGTTGGAGAGTATAAGCATGGATGTGATTTATCCTTTATCTCCTGAAGGCTTGGCTTGAGTAATTGGCTACCTTAATACTTCCTTAAACGTTGTTCCTTGTTCTTTATCAAGGACTTGATAATCTAATGAGGGAAACAGACATGAGTAGACAACTTGTACAATGGAAGGAGTGCTATAAAGTGGACTAAAGAAAGCACATGTGAGATTTGCCCCCTTTTCCAAGTTGATAAAGAAGATTGACTACTCATTTTAGTTTCTGATGCACACTCTTCTGAAAATAAGCATATTTTTAGACCATGACATGAGGTTACTATCATTCTCCTCATCTTCAAATAGGGGCAGGACATTCTGAATAGATATTATGGATGGTAATAAGATGCTTCTATGCTCATCCTCAGTGTGGCTAAGGGTGTGGGAAAGTGGGCGCTCATACTTTGTTGGCAGTAGGGTGTATCAGAGGATATCAGTTGACTCTCTCTGGAAGCAGTTGGGTAATATGATCCGTGAAGGTGCTGTGTATCTTGATTACTACTCAATCCTTAGTGCCTAAAATTCAACTTGAATAAATGGATAAATTAATAAATCTTAAAATTTGTAAAATTTTGCATATGCTTTGATGCCCAAATTTTAATTATAAGAATTAAAAATCATGTGAATCTACTGTTAAGATTTAGCTATAAGAATATACATTCTATTGTTCTTTATCATACTAAAAACTCAAAACAGCTCAGTTAAGTTTAACACTATGGGATTTAGTAAAAATTACGTAACATCCCTACTATGGACTATTGCACACCCACAAGTGATAATGTTGCAAAGTATGTATATAAATGATACAGAAGAATGCATGAGACTTTTATAAGTAGGTCATAAAACAGTGCCTAGAGTGTTACTCCATTGTTATAAGATGATAAACTAAGAATTTTTAAAAGGATGTCAAAGAAGGGAGTTTACCGGAGGCTTAGGTATTGCCTTATAAACTCCAAAATTTTAGTGGCATGAAACAATAACTATGTAGCCAATTGGCTTTTGTGAATCAGCAGGGAAGCTCTGCTCATCATAGCTGCTCAGGTTCCCAGAATGCAGCAAGCATCGCAATCAGTGCTGATCACTGTGCCATATGGAAGAGACCTCTGGGAGGTTTCACGCTGGGAAATAAATGCTGTAACATGGAAGTAAAAGATGACAGTTCTGCTCACAACTCATTGGCCAGATCTAGTCACATGCCCCACCCACCCAAAAGGGAGCAAGGAATTATAATCCTCCCATGTAATTGGGGTGAGAGAATTAGAAATGTTTGGTGAGCAGCACTAAGGATACCACTTATGGTATCAATATTCAGCTCACTTTGTCTGTCTCTGGGGAGACAATCCAAAAGTCCTATCCAGTCAGGGCATCAAAGTCCAGGCTTGTGATGTCTGGGTGGTGCCTGATGGTCTGGATTTGGCTCCTTTTGATCTTCAAACCAATTGAAAAAATAGATTATCTCTTCCCCGAAACTCATAGTACAGAATGGTAGAAGAGTGGCAGGGTGTCCACAGCACTCCCATTTGGAAAGGGGAAGTCGCTGGTCCGTATCAATCCTGAAATCTAACTGCAGGTTCCAATCCCCTGGAGATAAGGAACGCTTCATGATTAGCTTTTGACTGGGCTCCTGGGAAAGGGTTTTCCAATCCATTGTTCCATGTAGCCCTTGGATCTGCCCTTTAGAGGTCTTTCTTTTTCTATTATTTGCCTTTGCTCCATCTGAAAAGTGCACTACAGAATGTGCCCCCCTTCCAGGATGAGAAGCTTAGCCTGAAAATGCTCTCAGAAGCTCACAAGCCCAACTGTTGTTAAAGTTTCTGTCTTTAGACTACAAAAAACTGTCACCAGCATTTTTGGAAGGCTCTTAGTTTTCTTTGGCTGTACAACTTTCTAAAAAATTTAATCAACCTTTTTTTTTTTTATAATTGATGTTGGTTAGTTCCTCGTGCTAATAGCCACATACGCAGCTCTTTATTGAGACATCCCTCTCTCGTTTCATCTCTATTGCAGTTATCTTAAACCAACCAGGCTTCATTGGAAGAGCCACAACTTCAGGCTCTTTTTGTTTGGGCTCTTTTGTCCAAATGAAAGGCTAACTGCCATCTTAACTCATTCAGAACTTTAACAGTGGGTGTGAAAACCATACCCTTGATTTATTCTTTGACACAAGGCTGTGTTTTAATCTTCCAGCCTTTCACCAATTGCTGATAAGAAACAGTTGCCTCTTCTATGTCTGCTTTCCAAATTCTCTGGACCATCTCTGTTACCTTCCATACTTGCTTGCAAATCAGTTAATTGTGTCCTTAGCTCATTGTTTTTATTGTAGTACCTTTTCAAAGGTGGCCAACAACAGTCGACATCTGCTAGAAAAGTTCTGTTTCCCAATCACTTCCTGTAAAGCTACAAGTTCACAAAGTTTATCACCTTCCTTTCAAATTACCACAGGTGACATTTTCACAAAATAGATTATCTGTGCATAAATTGTTATCTTTCTAGCTGCAAACTAAAGGCTCTTTGCTGCCTGTCACCTGACCACTCATCCTATGCCACGTACCTTAGTTTTCTGCTATGCTGTTACTCCAGTTCTAGGCACTTATTTTGTATTGACCAGAATAAGAGAGAGTTTGTAGGTCCCTGAAATTTTATTGTCATCAAATGATTTTGTCCCATTTTGAATGGAAAACACATTCAAATTGATAAAAGATGATGGGTAAAATTGTTGATTTGTTAATTTAAAATTGAAAGTCTATTTAAGTAGCTAAAATATCTGTGTTCTCTAACCACAACATATTATTCTGAGTCAAGAAATTCTAGAAACCATTACTTTAATCTGAATGTTTCTTGGTTACTAAGTGTTAATGGATTGCTTGCTTGATCATGAGTGGATATCATTGTGGAATAATTCATCCAGTCTCTATAGAAGCTTGACCTCCCTTGTATCACAAGAGAGCTCAGCACTTACATAGAGAGGGACACATTCAGACAGGGATCTTATCTTGTAGCTTATATTCTGGGAGGTAGAGACAAACAACAAATGGTGAACACGAAATAATACTTAGGACATAATGCAAGTGCATTTTAAATAATAAACCTGGGTGATGGGATGTAGTGTAACTTGGAGGACTGAATGGAGGAAGATATTGCAATATTTTAGCTAAAATGGCCAGTGAAAATCATTCTAAGGCGGTGACATTAGAGCCAAGACTCAAGTGAGGGGAAAGGGGTCATCATAGAAGATCTGATGAAGGAACATTCTATGTAGAAGGAACAGCATGTTCAAAAGGCCAGTGGTGTGAATGGGCTCAGCGTGTTAGGAGGATAGAAAGAAGGCCTGGGAATGAGGAGAATGGTGAGGAGGGAGGTATGTGGTCATGTCTGAAAGATTGGCCAAGGATGTATCATGTACCGCTTTGTTAGTCATGTTGAGGAGTTGGTGTTTTCCTCTAAGCCCAGTGGAACCACTGGAGACTTTTAAGCAGTAGATCAATTTCATCTGTTTTATGCTTTAAGATCACCCTGGCTGGCTGTTTGGAGAATGAACTCTGGCAAGAAACGAGTGGAAACAGCCCACTGCAGCCAAGGTGTGAGACACTGGTCACTTGGATTGGAGCTGTAGCAATGGAGATGGTGTTAAGTGGTGGGATCTTGAACATATTTTGGAGACGAGAGTTGGCGAGATTTGCAGATAGATTGTTTGAGAAACATGAGGAAAAGTAGGAAAATGAACGTTGTTTCAAGTTTTTTGGCCTAAGAAACTTGGTGGTAGTGATATCATTAACTGTGATAAGGAAGACAGCTAGGGGTAAATCAAGAATTTTATTTTGGACACACTAAATTTGAGATGTCTATTAGACAGCTAGGAGGCGATGTCAAGTAGGCAGTGGGATATATAAAACTAGAGCCCAGGGGGTGTTAAGAGCTAGGGATAGAGATTTATGAGTCATCAGTACAAAAGTGTTATTTTAAGCCATAGAAGAGGATGAGTTCACCTAGAAAAGGAATTCGAAGAGAAAAGAGGGTGGACGACAGAGTTAAGGGTTAGCAGAGGAGGAGGGACCAGAAATGGAAATTAAGAAGGAGCAAAGTTGAGGTTGGAGGAAAATCAGGAGTGAGTGGTGGTGTGAAAACCAAGCAGAGGTATTTCTGCGAGAAGCAAGTCAAGTGCTGCAAGTTGATGAAATGCCCTAATCCAGCTTCCTGATTAATATTTCTCCCAAGCACCCACAATACCATGCCCCTCTTTCTAGCATTTGATCCTACTGGAAAGGAGGCTAATTATGGAATAGTAATTGTTTGTAATATTATTCCCTTCTGGTCAATTATATTAAGAAGTGGGTGAAGTGGTATCTTGGTTAATGAGGAGCTTGGGTCTCTGCTCCAACATTGACATCACTGGTGATAACTGCTTACTCGCTGTGGAAGGGTTACTTAACTTCCCAGAGCCTTGGTTTCCACTTGTTTTCTGGGGATGACAGTACTCATATCAGAGGCTTGCTGTGGGAATTGATTAATATAATGTATATAAGGCACTAAGCTCAGTGCCTGGCGAAAATGTAATTAGATCACAAATGGTAGCTTTTATTATTTTTTTCCCCAGATACTGATCGGCTAATTACAGAAATGGGTCACTATTGAGTAATCCTGCGAACACGAGCTGCTGGTTGTTTTTAGGATGATGCTGGAGAGGTAGTATCTGTGCACTGTTGCAATAGGATAGGAGCCAGTCACTCCAACTATGTATTTAATGCCTCCTGCTGCTCCAGCCCGCACTCCCACGTGCTCGTCCTTTTGAGTCAGGACGTGTAAAACTCAGATAAGTGATGTCTTAAGAGATGGAATGATAGAAACGTACCTCTGTGCTTCTCTGCGAAGAATTATCCAGGCCTGGCGGCGTGTCAAGCTGCCAGTGAGCAGATAAAGTAGGGATAGGGGCCTGTGCAGAGCCGAGAGTGGGTCATGAACTTTGTTAAAATAAGCAGGCATTTCCCCACCTTCGGGCAGCTCACAAGCCTATCTTATCCTCTGAAGCCCAAGAGAGTGGGTCAGGGATATAATTGAGCAAGGGTCTCGGATTCATTTTCCAGAAAATGAGGCCGTTAGCCCTGGCTGCTCCCTGAGAGGTTTTTGTCAAACATAACAATTCCTCTGAAACTGTTACAGTTCCCCTCATGGTCCCTCTGTGCCAGCCACTTTCATCTGTGGAGGCAGTGGGGTGGCAGTGGCCACCCTGGAGTCGGGTAGGCAGTCAGCGCCGGTGGAGATGGGGCAGCGCCCTTCCTCCAAACTGACACCCCCTCGCCCCTCTGAGGGCATCTCATCTCGAGTTTTGAAATAACACCTTCACCGTACCCCTCCTTCAACACAAACACCTATTTTTCAGTTCAAATTGACCTGTTAAACTAATTTTCCCTCAGGGGGAGTCATCACTTTGGCTTAATTGTCAAAAAGATAGTAAGCCAGCTGTGGAGCTGGACTACCTCCGTTTGAATCTTGATTCCCTTGCTTAAGATCTCTGTGATCTTGATGAAATTGACTAATCTCTCTAATCCTGGATCCTCATCTACAAAATGAGACTGATTACTGTTGTGTAGGCTGTTGTGTAGATTAATGAGTTAATTCACACAAAGGACTTACTTAGCATTATTTACTAACTTAGTACTATTAAGTCTTTAATAAACGTTGATGGGATATTTTGTCTCTGTTATGCAAGAACACTGAGAAGCTCGTTTTAAGAGGCTTCTTCATGTTGTTATTTTCACCAGTGGTATTTTGCACATCGTTGGTGGTTTCAACATTTTATTCCACCCTCTCTGGTGCTCTGAAGAAAGAGATACCATGGTGGAAGCATCTAGGAAACTAGCTTTATGATATAGTAGAGGATAATGACACCTCCTCTAGTTTTATATTTATGAGAACAGCTAACCCATCAAACAAAATGTCAACGTGGAGCTGGAGTCATTTAACTGAGTATGTTTATCTTTAGGGTGTTTTCAGCTGCATGTAATAGAAAACTGACAGAAACTTGTTTAAGTAATAAGAAAATGTATCTCACAAAGCTCAAATTCCAGAGGTAGGATAAACTCAGCCATGTTCTGAAGGATCCAGTGTTTCTGCATCTATGCCATGGCATCCTCAGAGGCTAGTCCTTCCTTTCAGACTTGTCCCTCTCTGGTCACAAAAGGGCTGGTAGAGTCCCAGGCATTACATGTCTAGAGAAAGAAGGGCCATTTTTCCTCGTGTCTTTTTCTCATAGGATCCTATTGATAACTGTAAGAAATCACTAGCTTGCAACCTTTGGAACGATTCCTATGCCTTCCATTCATACAACAGCCTCCTTAGGCATGTAGATGGTCTCAAGAGTTCAGCGTAAATAGCTCAACAGCTTACCAGCCCAGCATCCCAGGTCCTCTCTTCCCTCTGCCTCTACCCTTTCCCACATGGGCAATTGCACATTTTAAAGTCCATTACTTGTAGAACCTCATTCCTGGTTCCAAGTGTTTTTATCAATTTGGGTTATCTGTTGCAAGCAGCAGAAAACAACTCTGGCTGATTTAGGCAGGAGGTAAATTTATTTAAAATGTACTAAATAGTTCCAGAATGAGCCTGAATTTTCTTCTGCTATAAAGGACATCATGGAGACACTTGGCAAATTCTGAATAAAGTCTGCAAATTAGATAATAGTATCGTATTTGTATTCATTTGATGATTTTGAAAATTGTGCTGTGATTATGTAAGAGAATTTCTTTTTATTAAATACACAATGACATTTTAGGGAAAAGATATCATGTCTACAATTTACTATTAAACAGTTTAGGAAAAATACACACACACAGAAGGATAAAGCCGTGTCTAATAATATTAACATAGGGAAACTGGCTGAAGGGTATTCAGGAATGTTTTGAACTACTCTTGTGACTTCTGTGTAGGTTTTCATATCCAATTAAAAAATTGTCTTTTAATGAGGCAAAAAGATACAAGGTAAGGTTGCAGTGCTGTATCAAGTCCGGCAACTTGTTTTAATAAATCGCTCAAGACAATGGGGAAGATATTTAGTGAATAGCTCGAGAGTGGCCTAGATTGCAAGAGGTTCGGGCCAGAAGGCTTCAGAGCCAGTAACAGTGCTCCAGATCCCTCCATGGAGCTCAGCCCTTGTGGACAGAACCGCCACCTCCGTGATGTGCTGCTGGACATCGTAGTTCGCGCTGCTTCTGGGGCTGGTGCTTGACGCTCTCCCCACCATCAGCACAGTTGCTCCTGCCCCCAGATAGGCTTTTTTTTTTTTACATCTTTATTGGAGTTTAATTGCTTTACAATGGTGTGTTAGTTTCTGCTTTATAACAAGTGAATCAGTTATACATATACATATGTTCCCATATCTCTTCCCTCTTGCGTCTCCCTCCCACCCTCCCTATCCCACCCCTCCAGGCGGTCACAAAGCACCGAGCTGATCTCCCTGTGCTATGTGGTTGCTTCCCACTAGCTATCTACCTTACGTTTGGTAGTGTGTATATGTCCATGCCTCTCTCTCGCTTTGTCACAGCTTACCCTTCCCTCTCCCCGTGTCCTCAAGTCCATTCTCTAGTAGGTCTATGTCTTTATTCCCGTCTTACCCCTAGGTTCTTCAGGACCTTTTGTTTTCTTAAATTCCATATATATGTGTTAGCTTACGGTATTTGTCTTTCTCTTTCTGACTTACTTCACTCTGTATGACAGACTCCAGGTCCATCCACCTCATTACAAGTAGCTCAATTTCGTTTCTTTTTATGGCTGAGTAATATTCCATTGTATATATGTGCCACATCTTCTTTATCCATTCATAGGCAGATAGTCTTTTTACTACGGTGACCACTGCCAGGGACTTGTCTCCAGGGCCTTTGCGTTTTAGCTTCACTTTCAATTTCAAAGTCCGGGCTGCAGGAATCAGACTGAGAGAGCCCAAGTCACGGGCTTTTACGTAGGCACCAGTTAGGCTCGTAAAAATGAGTATCAGGAATTTTCAGTCTCTAGAGTGACACACAAGTCCTGCTTTGCCACAGAGGGAGGGATTCTTCAAGAAGGAGTGGGTTTCAGACACCACACAACCCACAAAAATGACAGATGTCCATTGCAAGGTGGTGTTTGCAATTCTGTCTCTTAGGATGTCAAAATACATTCTGGGTGTTGTTCTGTTGAAGGGTAGGAGCAAAAGAAAATGTATTTCTTTCAACATGGAAGGCGTAAAATACTCACAGATGTTGGGTCCTAACTCACACATACACTCATAGTGTGGGTCAGTATGGAAAATTATCCTCAATGAGATTTAACCTTCTGACATTACATGGAAAAGCTGGACCCTTTGTTTTCAGTTGGATTGCTTTTATTCTCAGTAGTCTTTATTCTGAACATTGATTTGTTTTTTCGTTCTCTCTCACAGGCTTTTAAAATTTTCCCTTCTTCTGTTTCTTTTTGTAAAAGTGATTGGGTTATTTTATATAAGGTTGCCATTTTTGCTTCAGAAGATATTCAGTTCCTGTCTCTCAAGAGGAAAACCCAGTCCTCAGCCCTGGTCCCGCATCTAGTGCAAAGCGGAGACTCAACATACTTTTGTTTCTCACTCAAACCTTGTTTTAGTATGTGATATAAATGTAATTATATAACATAATAGAATATTGAGGTGTTACTTCTGCCTAGTATTGTGTTAAGTGCTGTTCGTGCATTGAATAATTTTTTTGCTCCTGATGTCTAATTGGAAAAGAAAGATATGCTTCGCTTAAGGAAAAAAACAGCAGTATCATATAATTCTTAAGAGCATAATATTTTATTTTTATAAATGTCCCCCATAAAAAAATGATTAGAGGAAAGTAAAAAGATATGAGAAATTGTACTCTAAAAGTATTTGACATCTGGTTGGAATTTTTATGTTATTTGATTGTCCAAAGTTTCTTCGGAGGAGTTGAGGGAATTTTAACGTTTCATTTGGCAGTCAGATCTGGAGATGAATTTAACTGGCCTTCAGTAGTGTTGGCCTGTTCCTGAGAGAGAGGGATGATTGAGAGGGAGGGGTGGAGAGGGAGAAGAAGCCTTTACTTACACTCCTTGAGGGATGACTCGGGTGTACAGTCTGAATTATGGGACTTATTGACAGCAAGCAAGTATTGCCAGAGTGGATTACTGCAAAACGCTTCAGCTGGGGATGGTTTTGAAAACCACTCATCAATTACAGATGGTACCTGGCATAGTAGCATGAGTACCCTTGAAGGCTTTTGTCCAGGAAATTTGAAGAAGCCTGTTATCTCTGACCTCCTCAAATCACCTCTTCCTTCACGGGTGACACTTCTTACCTATAGACCTCACCTGTTTCTCACAGACCTACAACTCAAAACTGTATATCAATTATTAAACAATGTCCAGTGCAGGACAGTGACTTTCACTAGTTTTGGAAATGATCGAGACCAACATTAGTCTTTGTTAAATCACCGAGTGATTTGGTGGTCTCTAGTCACAAGTTTAGGATTTCTAGATAGCAGAATCACACTAGGGTTAAGCAAATGTCCAGATTTTCCCAGAGTTTATTGGGTTCTAGTTGTTGCTTATTTGAGACAGGAAGTAAGATGAAATGTCCTAACATGGTTAAACTTCGTGGGCAGATGAACTCATCTGGGGCAGCAGGTTATAACTGTCCCCATTTGGGTTCACGTAGTCACCCATGGTAACTTGGGTCCATGGACAGATACCTGGAAGGTCCATGGAAAGACTTCAGAATATTCCTGAGTCTATTTAAAGTATAAGCAAAATTTTATTTGTATTTCCTTATTGCATTTATTTTTTCTGAGGAATGTTCGTGCTTTCTATTGGATTCTCAAAGGGATACAGGATATGGAAAATTTTGAATATACTGCCCCATAGTGAATGGCACAAATCTCTCTCGATCCATAACGTCTCTAGCCCTAGGCAAAGCAAGGTTAAAGGGTAGAACAGAGTCAACTTCCTGGAGTGCCCTCTACAAGGAATACTAAGACATTACTGAATTAAGTTGAAAAAATGTGAATTTATCTCACTCCTAGACATTGACCTTAAGTGAAATTAAAAGCGGAAACTTTTTAATTTGTCTTTTGAGCATTTTTGCAAAGCACCCATGCAGTCATAGCCCAAATTCTGGAATTAAATGATGTTCAGAATGCTAAACATCCTGGAGACCTAAGCGGCTGTTTCTTCCAGGAGTCAGAGTTGAGAACTCCAGCTGAGTAATCACAAATAAGAAAAAAAAAATGTTTTTACTCATACGTCTCATAAAAATGAAAGAATATCCATGTCATATCTTATTTCTCGTAGCTTCCAATTCCTTCATCCCACAGCTGTTCTTTCACAGGGCAGCTCTCCATATTCTCTGTCCCAGTCCAGGCTACTTGTTTTCCTCTTTGTGGCCTCCTCCCTTTAGCCTTGCTCTTTATTGTGCAGATCAGTGTAGTTGCTTTGGCTTAATCCTTCCTCCTGCCTTCTCTTCCTGGGCCCGGCCCTCTTCAGCCAAACCCCAGATTCGGCATCACAAATGTTCTAGTACCTGGGCTGGAAAAGACACCCTTTGTGAGTGGGAGAGGTGGAACAGGGGGGAAAGCAGGAAACACACACCCCTAAAGCTTCTTGTGGTTGCACATGGCAGAGTGTTGATTACAAGAAACGAGTAATGTTTCTCATTTCTTAACTTTAAAATCATTTAATATGCCTCCCAGATAGTTTTCTGATTTGGAAAACCACAAAAGAAAAAAAAAAGTTTAATGCTTTCCAGAATTCTTTTTTTTCAGAATTCTGCTTCAATTTTGGAAATAAATTTGTCAGTGAATCTGATTCTGGATGTAGTTTTCATTAATAGAAAATCTGTTTCTTCTATCTCCACTCAGAGTTGATGGGCTCATATGAGTCTTTCCACATGTGCCAGACAGCACGCTAGACACTGGTGAAATGGAGATGAAAAGGCTCATCCCAGCTTTAAGGACTGATGGACAGACAGACAGAGGAGTGATTACAGTATGTGAAGAGAAATGTACCTGTAGGGTTGTGATGGGAAGCATCTACATTTGTCTATAGGAAGTGAGCCTTAAACTAACTCCTGAAAAATGAATAAGCTTTAGGTGAAGGTGAGAGTATAATTGCAGAGGGTACACAGTGCACACAAAAGGAAGGCACGAGAGGACATAAGAGGCTTGAAGTGGTGGAGCTGGAAGAAAAAAATTGAAACCAAATGTGACTGGTCAGGTTCCCTTTAGTCTACACAGTAAGGGATCTTGGTTTTCCTCATGGGGAGTTCAGAGCTTTTGAATCACCTCTGTAGCCACCATGGCAGTGGTTCTCAGTATGGCATGGTAGCTAACTGGGTAGGCTTAGAGGTCAGACTGCCTAGGTTCCTTATTCTTGCTGGTAGAGTGCCACTGGACAGTGCACCTGGCTTCCCTGGGCATCAGTTTTCTCATTTATAAACTGAGGATGTCTCTTTCCCAGGATTGTAGTGAAGATTTAATTCATCCACGTAAGATGTTTAGAGTGTATCAATATCTAGCATAGGTGTCACAGTGCAAAAAAAAAAAAAAAAGACAAAACAAAACCCATGAGCTGTTTTGTGCATTCTCTTTCAAGCATCAATAAATTGAATGAATGTCCTGCAGCATTCCAAAGTTTGATCTCCTAACAAGGTTGGCCTTAGGAGTAATTAGGTGAATCAGACACCTCTCTATATGTTGCAAGAAGGATAGTGTCACCTATTCTCTGTTCTACCATATTTCCCCTACTTGGGAAAGTCTTGATACCCAGTGATTAAACATTCCTAGTATCTGAAGATAGTTGATAATTAAACTGTTATGAAGCACGAATATCTGGACGTAATACAGTTATCAGAGATGAGAGGATGGATCACAAACCTGGTTAGTTGAAGGCCCAAAATGAAAAATAAAGGAATAAAAATTAATTTTTGTCTGTAGCATAATATATGATTTAAACTTTGTTCTCAATATAAATAGTGTTTCTTGTTTATGAAGCACTTTAACATGTTATCTCATTGGATAGTTAAAATGATCCCAAGACATGCAGGTAGAGCATCTTTTACTATTAAGAATGTATCCAAAATAAGGAAACCAAGGCACAAGTGAATACAAGTGTGGCAACTTTTGTTCTACTGCCCCTTCTCTATATGTAGCTCTACAATGCTTTTATTGAGAAGGAAGAAAAGTCTAAAATCCACTTTGGAGAGTTGTATGATTTCTGGTGGCGCACTTGATGTATTAATCAAGAAGTTGTAGTCACTGGTAGTATCTGCTGCCTAGGGTGGAGAACTTGCTTGGGATGTCTGTATTATTCATGGTTACTAGACTAACATGGCTAAGCTGTTATAACAAGGCTTTAGGGTTGCGATTTCATGTTTATAGACACATAGCAACAACAACGAACAAAGAAATGGACTGGGAATTTATTCCATGAATATTTTTATAGCCTATATGTAGAGTCACCATGGAGTGACTCAAGGACCTTACAGACAGGTTGAGGAGGTGTGAACTGCACATATAAAAGGTTAAATAAAAATAAACGAAGATGAAAAGAAAGAAAACAAGTGAAAATATCTTTAGGTAACGTGTTTTCTATAGCTACTATCAAATAAGTGGTAATGAGTGGCTGACAGAACATCTCATAAACTCAATTCCCACCTAAAAATATGCACCTTAGGGCTTCCCTGGTGGCGCAGTGGTTGAGAGTCCGCCTGCCGATGCAGGGGACACGGGTTTGTGCCCTGGTCCGGGAAGATCCCACATGTGGCGGAGCAGCTGGGCCTGTGAGCCATGGCCGCTGAGCCTGCGCATCTGGAGCCTGTGCTCTGAAACGGGAGAGGCCACAACAGTGAGAGACCCACGTACTGCAAAAAATAAAAAAACATATATATATATATATATATATATTTTATATATATATATACACATACACCTTAAACTCATGAGCCTACAGATCTCTTATGACTGAACAAAACGCTTATAGAATAAGCATGTAGAGAGGAAAGAGAAAATAGAGATTTTCTCTTATGCTCTGGAGCATAAGCTCCATAAGTTCAGGGACAAAGTTTGAATTATTTGCTGAATCTCTAGGGCTTAGAATAATACATGAATAGATGTTCAAAAAATATTTGCTCATTTAATGAATGAGTGGATACATGGATAAATGCCAGAGAAAACCATAGAACTGAAAGAATATATTTAAGGTACTCCAAGGTGGGTGCAGTGTATTTTCATATTTTTATACTTGGCATGTAGCACATAATAGGTGTTCAATAAATGTAGTGGAAGGAAGGAAGAAAAGGAGGGAGGATGGGAGTTAATGGCATAGGATCATAAGACTGGAAGGAAATTTGTGAAATCATTGGTCCTTCTCTTAAACTCAAGAAAAAGTCTGAGTATAGAGCAAATCTAACCAACCAATCAAACAAAAAGCCTCGTAGAAGTGACATTTAAAGGTGTTAATCAGTCTAACAGAAAGAAGCAAAGGGCTAGAGTTTGAGAAAGAGTTCTGAATTGAAGTCAGTTTGATTCCTAGCTTTGCCAGTTTCTCTGTCTGTGACCTTACACAAATTGTTATACTAACTGAGTCTCAGTTTTCTCAGCTCTTCAAGGGGAACTAGTGTGCTACAGAATTTTTATAAAGATTAAATAAGATAGTGTATTAAAATGTGTTCAGTAGCTTAGTACATGTTTATATAAAGAAAAAAATTCCTCAAATATGTTGAACTGTTAAATGTCAATAAAAATGCTAAGGAAAGATTTTTCTCTGGAATCTTTTAGAAGGAGAAATGCTACCTAAAATTACAAGTATCTTTTCTTAAAATTTGATTTATGGAAAATCCTAGTTCTTTTGGTTGGTGGCATGTCTCAGAGGATTTTGTATACTAGGGAAAGTGCTTAAAAATAATGTAATGTGATAATGTAAATTATGTCATGTTATGCCAGAAAAATTCTTCAATATTTAATTAAAAACTCTAACAACTTAAAATTCAAGAAGTGTCAAGAAATTAATTGAGGGTATAGACTAGTGGTCAGAGGACTTTGGCTGTCAGCTCCAAAGCCAAACTTTCTCCCGTGGTTCAGATTACTGGGAAGACTTGGAAAGAATGGATCCAGCTGCTATAATACATGCTTATGGTTACAGCAGGAAGTGTAGATATTAGTGCCTGTTTTGATGTGCTGTCCCTGAGTTCCAGGATAGGTATTTTTGGAGAGTCAGTAATGGAAGGAAATGAGAAGCCTGTCACAGCTAACAGCCAAGGAGTCTCTAGGGGTTGTATCAAGGGTTGCCTTCAATCCTGCAAGGGTTACAGCTGTGCCAGGAGATATGTAAAGTTTTAAAAATATTAAATAAATGAAACCAGTCCTTTTAGTTTCTTATACTATACACAGTGCCAGCTCTGGGCTCAGGGACAAATCCACTGACAAGTGATTAATATCAGGGGGAACCACCCAAATCCAGAGACATGCATAATTCTGCCTCTGTCTGTTCTTAGTCGACAGTCAATTGGATAAGACACAGTCACTTGATTTTTTTTTTTTTTCCTTTTTCTCGTTTCTTGAGTGTGTATGTGTATGCTTCTTTGTGTGATTTGGTCTGTTTAGGTTTGCTTTTACCATTTGTACTAGGGCTCTGTCTGTTTTTTTCTTTTTTCCTTCCTTTTCTTCTGAGCTGTGTGGCTGGCAGGGTCTTGGTGCTCCGGCTGGGTGTCGAGCCTGAGCCTCCAAGGTGGGAGGGCCCAGTCCAGGACATTGGACCACCAGAAACCTCCCAGCCCCACGTAATATCAATCGAAGAGAGCTCTCCCTGAGATCTTCATCTTAGCACTAAGACCCAGCCCCACCCAACAGCCAGCAAGCTCCAGTGCTGGACACTCCCTGCCAAACAACTAGCAAGACAGGAACACAACCCCACCCATTAGCGGAGAGGCTGCCTAGAGTCATACTAAGTTCACAGACACTCCAAAACACACCACTGGACGTAGCCCTGCCCACCAAAAGGACAAGATCCAGTCCTACCCACCAGAGCAGAGGCACCAGTTCCCTCCACCAGAGAGCCTACCCAAGCCACTGAACCAACCTCACCCACTGGGGACAGACCCCAAAAATAACGGGAACTACGAACCTGAAGCCTGTGAAAAGGAGACCCCAAACACAGTAAATTAAACAAAATGAGAAGACAGACAAATATGCAGCAGATGAAGGAGCAAGGTAAAAACCTACCAGACCAAACAAATGAAGAGGAAATAAGTAGTGTACCTGAAAAATAATTCAGAGTAATGATAGTAAAGATGATCCAAAATTTTGGAAATAGAATGGAGAAAATACAAGAAACGTTTAACAAGGACTTAGAAGAACTAAAGAGCAAACAGTGATGAACAGCACAATATATGGAATTAAAATTACTGTAGAAGGAATCAATAGCAGAATAACTGAGGCAGAAGAACATAAGTTCAGGAAGATAAAATAGTGGAAATAACTGCTGCAGAGCAGAATAAAGAAAAAAGAATGAAAAGAATTGAGGACAGTTTCAGAGACCTCTGGGACAACGTTAAATGCACCAACATTCGAATTATAGGGGTTCCAGAAGAAGAAGAGAAAGAAAATGGGACTGAGAAAATATTGGAAGAGATTATAGTTGAAAACTTCCCTGACATGGGAAAAGAAATAATCAGTCAAGTCCAGGAAGTGCAGAGAGTCCCATACAGGATAAATCCAAGGAGAAACACCCCAAGACACATATTAATCAAGCTATCAAATACAAAGAAAAAATATTATAAGCAGCAAGGGAAAAGCAATAAATAACATACAAGGGAAACCCCATAAGGTTAACAGCTGATCTTTCAGCAGAAACTCTGCAAGCCAGAAGGGAGTGGAAGGACATATTTAAAGTGATGAAAGGGAAAAACCTACAACCAAGATTACTCAACACACCAAGGATCTCATTCAGATTCAACAGAGAAATTAAAACCTTTACAGACAAGCAAAAGTTAAGAGAATTCAGCACCACCAAAGCAGCTTTACAACAAATGCTGAAGGAACTTCTCTAGGCAGGAGACACAAGAGAAGGAAAAGACCTACAATAATAAACCCAAAACAATTAAGAAAATGGTAATAGGAACATACATATCAATAATTACCTTAAATGTAAGTGGATTAAATGCTCCACCCAAAAGACATAGACTGGCTGAATGGATACAAAAATAAGACCCATATATATGCTGCCTACAAGAGACCCACTTCAGACCTAGGGACACATACAGACTGAAAGTGAGGGGATGGAAAAAGATATTCGATGCAAATGGAAATCAAAAGAAAGCTGATGTAGCAATACTCATATCAGACAAAATAGACTCTAAAATAAAGAATGTTACAAGAGACAAAGAAGGACACTACATAATGATCAAGGGATCAATCCAAGATGAAGATGTAACAGTTGCAAATATTTACGCACCCAACATAGGAGCACCTCAATACATAAGGCAAATGCTAAGAGCCATAAAAGGGGAAATCGACAGTAACACAATCATAGTAGGGGACTTTCACACCCCACTTTCACCAATGGAGAGATCATCCAAAATGAAAATAAATAAGGAAACACAAGCTTTAAAAGACACATTTGACCAGGTAGACGTAATTGATATTTATAGGACATTCCATCCAAAAAGAGCAGAATACACTTTCTTCTCTAGTATTCATGGAACATTCTCCAGGATAGATCATATCTTGGGTCACAAATCAAGCGTTGGTAAATTTAAGAAAATTGAAATCATATCAAGTGTCTTTTCCAACCACAATGCTGTGAGACTAGATATCAATTACAGGAAAGAAACTGTAAAAAATACAAACACATGGAGGCTAAGCAATACACTACTAAATAATCAAGAGATCACTGAAGAAATCAAAGAGAAATAAAAAAATACCTAGAAACAAATGACAATGAAAACACGACGACCCAAACCTTTGGAATGCAGCAAAAGCAGTTCGAAGAGGGAAATTTATAGCAATACAGTCCTACCTCAACAAACAAGAAAAAACCTTACACCTGAAGCAGTTAGAGAAAGAAGAACAAACCCCCCCCCCCCACAAAGTTAGCAGAAGGAAAGAAATCATAAAGATCAGATCAGAAATAAATGAAAAAGAAATGAAGGAAACAGTAGCAAAGATCAATAAAACTACAGGCTGGTTCTTTGAGAAGATAAAATTGATAAACCATTAGAGTCATCAAGAAAAAAAGGGAGAAGACTCAAATCAACAGAATTAGAAATGAAAAAGAAGTAACAACTGAAACTGAAGAAATATAAAGGATCATGAGAGACTGCTACAAGCAACTATATGCCAATAAAATGGACAATCTGGAAGAAATGGACACATTCTTAGAAAAGTACAGCCTTCCAGGACTGAACCAGAAAGAAATAGAAAATACAAACAGACCAAACACAAGCACTGAAATTGAAACTGTGATTAAAATCTTCCAACAAACAAAACCCCAGGACCAGATGGCCTCACAGGTAAATTCTATCAGACATTTAGAGAAGAGCTAACACCTATCCTTCTCAAACTCTTCCAAAATATAGCAGAGGGAGGAACACTCCCAAACTCATTCTGTAAGGCCACCATCACCCTGATACCAAAACCAAAGATGTCACAAAGAAAGAAAACTACAGGCCAATATCACTGATAAACATAAATGCAAAAATCCTCAACAAAATACTAGCAAACAGAATCCAACAGCACATTAAAAGGATCATACAGCACAATCAAGTGGGATTAAGCCCAGGAATGCAAGGATTCTTCAATACATGCAAATCAATTAATGTGATACACCATATTAACAAACTGATGGATAAAAACCATATGATCATATCATTAGATGTAGAAAAAGCTTGCAACAAAATTCAATACCCATTTATGATAAAAACTCTCCAGAAAGTGGGCAGAGAGGGAACCTACCTCAACATAATAAAGCCTGTGTATGACAAACCCACAGCCAACATCATTCTCAATGGTGAAAAACTGAAACAATTTCCTCTAAGATCAGGAACAAGACAAGCTTGCCCACTCTCACCACTATTATTCAACATAGTTTTGGAAGTTTTAGCCACAGCAATCAGAGAAGTAAAAGAAATAAAAGGAATCCAAATTGGAAAAGAAGAAGTAAAGCTGTCACTGTTTACAGTTGACATGATACTATACATAGAGAATCCTAAAGATGCTACCAGAAAACTACAAGAGCTAATCAATGAATCTGGTAAAGTAGCAGGATACAAAATTAATGCATAGAAATCTCTTGCATCCCTATACACTAATGATGAAAAATCTGAAAGAGAAATTAAGGAAACACTCCCATTTACCATTGCAACAAAAAGATTAAAATACCTAGGAATAAACCTTCCTAAGGAGACAAAAGACCTGTATGCAGAAAACTATAAGACACTGATGAAAGAAATTAAAGACAATACAAACAGATGGAGAGATATACCATGTTTTTGGATTGGAAGAATAAATATTGTGAAAATGACTGTACTACCCAAAGCAATCTACAGATTCAGTGCAATCCCTATCAAGCTGCCAATGGCATTTTTCACAGAACTAGAACAAAAAAATTTACAATTTTTATGGACACACAAAAGACCCTGAATAGCCAAAGCAATCTTGAGAAAGAAAAATGGAGCTGGAGGAATCAGGCTTCCTGACTTCACTATGCTATACTACAAAACTACGGTAATCAAGACAGTGTGGTACTAGCGCAAAAACAGAAATATAGATCAATGGAACAGAATAGAAAGCCCAGAGATAAACCCATGCACATATGGTCACCTTAATCTTTGATAAAGGAGGCAAGAATATACAGTCGAGAAAAGACAGTCTCTTCAATAAATGGCGCTGGGAAAACTGGACAGCTACATGTAAAAGAATGAAATTAGAACAGTCCCTAACACCATACACAAAAATAAACTCAAAATGGGTTAAAGACCTTAACGTAAGGCCAGACACTATAAAACTCTTAGAGAAAAACATAGGCAGAACACTCCATAACATAAATCACAGCACGATCCTTTTTGACCCACCTCCTAGAGAAATGGAAATAAAAACAAAAATAAACAAATGGGATGTAATGAAACTTAAAAGCTTTTGCACAGCAAAGGAAACCATAAACAAGACGAAAAGACAACCCTCAGTATGGGAGAAAATATTTGCAAACGAAGCAACTGACAAAGGGTTAATCTCCAAAATATAGAAGCAGCTCAATATCAAAAAAACAAACAACCCAATCCAAAAATGGGCAAAGACCTAAATAGACGTTTCTCCAAAGAAGATATACATATTGCCAACAAACATATGGAAGGATGCTCAACATCACTAATCATTAGAGAAATGCAAATCAAAACTACAATGAGGTATCACATCACATCAGTCAGAATGGCCATCATCAAAATATCTACAAGCAATAATTGCTGGAGAAGGTGTGGAGAAAAGGGAACCCTCTTGCACTGTTGGTGGGAATGCAAATTGATACAGGCACTATGGAGAACACTATGGAGGTTCTTTAAAAAACTAAAAATAGAACTGTCGTATGACCCAGCAATCCCACTACTGGGCATATACCCTGAGAAAACCATAATTCAAAAAGAGTCATGTACCACAATGTTCACTGCAGTGCTATTTACAATAGCCAGGACATGGAAGCAACCTAAGTGTCCATCGACAGATGAATGGATAAAGAAGGTGTGGCACGTGTATACAATGGAATATTACTCAGCCATAAAAAGAAACGAAATTGAGTTATTTGTAGTGAGGTGGATGGACCTAGAGTCTGTCATACAGACTGAAGTAAGTCAGAAAAACAAATACTGTATGCTAACACATATATATGGAATCTAAAAAAAAAATGGTTCTGATGAACCTAGGGGCAGGACAGGAATAAAGATGCAGATGTTGAGAATGGACTTGAGGACATGGGGAGGGGGAAGGGTAAGCTGGGACAAAGTGAGGAAGTGGCATGGACATATATACACTACCAAATGTAAAATAGATAGCTAGTGGGTAGCAGCTGCATAGCACAGGGAGATCAGCTCGCTGCTTTGTGACCACCTAGACGGGTGGGATAGGGAGGGTGGGAGGGAGACTCAAGAGGGAGGGGATATGGGTATATAGGTATACATATAGCTGATTCACTTTGTTATACAGCAGAAACTAACACAACATTGTAAAGCAATTATTCTCCAAAAAGATGTTAAAAAAAGAAAGACACAGCTGCTTGAATAGAATACGCCAACCAGGTCAAGTGTGGCCATGGCAAACGTTGAGTTCCAGTTTATCCTTGTTACCAGTTTTTTGTCATTTAAAGGATCCCAGAGGGATGGGAGATTTGTTTTCTCAGACTCTGTCTTTGTGAGCTAGGATGACAGTTTCTCTCTTGACCCTTTAATGCAATTTGGTCAGGTCACACAAGGAAATATCCATCTACCTTGTCCCAGGTCTTCCTCCACCTTCTCTGACCTTACATAACCCCAGCACTTAACTAAACTCAGAAAAAAAAAATATTACAGCTAGCAAGTTCCATTATGATGATCCAGTTACCTATTCACACCTCATTTTACAGATGAAAAAGATAAGGACTTGGGAGGGATGTAATCACGTAGCTGGCTTATGATCAGAACCAAACTAGAGCCCCAAACTCTTGACATCCTGGCCAAAGTATTTTCTAGCATTCCTAGCTTGAGAAGCAGGATGCTCCAAAGTTGTAGAGTCAAGCAGCAGGAGTGAAGGAAACTGGGAGAAGCCTGCAAAGTTAAAGTCTGAGCAAGATATATTTTTGTAGACTGAGGGCTTCCCTGGTGGCGCAGCGGTTGAGAGTCCGCCTGCCGATGCAGGGGACACGGGTTCGTGCCCCGGTCCGGGAAGATCCCACATGCCGTGGAGCAGCTGGGCCTGTGAGCCGTGGCCGCTGAGCCTGCGCGGCCGGAGCCTGTGCTCCGCAACGGGAGAGGCCAAAACAGTGAGAGGCCCGTGTACCGCAAAAAAAAAAAAAAAAAAAAGAATTTGATATGCATGTGCATAAAGTAAAAATTAAAGGAGTCTGTTAATGTTTTAATGATATTAAAAGGAGTGAACACTGATGGCCTTCAAAGGAGATGAATGAATGGACCAAAGATTTCTTTGTTTTGATATTTCTTGTCTTGGAAAATCTGGTACTGAGCTAGGTGAGGTATGTAAAAGAGAGGGAGGGTAGTGAGCGTCTGTGTGGTCCTCATGGGCTTAAATCCATTAGAGATCAGACACATGGACCATTATGAGGAGCATCTGAGCTGGGTCCAGAGATGTGAGTCTGCATAGGGTTTCTCTAATGTGAAGGAAAAAAAAATCAATGGAACTGAAAAGATAATGGAAATTTCTCTTTGTGCTTATCAATAATTGCTGAAGGTTTGAGTCATATGAGAATAGCTTTGATTTCCCTGGCATAGGCTGACCAGTGGAAACATCTCAAGCCCTCTGGTTGTCCATGAAGCCTATTCAGTCAGCCGGCCAACTAGTCAACCATTCTGTTAATGGTCAATTCAGTCCAGATGGTTAACTGGTGGGATATGATGAATATAGCCATTGTGTTTCCTCGTTTGTAGGTTCTGGGCAATGCCAGCTTCCCCTGCTAGTCCTCTTAGGTTATGATGCTGAGATGTACTGACTCGTGTGGTACATCTGCAGAGTGACTTTTCTAGATGAAGTGGTAAAATTTGGCAGTAATCTGTATTGAATAAGGAAGAGCACGGAACTAGGCAGGCTCCAGGCTAGACGAATCATGAGAAAAGGTGCTTTAGAGCAGTGCCCAAGGTCGCAGGCTTCACACGTAGACGGACTAGTTTAAATTGTGGCATCATCCTTTACTGGGTCTTTGAACTAGTTATTTAACCTTTTGTTGTGCCAGTTTCCTTCTCTGTAAAATATAGGAATAATAATTCCCCTCTCATCAGAACACTGTAAGGATAAAATCAGGAAATATTTATGAAGGGCTCAAAAGAGGGCATAGCACAAAATAAGTGCCCTATAAATATTAACATTATTAACCAATGCTAATGACTAATACTAATTAATATGTGTAAATGTAGAAAACCCTGTTGACATAAGGAAATGATGGATGAACACGCTATTATGCTTTAACACATATTCCACGATACATAAATATGACATAAGATTGTTAACGGTAATAGTAATATTACTAGAGGCAGCGATTGAAGAAATACTTGCAAGAAATCTTTTGGGTTATTTAATCTCCTTAGAACACCAGGTAACAATTAGCTGGAAACTTGGCATTATCTAGCTTTTACCTTGAGGTTTGGGCAGAAGGTAGTTGACTCACTGGTTCAGTGGGCACAACAGTATAGCTACAGATATCATTGAACCTCTGCTATAAGCTCAGAGATGGAAGAAATATAGATCAAATATAGTTCCTGTCATCAAGGTCCCATATAAAATAATGAGGGAAAGAACACATAAACCACTGCCTATAATCCAAAGAATAAGAACAATATTATTTTCTCAGAGAAACCCGTCTTTGGCTTTTTAACTCCCGTGTTTATCCTCCCTTCTCTTTCTCCACCTAGTTTAGGAATCTTTATTGTACATCCCCTAACCCCACGTTTTTATCTTTTGTAGCCTTTATCATCATTGTAATTTTTTTTTTAAGATGTTGGGGGTAAGAGTTTATTAATTAATTAATTTATTTTTGCTGTGTTGGGTCTTCGTTTCTGTGCGTGGGCTTTCTCTAGTTGCGGTGAGCGGGGGCCACTCTTTATCGCGATGCGCGGGCCTCTCACTATCGCGGCTTCTCTTGTTGCGGGGCACAGGCTCCAGACGCGCAGGCTCAGCAGCTGTGGCTCACGGGCCCAGTTGCTCCACAGCATGTGGTATCCTCCCAGACCAGAGCCCGAACCCGTGTCTCCTGCATTAGCAGGCAGATTCTCAACCACTGCGCCACCAGGGAAGCCCCATCGTTGTAATTCAAAAATATATTTTTGCAATTTACAATTTAATACCTGTCCCATCCCACTTGACAGTAACCTCCTACAACTCAAGACCATGTCTTCCCTTCTTACTGCTAAGTCTTCAATGCTTAGCACAATGCCAAGCACCAAAGTACTTTGTAACTGTTTGTTTATAGCATAAAAGAGGAGGGTCCTACCTAGTAGTACTGGGGAAAGGTCCACAGGGGAGGAACTGGGTTTGAAGGTACAGGGAGATTCAATGGAGGAAACACATATATGAACCTTTAAAACCAACTGCATGCTCCCCAAAAAACTAAACTGTCTGACTTGTTGCTACCATATGAGCCCTTGTTTACCTGAATTGTGTAATCATTTTGACATTTTGGAGAAATATTTACTAGGCAAAATAAGTGGACTGCTACAACGGGGTCAGGCATCTGAGTTCAAGTTCTGTTTCCGCCAGTCAGGAGCTCTGCACATGTAACTGCACTCGTCTGAGCCTCCGCTTCCACATCTGCATAAAGTTAGCAGCATTCATCCCCACTGTGCTGTTGTGGGGACTGAGCTGGTACATGAAGGGGAAACCTTTTGTAAACCGCAAGCGTACATGAGACCTGCTTATTAGTACACTTGGCCGTAACTGTACTGGCAAAAGTAATAACCACAGTGACACAAGCAGCTGTTTTTTTTTTTTTAAACATCTTCATTGGAGTATAATTGCTTTAACAAACAGCTCTTAACAACTGCCTTGCATCAAAGGAGGAGGTCTCATGGAAGCCCCAGCAAGTGGCAAGTCTCTGTGTTTTACAAACCCAGGTTCTGCATGAAAGGGAAGCAGCTTATCAGCAAGACAGGAGCTTGTCAGCTTTCCCTTCCTCTGAATCTGGGCCAGGTCCGTTGCCCGAATTTCATGTACAGTAATAAAGGCATTGACGTTGAATGTGTTGCCGGGAATCAACAGCCTATTCAGGGTAAGATATTATGGCACAGCAGGTCCCCAAACAATATGTGTTTTTAAAAATATGCTTAAAACTGCAGGTGCTTTGTGTGGCCACTTTGCAAAATCACTAGAGCTTAAGTATTTGTATTTTAATGTTTATCCCTAAACTGGCCTGCTGTGTTTAAATTGCCCAGGAAACGAAATGTCGAAAATGGAAGGAAAACAGCACAAGCTACATTTAGAAAAGCAGTGTTTGGTGAAGCAACCTGCGGGGTTCTGATACCTTAACGGCACCATAAAATGCTCGTAATTAAATAACTGTTTTTCTTAACATAGCTATTGCTATTTTTCCCCCAGCCACTTATGTAAAAGCATTTAATGTTCATTCTTTCATTGCCAAACAGAGACTCTTGTAAAGAGGTGACTGGTCCCAGAAATTGTTAAAATGTTTTAATAATGTTTTACAAAGGGGAAGAATACATTAGAAAACAAAATCAGGCTGTAGGTACTTTGTGGTTGTTTTTATTGGCAGTTGGCCCACACATAATGATTTATATGGAGGAATGTCTCGCCATGCAGCTACTGCATGAACACTGGTAAAAGCAATGACAAAATGCATTCTGCGTATCAGTGTCCCAGACACAATAGCGGAGCAAGAGGCTGCCAGCAGCTGAGAAAAGAGACAGGTTTGCCGTAAGATGGAGCAGCTAGGCTTCCAAATATGGATGGTCCCTTACGAAACTTATGATGTTTTGACTTATGGTTTCTCAATGTTATGATGGTGTGAAAGTGATATGCATTCGGTAGAAACCATACTTCCAGTTCTGAATGTTGATCTTTTCCTGGGCTAGCAACATGCAGCACGATACCCTCTCACGATGCTGGGCAGCATCACGATCACAACCAGTACACTGGCAACCGTTCTGTACCCACACAACCATTCTGTTTTTTCACCTTCAGTACAGTAGTCAGTAAATTACATGAGATATTCAACACGTTATCATAAAATGGGCTTTGTGTTAGATGATTTTGCCCAACTGGGAAACGTAGGTGTTAGGTAACGTAAGTGTTCTGAGCAGGTCTGAGGTAGGTGAGGCTAAGCTATGATGTTTGGTTGCGCTTTTGACTTATGGTACTTTCAACTAGTGATGGGTTTATCTGGATGAGACCCCATTGTAAATTGAGGAAGATCTGTAATTAAACGGAAGGAAGGGAATGGGACCAAAAACAACTAGGATTTATAGTGCTCCTACCACGTACCAGTGTAATTCATACAGTATTTTGAAAGCCTCACACCAACTGCATGAGATGAATGTGCAGCTGAGGCCGCGAAAGCTTAAGTAACCATCTCAAGGTTGCACAGGTAGGAGTGGCAGAGCTGGGATCATGTCTTACATCTGTGTGACTCGTAATCCCATTTGTTCTCTATTATTCAGTGAACACTATTGAGAGAGCAAGTTAAGCTATCAAGGCTGAAATGAAACAGGGAAGTGTTCTGAGACTGGAAAAAACAAGGGGAGGGAAAAATCCTATACCGCGGTATTTCTCCAAGTATGGTCCTGGGTCACCTGCCTCAGAATCACCTCAAAAGTTTGTTAAAAATGAAAAATCCCAGGTCTTACTACTTTCAACTACAGAAATAGAAGTTCTAGATGTGGGGCTCCAGGATATTAGGGTATTCACTTCCCCCCAAGAACCTAAAGATATTCTTATGCACTTTTAGGAACCAACCATACCCACCAATGTGTCTTAATTTGTTCTCTGTGCTTAACGTAATGGGGGTGTTCTCCAAGGAGATATCTCTCATGGCACTGTTGTTTAGTGAAACACATTTTGAGAATTGCTGGTTTACATTTATGCAGTTTCAAACTCCTCTGGCTCATCCACTGTGTGAACAGAAATAGGAGTTTGAGGTTACTGTAAATTTCTTTTCTGAGGTATGATGGACATTTGTAAGAGCCATTCAGTAAGTGTTCATGTTCCTATACCCAAATGGGAAATCTGTTTTCAGCTCGTACTCTAATCAGGATTTAATTTTTCTCACAGGAGTGATTGTATTAGTTACCTATTGCTGTGTAACAAATTACAAACTTTAATGGCTTAAAACAGAAAACGTATGGATATGAAGGACACTGTGAGGAATGAAAAATCCAACTTGAAAAGATCATATAGTATATGATTTGAATCATACAACATTCTTGAAATAACAAAATTATAGAGATGGAGAACAGATTAGTGGTTGCCAGGCGTCAGGCATGGTGTGCAGGATGGATGTGACTGTAAAGTGATGGCATGAGGTATATCTTTGTGGTGATAGAGCAGTTCTGCATCTTGACTGCTGTGGTGGTGACACCACATACACAGTGGGTAAGATGGCATAGAACTCTACATAGCATGGAACCTGGTTTTGTTTTCGGTTTTGATGTTGTGCTATAGTTACGTAAGATATAACCATTGGGGGAAACTGGGTGAAGTGTACAGGAGACCTCTCTGTACTATTCCTGCAATTTCCTATGAATATATAATTATTTCAAAATCAAAAGTTAAAAAAAACCCATAAACAGTTGTTATCTCATAGTCCCCATTGGTCAGAAGTAGAATGGTGGGTATGTCTAGCTCGGGGTCTCTCGTGAGTGTTCAGGGCAACTGTGGGCGGGAGCTGAAGAATCACCGGAAGCCTGGGTTGGAGGATAATCTGCTTCTAAGCTCATTCGTGTGGCTCTTGGCAGATTCAGTGCCTCATTGGTTGTTGGACTGAAGACCTCGGCTTCTCACTGGTTGTTGGCTGGAATTCCCTGTCTGTTCCTTACCACTTGGGCCTCTCCATAAATCAGCTCACTACATGGCAGCCGGCTTTTCTTAAAGCAAGTGAGAGAGAGTAGATGAACACCCAGATGGTAGCCACAGTCTTTTAAGAAACCAAACTTTTTAGAATCTAAACTCATATTCTCTTCATTAGAAGTGAGTCCAAAAGCCCAGCCAACACTTAAAGGGAGGGCATTACGCAAGGGCTCGAACTTCAGGGGGTGGGGCTCATTGGGACCCGCTCTAGAGGTGTCTATCACAAAGGCATCTTAAAGTATCTTTCTTTTTGACACAGTATGGAGAAATGATAGAGAGAATACACACAGTGATCGTGTTAGAGGAAGAGTGATACGGCTCTAGCCCCGAGTAGCCATCCTGAGGTTAATAACTGAGGCAGTCAACTGGGATGTTCCAGTCTATTTGAAGAAGGAAGCCTCCACAGCAATAACAATGTCAAAGGCTGTACTGGGAGGGACATCAGTAAACACATACGCAAATTCATAAGCAAATGTCAAAAATTTCTTGCAAATAGTAGTGAAGGCCCTGATGTGAAGGGTAAATATTATGGATATTTATTTCAAGATATGCTTTGCAGGTTGGGGAGGCCAGTACAAGGGTGAGGATAACCAACAAGGAGTGTATCCCCATGCTTAATTTGCTGCAGTCGTTCTCATGGGGACTGGTCTCTGCAGCAGAGGGCAGGCCAGTTGTCTGTTTCAATCAGATGAGAAACTTCTAAAGCTTGACAGTCTTACAGGCAAGATTGTCCCCTCTAGGTCCCACCGAGACATAAACCACCGTTTGCTGTGATCAGAATTGAACTTGGGCTGAGAATTGGAATAGGGCTGTCCAGCCACTGGTAGGCTAGGTGGGTCCCTGGTACTTAGGTGCTATACTCATGGGCTGCTGATAGAGTATTTGGGCTTGTCCCCAAAACTTGCCCCCAGACTTTCACTGTATCAACTCCATGGGAAAGGCTTTGTCCAACTCTTTATCCCCAAGATGCTCGATCAACAACATGGCAGCCTCACCTAACTGTTAGCTAAATGAATTCTGAACAGCCTGCTCTGGAGTATTGAGCATTGAGGAGCAGCTCGTGAATTTTCTCCAGAATTTTCCCTAGCATTGCCAGAAGTATTGGATATGCTACAGTGATCTCAGTGGGGCTCTTGAGTGAGTCTTGTCTTCAGTCAGTAGGTGCTGAATGCACTGGTGGAAGGGACTTGCTGGCCAGGGGAGCCAGAGTCATGGTGGTCATGATGACAAATGGAAGTTTGAGTGTGTGTGTGTGTGTGTGTGTGTGTGTGTGTGTGTGAGAGTGACATGCATGCCCCGTGTCAGCCATTGTCCACCCTCCCAGGTGGTAATAGTTGGGATGTAACTAGACACTTAGTGGTTATAGGCTCCCAACTATGTCTGGAAATGCCATGTGAGAACTGGCCCCTGCTTATCCCTCCACCCACATGAAATACCCCTTTCCCCTCACCCTTGCACATTATGCTCCAACCATACTCCTCTGGGTTTAGTTCCTCAGACATATACCAAGCTTTTCCTAGCCTCTGGGCATTTCCAAATGATGTTCCATTGTGCGTTTCTCTTATAGTCTTTATCATAACTTACAGTGCTTTCACTTGTGCGCTTAACGTTTCTGAGGGAGGGGTGTTTCTTCCCTCATAGGCTGTGAATTCTGTGATGGTAGGACTATGACCGTTTTGTTTATCATTATATTTTGGCATATGTTAGACATTCAGTAAATAAGCTGAATATATTCTTGAGAGTTTCACACACAGTTTCCATTCTTTTAACACACAAAGGCTGAAGAGTCCGGGCCAGGTAGTTAATTGGTGACTGAGCTGTCCATCCTAGTGTGGGTAGGCAATGAGATGGGTAGAAGGTATAAAACCAAATTAGAGACAGACAGAGGGGATCCAGTGAAGGAGGAGGCTGGGCATACATTGTCAGGGTATTTCCTGAGCTAGATGCAGGGTGTCAGCCTTACCTTCTGGTGATGGCAGACATGGTTATGATGGGTGTATGTAAAGGCCCGGCCAGAGAAAAAGAAATGACAGTTTAGTTAAATCAGACTGTTCTCAAGCAAAAGAAACTTATTTCGTATCCAACTGTGTTGAGCCAGAGGTGTTGAGAATAGCAGAGGTATTTTCAGTGTGACAGTTGTGAATCGTGTTTATCACTATTAACAACGACAGGCGCACCTCGGAGATATTGTGGGTCTGGTTCCAGACCCCTGCAATGAAGCGAACATCACGATAAAGCGAGTTACATGAAATTTTTTGGTTTCCCAGTACATATAAACGTTATGTTTATACTCTGCTGTACTCTATGATGAAGTGTGCAATAGCAGTATGTCTAAAAACAATATAAATACCTTAATTAAAAAGTGCTTTATTGGGCTTCCCTGGTGGCGCAGTGGTTGGGAGTTTGCCTGCCGATGCAGGGGACACGGGTTCATGCCCTGGTCCGGGAAGATCCCACATGCCGCGGAGCGGCTGGGCCCGTGAGCCATGGCCGCTGAGCCTGCGCGTCTGGAGCCTGTGCTCCGCAACGGGAGAGGCCACAACAGTGAGAGACCCACGTACCACAAAAAAAAAAAAAAAAGTGCTTTATTACTAAAATATGCTAACCATCATCTGATAGCGCAGGGTTGCCTCACATCTTCAATTTGTAAAAAACTCTATTTGTGAAGTGCAAAAAAGTGAAGGGCGATAAAGCGAGGTATGCCTGTATTACGATCAAAGCACCATAAAAAGTAACGTACTGCCAAAGTTTGAGAGTCTAAATAGTTAACCGGTACTATTTTGTTTCCAGAATGGTGAGTGTTAGAAACACCTATTGCTGAGACCTGTTTGTCTCCGCTGCTTAGCACTGCCACTGGTAAAGACAGTGTGTATTTTGGAGAAGAAAGGAGAGTCAGCTTCCTTGCTACAACTGTCCATGTGAATGTGCTGGAGGCACCAAGGAGCCATGATGCCTGAGTGGAAATCTCACACTGGCAGAGGCAGCGGCACTCACCAGCATCCTTGTTTCTCCCTTTCCTTCTGACCCCAGTATTAAATGACATTTCCCGACCCTTCTCATTTAGGTGGAGCCACGTGCCATAGTGTGGGCAGAAGGGGATGCCATTTCCTGCACTGGCCCATAAAAATGTTCCACACACGATCCTCCGCCTGTGATGTGAATGGGAAACAGACTGTTATGGTGATTTGGGGATATTTGTGACAGCAGTTAGCCTTCCCTGACTAATACAGCCATTGTTCCACAAGACAGGATCTAAAATCAAATATTTTTCTAACATATCTGATGGTTCCAAGGTCGTGCTTTATTGCCTTGAATACAAGAACACACTGCAGGGTGTCCTCCAGCTTCTGTTTGCAAACAGAAGACAGTTTAACATAAGAGAGTAAAATGAGTCTGTTTGCACTTGAACACTATCAAGTAACCCATGGTTTCAATTGTGTGTGTGTGTGTGTGTGTGTGTGTGTGTGTGTGTGTCTGTACTCTTGTGATGCCAAAATATTGGTTTGATTAAAATGTAGGCATTTCACAGTATTTGCTTACAGGCTGGTCAGTCATAATATTTAGTGTGAGAGATGTTGTTCTCCTCAAAATGTCCTTTCATCATTTCATACCCTTGCTTATATGAAAAATACAAAGTTGTCTTGAATCTAAGATTCAGGTGTAGTAGGAATACTGGTAATAAACAAGCCTCTCATTTCAGTGTAAAAGGACCAGCGTTAAGGTAGAGGGAGATTCAGACACTAAGGGCACTGGAGCAAAGACTTAGCTCATTTTGTACAGGAGGGCAGGGCAACTGTACAAAAAGTCTTAGCAATGGATGTTCATGATGAGTGGTAATAAGAACTACAGGAATTGAGAGGTGAGTAGCCTAGGTCCAATTCCCTGGAGGCCAAGTCTGAACTGGGGATTCTTGCGTTAAGTGCGTTATTGAGGCTATTCTCTTAAAGAAACCTGTAAGGAAGTGGGAGAAGCGAGATAAAGCAGAGGAAGAAGCTAAGGAAAGATATGGTTTCAGGGGAAGTCTAGCCCCATCTGATCTCATGGAGAGCTCTGAAGCATGAATGGTACCACAGAATTATTCCACCTTGAGGCATCAGTCAGTCATTACTGTGGACCATCGCCCAAGGTGAGGTATATAACTTTCCAGACATTCCTGTGCAAGATGGCTCCCATTGACCAATGGCAGTCCTCCAGAGAAGGATATAGCTAGGAATTATCAACAGCCATCATTCACAGTTTCTGGGAGATGAGTACACTGCTCCTATGAAGGGGATGTAAGTGGGACCCCCATCGTCTTCACCAGTCCCCTGCTTGCATTGTTCAGATCCACTTGATTCTCACGTTATGTTTATGCCACTCATGCAAAGCTGCTCTAGGTTTCTGACTGATCATAGTTTCTAGGGAAACTAATAGACTGAGAGTTAGTGAAGGTAATATCCCAAGATCATAACTGGCACACGTCATCTCTCCTCCACTGCCCTTTCTAGATTCCCCTCCCTCTCACCTAGCATCTCTGCTGGTCAAGATGGCACCTGGTAGGGTGACCTAGATCTACATGCTTGGGGGTTCTAAGCCTTGGGTTCCCAGGCCCTTATCTAGCTATGGTTTCAGTCCTTGCCTATTTACAACTAAAATTGAGCATGGTAGTACCAAGAGGTGCCCAGTTTGTCCTCTGAGTTATAAACATATTCTTACCTGCTCTTATTATGTAGCTGCAGCTCTGTCTCTTCATGATAATCAGGGTCAGCTCTCTGTCACATAGCAAATCCTTTCTGTTTCTGTTGGTCTGTTGGAACAAGGAGCCCAAAGTGGGCGGGAGCGATAGTTTTAAGTTTAGTGAGATTCTTGATGTTTCCCTGATGGAAAACATCCCCTCTCTGGGAAGTGGGACCTCTATAACCACACAAACTAAAGTTACAGGGATGAGAAGCACAAATTCCTAACTAGCTCATTGGGAGTGATGGAGAACAAGACCATTCATGCTGCATTCCTTGGTTCCTGTACCCACGTATATTCTACTGGTTGGACACAAAGCATTGTAGCTCTTTCTGCCCTTGCCCTGGGATTTGATGTTGTTTTTCAGTTGCTCTCTTGGCTGAGAGGTTTCTGCCAACTGCTCAATGCGTCTATTCTGATTATACATTTGAGAACCAGGTAAATAGCACTGTGTGGTTCCATGTTTCCAGTGGACACATTGTGAAATTGCCCTGTACCAAAGTTCACTTATTCTTGGTTCCCTGGGAAACCCTACACTGTTATGTGGACCATGATAGTGCTCTGGATCTCCAGGTATATCAACTTGAACTCAGACCAACAACCCTCAAAAGATATGGATATTTTCCTTTCCACAGTATATTATTACTCAAGGAAATAACTCTAGATCACATTGGGGAAGGACTGTGTACTCTTGGTGTGGTGTCATAGGGTCCTTCATCCTTCAGTTGCTGCAGTCTAGGTTTGAGAACTGGCTGTGCTCTGGAAACTGGGCAAAGGATTTTGATTTTTCTTTGAGACAGCTGACCTCAGCCTTCTGCTTATCCATCCTTGATTTAGTTTGATTATCTATATAAAGCAACATCCTTGCTGGTTGTCCATCTATTTTGCCATTAATAACACATGTTCTTTTAGCCATATCTCTAGATCCCTGCAGTCCTGTGAACCTCCTGGCAGGAATCAACCTGAGTGCCAATTAAGGCAGTTATGCCCATCTTCCTTCTGATGGTTAAGTGCTGCCACCTGGCCTCTGTCATTCTGTACCGTTATCATCCCCATTGCTTCGAGGAAGCCCAGTTCTCTAACAGCATGTCCTACTGTCAGTCCTGATCTACAGAAGACAGATACTAATGAGCTTCTCAACAATGCTGCTTTCCCCATCATCAGAGCCTTGGAAAAAAACGAATTCTTCTCTGAGCCCTCCCAATAGTCAGCTGATGGATTCCTGGTCATACAGAGTAGATACTTTCTTGCATGCGCACTTCTCTGAGCTGTTTGATCCTTTCCTTTATACTTTGCCACTGAAATTCTGGCGTCTCTTCTGCACTTAATATATACATTACGTTTCCCAAGGTTCTGAGGGCCATCCCTGCCCTATATCAGAAACAGTGCTCAGGCTGTTACCAAGATGTTAAGTCTTGTGTCATGAGAGGTGTCCCTCTATCGATAAGTTATCCCTATCCAGCTGTGTATTTCACCTCCCAGGCTTACTCTCTGTATCAGGGTCTAACATTTCCCCTGTCAGTATCCTGACTTTGGTTTAGGACACCTTGTCAAGGCTGATACTCAATCTCCTCTGAAGTTTTCCAACTCCTACAATTAGGTTCTAGGCTCAATTTCCAGCATAATTGGCCCTCCAGAGACAGGAGATGGGGGTCTTTTTAAACACCACCCAAGAAGCTTTCTGACATTCACACCTTGCTTTCAACAGATGATTAATCCACCTAAATCTGCATTTTCTCTCTTTACAATGCAGCTACCCAATTCTATAGTCCTTATGATTACTACTTCCTCAATACCTCTAAGATGCCAAGGATATTACCCAGAAACCTGTGCATGCCCTTCTGCCCATATCACAGCCCAGTTCATTCTAGGTGAAAAATGATAGTACCCAGCTGTAGATGCCAAGACTCTCAGTAATCTATCTACCTCTGAGGATGGGGCTTTTATTACCATCCAGAGCTGAAAATGGGATTCTTGTGTAATTAATTTATTAAAGAAGTGCTCCCAGGAGAAACCTATAGAGACGTGAGGATGCAGGATAGGACAAGGGACGAAGCCAAGCAAAGATGAGGGTTCCGCTAGGATTGAGTCTAATCCTGTGTCCACAGGGAGCTGTGGTGACTGACAACACAGAATTGCTCCACCTTGAGGCAAGGGGACCAGACTTTTGTATCGTTGAATCATTGTGTCATTGGCTGTCTGCCACTCCCAGGGAGGAGTTATGTAACCTCCCAGACGTCTACAGGTGAGGCAGCTCTTGTCAGCCAAGGACAATTTTCTAGAGGACGGTACAGCTATGTGCCCTTAGAGGCTGACACTTGCAGAAGCTGGAGGACGGGTGCACCAGCCTTGTAAAGAGATCTGGGCAAGGTGCCAATGAATCTGTTGTAGTGAGAGAGGTCTCTGCAGGCTGAATGGTCAAAGGAGCTGCCATAAATATGGAGAGCCTCAGACTCTGTGCCTGAGAAGAGTGAGTATTATGACCATGATCCTTGATGTGCTAGTTAGTCTGGTGTTGCATTAATTCATTCACGTATTCACGTATGCGTTTATTCAGCAAGTCCACATTGCATGCCTGTTATATGGCAGACACTTCCCCTCTCTGCACTGAATATACAGCAGTGAAATAGGAAGATGTGGTCCCTGACCTTAAGGGACTCACAACCTAGTAGGGGAAATCACTGCCCCACCATCTCAATGGAGTTGCACTGTGTGTGCATTAAGCAACACCGGTCAAACTATATGCACTCGGAACAAAAAAGATTTCACAATTTAGATAGGATGGGATGTTTTGCCCAACAGCAACTCAGCGAATGCATTCCCTGAGCTTAGTAGGAGGTGGGAGGTGTGACATAGCTGTTTTCTCAGTCACAACTTAGCCTAAACAGAACCTAACTGCTGCGTTGAATATTATTCTATTGAAATTAATTTAAAAATTTTTTCAGTTTAATTTTTAAGATTAGCACATTACAACTACTGTTTCTAAAAAATGAGAACACAGATTATGAGTGCAGGGGTCCCCGTTTCTGGACTCTTCTGAATAGGTCTAATGCATGTAGCTGGATGTAAAATTTAAGCTGGATCTAGGTGTCTATAATCTAGTGTACCAAATTTTCATAGGTGCCAGCCAGGCCCACTGATCTGCATTTTTCTTTAAGTGCAGCCTATGTGGAGCAAATTGAGCCCTGGAGTGGGCAGACTTTGGGTGGGGGGAATGCTAGCTTCTTTAAGAGCCCACGTACAAATAAGCCCTCTTAGCTTTGTTCAAGCCCAGACTGATCTGCTGATTCTGAGTCCTTGGCCTCTGTTTTCACTGGAGGGAGAGAGCTCCGTCTTTATATTGATTGTTAAAGGCGAGTTTGAGTCAGCTGATGTGTGGCAGCGGCAGTATTGAGTTGTTGAGTTGTATTTGTGGCTTGCCTTGCAATGAAAGCTTTTTATTGGATTATTGTGAGGATGGGTAATGAAAGCAAGTAGTCATCGAAGTTACTGATGGCTTTGTGTTTGGAATCGGTAACTAGAGCACACAGGGTTGGTTGATTTGCTACACTTAGCCATAAAGTGTGAATGAGAATTAGTTGGTGAAATGCTTCTTAATAGATCATCATCATGCATTCTTTCCTGGTCTATTGGAGAAAATTTCAGCCCTGGAAAAGGAATTTAGAAAGATCAATATTCTGTATGAAGCATGTTTTTACAAAAAAAAAAAAAAAAAATCTATCAGGGTCAGAGAAACTATGGAGTTACATGACATCTACTGACGGTGGGGAGTATCACAATTCAGCCTGTGCTGAGAGGTTATCTCCCCCACCCATAAATATCTGTAACAGATCTCTGCACGTGGAAATATTGTGGCTTTGGCCTATGAAACTAGAAACCTAGAGCCGAAGTTCCCTAGTCAGCTCTTACTCTTGCCGGGAATTGGCTGGGAAGTTGTCGGGCCCAGGAGCTAGTTTTCGATTTAACTTCTTTCAGGTTGATGGATGATGGCAACAACCTGCTTCTAGCCCTGCCAAAGAGCAGCCTGCAAGAGATTTGTGGGCTGTATCGTACACAGGAGCAAAACACATCACTGTCTTTCTACCAGAGGGGTGTTGCTCGCTCTCACAAGGCAAAAATCTAGTATTACTCAGATAAAGCTCTAGACTCTGTATCTAGGCAGAGAAAATTAGAGCCCCAACATAGGAAAGGGATTACTGCTCTTGCTCTATCAGTCATCTATTGCCGTAGTAATGCTGCATTGAAGACAACTACAAACCTCAGTGGCATGTATTAATAGACATTTCGTTCTGCTCACGCATCTGCGGGTCGTGAGGTGGCAGTAAGAATCCGGGTCGAGCTTGGCTGAGCTCAGCTGGGCGCACTCAGTGCTTGTGGTCAGCTGGCAAGGTGTCTGGGGCTAGATGTCTGAGGTGGCCTTGGCTTTGCTCCATGTGGCCTCTCATCCTCCCCCAGACTAATCCACGATTGTTTGCCAGGGGAGGCAAGGTCTGAGAGAGCAAAGGGAGGCGCTCACAGCTCACAGCAGAGGCGTAGGCTTGGAACTGGCAGGTGCTTATCTTTGGTGTGTGCTCTTGGCTGAAGCATATCACAAGGGCAGCGCAGATTCAAGGGGGTGGGAAGAGCTTCAAGACCACCTGTAAAGGGCACGGAATCACAAAGGGATGGAGAATTGGAGCCATTTTTGCAGTCAATGTACCATACTCAATTGTGCATAAAAGTTCCAGGTGAAAGGATAATTGTTTACCAAGTGGTCCATGATAAGCCAGTCAAAATCAGAGTAGACCTTTGTAGGAGGGATCAATACTTCTGTGTCAGTTCTTCCTGAACTGAATTTGTAGAGTGGTCACTCTCGGACATAGGCAGAGTTTCTGTACTCTGCTCATCTGTCTTTGATCTATCTGTTAGCTATTTTTCACTTTCCAGATCTGCCCTTTAGCAGTGTTTAGCAAAGAAGCTTGTAAAAATGGGGGTAAAAATGACTGCTAAAGGCAAAATGCATGGAATCTCACTATGCGTTTTCATGGCGTGAACCAAAAGGAATGGAGTGCCAGGTGTAGAGTTTTAGGCATTGGACAATGAATTGCTGCTGGGCAGGAAGTGTCCTTCTGGAATTGCCTCCCTGTGGAGGAGCAGGGGCTCTGCTGTCTGAGATATGGGTTCTGATGGAACTAAACTGCTCAGGAGATGCGTAGGCTTTGGGAATTTACTTGACCTCTCTGAGCCACCTATACCTTCATCAATAAAATAGGAGTAATAATATATACTTTAAGACAACGTAGAATCCAAGAAGGTAATGTAATGGATTCTTTGCTGCTCCTGGCAAAAAGTAGATTTATAGCAGAGTTCCTTCCTGCATCACCCCATCCCGTATGACCCCTTTGGCTGCATGTAAAAGGTTGACTCTACAGTTCTGGTTGAGAATCACTGCCAGGGTAAGAGAGAGCAGCAAATCTACATTGGCCGTCTCCCTTTTGGCGTACACCGTGTTTATTGGTCATTGAGGGTATGAATATGTCTATGGTGCAGTCCCTGCCAGAGAAGAATTTATAATTTGGTGGTGTTTAGGAGTGAGTCTGAGAACCTGAGCCTCTGGCTAAAGAGTTCAATGTCCCATCTCTCCTCAGTGACTTTTCCACGACCTTCACTAAGAGTCTGATTGTCTAGAGAACAAAAGGCCTCACGCTGAGAACTGGCTGAGTCCATTCCTGAGTTCAGCAATGGGCAGGGCCATAGAGATGGAAGAGATTTGCTGGATAAACATGAGCAAATGTTTCCTGCAGTGGCCTCATCTGAGACTCAGGAACATCAACTTTAGTCCCAATATAACTAATTAAAAGTTTTAAAATGCCCAGTCATTCAGACAACTCAACTGTGGGTTCTTTGAAGGCAAAGACTTTTATTTTGCTTCTATGTGTCTTTGGAGTTGGCTTCACATATAATTTTTTTTTTGAAGTTGTATTATTCTAAAGGATAGCATGAGAACGTTCTTTTGTAGTGATAGAACAATTCTGTGTCTTGATTGTGGTGGTTGTTACACAATGTGTACATGCGATAAAATTGCATAAAACTATACATACATACACACACATATACAAATGAAAGCATGCAAAAATTGGTGTGATCTGAATAAATTCCATGGATGGTACTAGTGTCAATGTCATCACTTTGATATTGTACCATATTCATATAGGATGCTACCATCGGTGGGAGCTGGATGAAGGGTGCACCAGACTTCTCTTGTACTATTTTTGAAACTTACTGTGAGACTATAATTAACTCAAAATGAAAAATATTTTTTTAACTGTATTCGTATTATCTATGTGCTCTTATAGGAACTACATTACTTCTTCAGTATGACTTAACCTACTGTTTGTGTATCTTTCCCTTTTGAGGACCAGAACCCTGTCTTGCTTACTGCTGTATCTCCAGGTAGAACCTGGCATTCAGCAAATAGCGGTCAAATTATTGAATGTGTACTTTAATGAATGAATGAATGAATGAGCCAGTGAATCTCCCTTTTCGGGGAATCTAGGGCTTGGCTTAATTAATTAAGTCCAGTTAACTAAAATACGTTAAGGCCACTTGCCTAAGTTCACATAGTTAGTGGTGGTTTGAGGGTTTCCTGGCCCTACTGCTCTATACTGTCCAGGACATGACTGCATTAGGAAGGCAGGTCAGTTACATGGTATCTAATGACTATGTATGAGTACGCATCCTGACTGTCCTCCATGGGACAACATTTATCTGAAATTAAAGTGAAGCAAATAAACCCTTACTCATGCTGTTGTTCTCTTCCCCAAGAATGGTCTGTGTTTATCTATAGCAACAGGCAGGACTAAATGACCTGGCATGGGGAAAACACCACAGAAGAAATGCTTGCCTTGAAGCTCCATCACCTGCCACTACTCATGCAGGGTCATTTAAATAATATTTTCCGTTTTGCTTTCCATCCGCAAAGCACTTTGCAGCCATTAACTAATTACTCGACTCTGATCAGAGTTGATAGCTGTTCAGCGTGTTGCCTTTAAATATTTAACTGTGTTCAGAAAAGAACAACAAAACCCCCAAATTGGCAATCACGTGACATCATCAAATGCCAGACAACACTTTCCATTTTTCTCTAACCAAGATTATGATGCTTTGAAGAGCAAAGCTTTGATAGCATAGGAGATGCTATAGGAAGCCGGGGAAGATTACCCCATGATTATCCTACTCCCAGCTTAAAACTCTTAGGGGCTTCCCTTTGTTCTAAAGGTGTAAATTTCTTGCCAAAGCTCACAAGGTCATAAATTATCTGGTCTTTGCCTGCAGCACCAGGTTTTTCCTGTGTCAAACTCCCAGTTGTTTTCCATAGGCTGGACACATTGTTTTTTTCGTGTTTTTTTCCTGGCTTCCCACATTCCCCTGTCCCTTCCCACATCTGAGCCCTTTCCCTGGGATGCCCTTCTGTCTTTTCCTTCTCTTCCTACCACCTTCTAAGACCTCACATTCCCAGCCACAACAGTATGTTTTCAGGAAAGACTTTTCTGAGCCATCTTAGGCTAGATGAGCTTATCCCATTTTACACTCTCAGAATAATTGATATTTCTTTTGTAGCCATTATCATAATAGTATTTAAACAAAATTAATTATATAATTTAGCTGTTGGTCATCTCCCTTCTCCTTTATACTACGAGTTCCATGTAGTTCTGTGGAACTAATGTGAACAATAAGTATTTACTGAAAAAATGGATCAGTGAATGAACCAATGAATTAGTATCATGGATTAATAAGAAAGAGGGTGGGAGGAAGTGGGTAATGACCTCCAAAGTGATGTTTCACTTATCCTCTTAAGCCACTGAGTCAGCTACCCATAGAGAAGTTAAAATACTTCCCCAGTGAATGCATAAATAAACATGGTACATCCAGACAGTGACGTATGACTCAGCACTAAAAAGAAATGAGTTATCAAGCCCTGAAAAGATGGAAGAAACTGAAATGGGTATTACCAATGAAAGAAGCCAATCTTAAAAGGCTGTTTACTCCATGATTCCAATTATGTGACATTCTGGAAAAGGCGAAACTATGGAGACAGTAAAAAGATCATTGGTGGCCAGGGGGTGGAGCAGGGGGAGGGATGAACAGGTAGAGCACAGGGGATTTTTAGGGCAGTGCAGGTACTCTGTATGATGCCACAGTGGTGGATCCATGTCATTATGTTTGTCCAAATCCATAGAATGTGTGACACCAAGAGTGACCTGTAAACTATGGACTCTGGGTGATGATGATGTGTCCATGTAGGTTCACCAGTTGTAACAAAGGTACCCCTCTGGTGGGGGATGTTGATAGTGGAGGAAGCTAAGCACCTGTGGGAGCAGGGGATAGATGGGAAATTGCTATACCTTTCCTGCAGTTTTGCTGTGAACCTAAAACTGCTCCAAAAAATTGTCTTAATTAAAAAAAGCTGATTGGTGTTTGCCCCAGAGGCTCGGAGGAAGGAGGATTGGGGACTACCTGACTATCTGTTGATGGGTATAGGGTCTCCTTTGAGGGTGTTGAAAAGGTTCTGGAAACAGAGGTGATGGTTGCACAACATTGTGAATATACTAAATGCCATTAGATCATACACTTTATTTTTTTATTTTTTATTTATTTTTGGCTGCGTTGGATCTTCATTGCTGCGCGTGGGCTTTCTCTAGTTGTGGCAAGCGAGGGCTGCTCTTTGTTGCGGAGCACTGGCTCTAGGTATGTGGGCTTCAGTAGTTGTGGCGCGTGGACTCAGCAGTTGTGGCTCACGGGCTCTAGAGCGCAGGCTCAGTAGTTGTGGTGCACAGGCCTGTGGGATCTTCCCGGACCAGGGTTCAAACCTGTGTCCCCTGCATTGGCAGGCGGACTCTTAACCACTGTGCCATCAGGGAAGCCCTTATAATTTTTTAAAAATTTATTTATTTATCAAATCATACATTTTATTTTTTTAAACATCTTTATTGGAGTATAATTGCATTACATTTTTGTGTTAGTTGCTGCTGTATAACAAAGTGAATCAGCTATACGTATATGTATATCCCCATATCCCCTCCCTCTTGCATCTCCCTCCTTCCCACCCTCCCTATCCCACCGCTCTAGGTGGTCACAAAGCACCGAGCTGATCTCCCTGTGCTATGCGGCTGCTTCCCACTAGCTGTCTATTTTACATTTGGTAGTGTATATATGTCCATGCCACTTCCTCACTTTGTCCCAGCTTACCCTTCCCCCTCCCCGTGTCCTCAAGTCCATTCTCTACATCTGCGTCTTTATTTCTGTCCTTCCCCTGGGTTCATCAGAACCATTTTTTTTTTTAGATTCCATATATATGTGTTAGCGTATGGTATTTGTTTTTCTGACTTACTTCACTCTGTATGACAGACTCTAGGTCCATCCACCTCACTACAAATAACTCAATTTCGTTTCTTTTTATGGCTGAGTAATATTCCATTGTATATATGTGCCACACCTTCTTTATCCATTCATCTGTCAATGGACACTTAGGTTGCTTCCATGTCCTGGCTATTGTAAATAGAGCTGCAATGAACATTGTGGTACATGACTCTTTTTGAGTTATGGTTTTCTCAGGATATATGCCCAGTATATTGCCCAGGGATTGCTGGGTCATATGGTAGTTCTATTTTTAGTTTTTAAGGAACCTCCATAGTGTTCTCCATAGTGGCTGTATCAATTTACATTCCCACCGACAGTGAAGGAGAGTTCCTTTTTCTCCACACCCTCTCCAGCATTTATTGTCAAATCATACACTTTAAAATGCTTAATTATATGTTACATATGTTTTACCTCAGTAAATAATAATAATAATAATGTGCCCACCAGAATCTCTCCTAGCAAAAGTGGTCCATGAAAACAGTAGTTGTCTCATGCTATTGTATACGTGGAGATGAAGTTAACCTATAATTTTAGGGGAGAATTAAGAAAAGAAAAATGCAGACTACCATCATAAGAAATTTTCTGTAGTTTCAGAGCTCTTGGCCTATTTCTCAAAGAATGAGTTAAACACGCTGACCAATATTCTCACTTATAATTTTATACTCAGTAAAATAGTCTTAGATTTAGGAATATAGTTTTTTTAACATGAGTCTCAAAACAGTTATTTTTATTTTGAATGAGAAAATATAAAGCATATCAATCTTAACTTTTCTTGAATTGGCACTGGTACAGAAGAGGTTGTTCTCTGTAGCTTTACACCCAGTAAACTCTGTATCTTTACACACAGTTTCTTCCTGCTGGCACCTGCCTTCTTTCCAGCCTCACTTTGCATCTTAGAAGTCTTACACTGAGTTCTATCCAGGGGTCACTGTGTCACTGGAGACCTTTTCTTTAAAAAAATTTTTTTCTATGCATTTCATCTTCTTTCTCACTTCTCAAAAATCCAGTTTTGTTCCCACCGAGGATTTTTATGACAAGAGTAGTTTTCTTCTCGTGTTTTTGCCAGCTTTCATTTCTGAATGCCCTACCTCAACTGGAAAAATAGAAATGGAAGCATGGATAATGGTATTAACATACATGGATGTCTTAGCTCAGGCTGACATAAAATACCATAGACTGGGGGGCTTAAACAACGGACATTTATTTTCTCACAGTGCCTGAGGCTGAAAGCCCAAGATCAGGGTACCAGCATGTCTGGGTTCTGATAAGGACTCTCTCCCTAGGTTACTTCTTGCTCTGCCCTCCCATGGCTTTTCCTCAATGCATGTATATATTCTCCTTCTTGTAAGAAGAGGGAGAGAAAAAGATTATTCTCTTTCTGTGTTTATAAGGCCACCAATCCCTTTGGATTAGGACCCTGCTCTTACGGCAGCATTTAACTTTATTTACCTCCTAACAGCCCCATCTCCAAACACAGTCACCTTCGGGGTTGGGCCTTCAACATATGAATTTGAGCAGGGGACACAGTTTAATCCATACAATGGATAAGAATTTAAAGTTCCCCAGCAAAGTCTCACTCCATTCTTTATGTGGTTCTGCTTCATTAGCTCTTTCCAAAGCACTCACATACATTATCTCATTTGATTAATGATTGTTTATGCATTTCAGATTTCAAAACACAGAGAACTAAGAGATAAAAGTGACTTTTCGAAGCCATCTGGCTAAGAAGTGCAGAGAGGCCCCAGGTGGCCTCATTTGTGGACCATGTTCCAGCCTCCACAAGTGGGCAGAGCTCACGCTCATTTGCCCTGTTTCAGTCTCTTGAGCTGGAAATTTCCAAAAGGGACTGAAAACCTACTCTCAAATAAGAGTTCTCTCTTTGTGAATAACGGATTGTATGCTATAAATTAAACGTTACCCATCTTACTAAATAGTTAAGTCAAGCATTATGACTGGTTGCAAACTCAGGACCTGAGTGTAATCCTGATTTGGGCGGCCAGTCTCTCCTTTCGAGGTCAGGGTCTCAGCCCAGTTTCTGTGACGTCTTGATCTTGAGTGGCTTTTCTCTTTTCTCCACATTGTGGAGAAGTGTTACAGAATACTTCCCACTTCCACAGGTTTTGCTCTCATAATCTGTCCTGAGACAGATGTGCACTCTCCTTTTGCCTGTGCTGTTTCTTGCTCCTTCAGCATTGACCTCGCCGAGCCTTCCAACTCTCCAGCCACTGCACTGGCCGTGCGTTACCTTATATGACTTAGCCTTGTCTCCCTGTTTTGGATTCCATGTGCCTCCTCATTTTCTTCTGGTTCTCTTTGTGATGCTGGGCTCGATCCCCATGACACAGCATTTATTTTCCAGCCTTCTCTGGGGTCCTTCTTGGCACAGAGGCTGTCTCTTCAGTCTCCACTTGCCCCAGGGACAAGGCTTCGCTGTCAGATCCCACCCTGGATGACCAAGCCCCTCTGGCCATGGCTGACTTCTGTTTACTGTATCCCTTTATCTTAATGGGATGGACTTTTTCTTTGGGATGGAATGAACTAGCTTTCTGAAAACGGACCCCCAAGAAAACCCTACTGAACTGAAGCAAATACTTCATGGGAGATGCTTATGAAAGTCCTTGAAATGACTCTTTGTAAAAGGTTGACAGGAATCAAAGGACCAGGAAGGCCAAATGCAGCAATAGCATGAAACTTTCCATATGTATAACCCTTTCTTATCTACTTCATATGGTTTATAAATGCATTTTGGACAGAAAAGGGAATAAGCCAGCATAGTTGTTTTGTCCACAGAGAATCATTTTGTATGAGAGATGAGTCAGATTTTATTTTATTTTATTTTTTATTGATATGCAAAAAACTTCACATTTTTAATGTATATATTTTCATGAGTTTGGCCATATTCATAAATCCATGAGAATCATATCTGTTTGTGAAGATTGTACTTGGGGGAAGAGGGAGAAGCAGAGAAGCAGAGAAAATATTTGTAAAGAAAAATCCTCCATTTGACTCTTGGCTCAGAAATAGAATTTCTGTTTTGGAGAAAGTATCAGGGGTCCTGACTTTACAGTCTTTCGAATGGGAAAAAAATATACATTCTCCACTGAGTTGTGATAATGACTAACAATGTGTTGAGAACTTACTGTGTACCTGACAGTGTCGACTGGGCTTACCTTCTTATGGAAGTTTAAGTTTTACTTGAAAGACTGCTGTCACCCTAGCTGCAAATTCAGATCCTCTCAGTTGGCCTTGGGTAGTCAGCAAGGCTCATGGGTACTAACTCTGCGGAAATCTGATGGTGTGTCAGCAGGCAGGGCCTGTCCGTGCAGCCTTGCTTGTTCACAGTTGGGGAAGGGGCTGGCTGGGCTGACTTACGCTATTCTCATTGTGTCTTGTCATTCTTCTTGGGTGGAGTGTCCTGCCATGCGATGCTCTGATATGGGAAGCCGAACCCGAGGCTCAAGTTTCCAATGTCATGACTGCCACATGCACTATCCCCAAGATGTGAAATCAAGGGAGAGGGACTACGTAATTGGGAGAGGCTTCTCTTTGTGGTCCCTGAGACTGACACTAATCCAAAGGCAAGCTGTAGGCAGGTATTTTGGACTTGATGCAAATGTGCATCACAGTCTGTCAGGCACTCTCTCGTTGTGATTGACATATTTACTGTTGACAATACAAGGTGAACCCTGCAGTCCTCTTAGCTATGTGGCCCTTTGCCTCAAGACAACGTTCAGGGTGAGAATAGAATGTGGGATTTTGTTCCAGGTGTGCCTCTGCCTGGGCATTTTTTTTAAAACTCTCTTGAGAATTCTCCAGGCTTCTCTTGACTGACAGCACAGAAGCCTTGTTATCTAAATATGTAAGTCTTCTGGCAACTGGCACATGTATTGTTTATAGACAGGGTTTAAGATCTCGAGTGGGAGGGCTCTTCGTAGCTGTTGGTTCCCTGTACCATCAGAGTTCTTTGTAAGTTTGGGTTCTTCACTGACCAATGAATCCTCTCTGACCAGAGCTGATGAAAGGGCACTAATTCCTGAAATCATAGTAACAAAGGATGGTCTGGAGAGGTTTTTCTCTACCTTGGCAAGGTCCAATATTCTGGCTCATCTAGAAGTTTCTAACATTGCATTCCTCAGGACACGTGGTTTGCAGAATGTTAATGGGTGCCAGGAAAGAACTCTGTAGTCAAATACGTCTGGAACACAGGAGGCCCACGATGCCTCATTCTTGGAGTTTCTTGGTGCATAATAAAAGTTCTGAGATGCTCTGCAGTCGTGATGCTTGCATAACTTCAACCACATGACCCCAAGTAATTGACTGTGGAATTCTTTCCAGTAGCATCTATTGTATCCTTTAACATCTGTTAACATTGTGTAGGATGCATTTTGGAAAGTACTCATATAGGAAAAAGGCTTTCATTCCCTAAACCTGGTTTCCCAAATGTGACCCAGCAACTCTAATTATGGAACGAGAGGAAAAGAAAGACGTGGGACTCGCCTGGAAAAGGCAGGCCAGGAGCCTTGCAAGCAAGTGAGAGGACAGCTGGTGATTTAGCGGCTGGGCACTTATCTGCAAGCCCCAGCTCAGATCCTCGCTGCCCATGATGGCTTCTCTGGTGACCCCATCCCAGAGCCACATCTCTTTCCTGCTCATACCACTCATTGGCTGCTTGACTACACTGACTGTTATACTCATGATGAATAAGCATTTGAAACCGTCTTGAAAAACACAAAATCCAGCCCTTTTCTTTTAAGTGACGGAGAACCAGAGTAGATATTTTAGGTTACTTTTTACATGCGTAGATCACTTCACTACATTTCTGTCTGTACTTGCAATTGCTGGGGAAAGGGGTATGAATTTTGTGAAGACTTTTGATACCTATTACCCAAATTACCTTTCAGAAAAGTTTTACCAATTTACACTTCCAGTTTACACACTTGGCTGTGTATGGAAGTGACTGTCTTGGTGGACAGGACGTACCTTAAAGTTGCTATTATTATTAACTCATTATACGATCATTAGTTTCTGGGAACAGAGAGGAAAAATAGGCTCCCAGCATATCCTAGAGGCTGCCCCCTCCCAACCCCTAGGTAACTCTTGGGCTTTCAGCTGTTGGTGGCTGCTTGGTGATGGTTACTTGGTGATGGCAGGCTGCCATCAGCTGGCTTAGGAATAACCCAGTGCAGCATCCTAGAGCTTCTGGCACTTCTAGAAGTGTTTTCCTGGCCAATTCCCACCTACACACTTTAACTGGGTCTGCACATGGCAGCTTGACAATAGCCTGATATTTACACGTATGATCACCTCGCCCTGCAAATCCAGGGACTACCATCACCAAGGAAGGCGTGCCCAGCAGCCAGGTGTGTCAGATTCTGTTACGGATGTGGGCAACCCATTTGTCAGTCATGCCAGCCCTTCTCATAAAACAGGGCCGAGAAAAGGATTTGTCCCGTGGATCCTGGTATTCCCTAGACCCTATAACACCAGAACTAAGAAAAATAATAAGAATAAAGCTAACATTTATTGAGGCCATCCCCTATCCAAGACCTGTCTAACCACTTTATATGCATTATCCAGTAGCCAAAGGATCATTTAAATCATAAGATTGTGTCACCTGCTTATGAAACTTTTCAAAAGCTTTCCATTAGAACAAAAGAATAAAAGCCAGAGTCCTTCTTATGAACTTCAAAGGCCCTGCATGGTTCTCCCACCCAGGCTCCTACCTACCCTACTGTAACCTACATGAACTCATCCCTCACTCTGCTCTGGACATACTGGACCACCTCATTTTTCCTCAGACATCTCAGGCACACTTTTGCCTCAGGACCTTTGCATATGCTCCCTACCCCCCACACCTAGAATGTTTTGACAACAGATATCTCTGGCTACAGACCTACTTCCTTCTGGTCTGTACTCAAAAGTGACCTTCTCAATGAAGTCTTCTCTGGACATCTTACCAATCTGTTACTCAAATCTTCCTCTCTTGATTGATTGATTTTTTTCATAGCACTTAACATGATTTACATGCTTAATTTATCTGGTGTACTGTCTGTTTTCCCCCCTTAGAATGTAAGTCCCTGAGGGGCTTTGTCTCTCTTTGTCATAGTGGTATCACCAGCACTTAGAAGAGTGTCTGGCACATAGTATAGGTGCTCAGTAAGTATTTGTGCATAATGAGTACACTCACCTAATTCTCACATCAGCCCTAGGGGCAAGGGACTATTGTTTTCCTTAGTTTTTCGGATGAAACAACTTAGACTTTGAGAGGTTAAGGAATCATCCCCGCAAGTAGTGGCACTGGGGTTTGAGCCGCCCCCCCCCCACCCCAGCTTAGCCACTCTCCTCCATGCCCCTCAGAGAGGTGTGAGAACTTGGAATCCTCCATGGGCACCTCATGAGGTTCAGCCTCCAAAGGCAAACATCCAAGACTCCTCGAGCCGGGGCCCCAACCTAACTTTCTAAACACGGTGTCTTATGTGCCGCACGTTTCAGCCAAACAGACCACGGTGTTGCCTCTTCTCTGATTTTGCTTACACTGTTCCCTTCCTCTCACCTGGTTCAAATCCTTTGCGTACATCTAGGCTCAAGTCAAATGCCACGTCTCCACGAAGCCCTCTGATGATCGTTCTCTTGTTCAAGATAGTTGCGCGTCAGGATCTTCTTCTTTCTGCAGTGCTTAAGGCAGAGGCCACATCTGTTTGACCTTTGTCTTTTCCACGATGTCGTGCGGAGACTCTCAAGCCCCCAGATCTGTTTACCAAACACACAGACGCCTCTTGCCACAATGGAGTAACATATTCTGAGTGGGGAATATTTTCAAACATGGACGTCCTAGTCCATGAAAATAGAGTTTGGTGCTGAACGAAAAGCTACATTTAGGAAAGAGAAGGACTAGGTGGCTCGTTGACTACATAGAAACCGCCAATCTTCTTAATCAGCACAGTCTAGAAAATCAGTCAAGCCAGGTGTTCGGTTGTTTGACATTTGTAGACAGAACAACAAGTCGTAGATTGAATTTCCTCTGCTCTGTATGAGGGTTTTTGCTGTTACATAAAATGCCCTCAGACATTGAAGGTATCGTACAGATACGAACCTGTTACTTCTTTCAGAAACACATGATCGCTTAAGAGTGTGGGGTGGAGAATGAGAAGCAGGAGAAAGGGAGGGCGTATTGGAAACAGATACACATCAAGTATTTCACACACTCATAAGTAAGAATGCACTTTAAAGCCACATGTGTAACTTTATTTTGCATGTAACAATAGAATTTAGCGTATTGGGTCAGAAGGAGGACTTGGGAGACTCACCCTTTCTGGTGGCTCCCTTTGTAACCTTGGACCGTTGACTCACTGAGTAAGCTTTGTGATCTCAGGGACCGAATGAGGACACTAACATTCACACCCAAATGGGACAGGCGTCTTTTAGACATAAAAGATATTTTAAAATAAAATAAATTGTATATGTGTGTGTGTGTGTGTATATATATATATATATAACATTTATGAAAAGACCTTGAGTTTTTAGCATCAAAAATACTGTAAGGAGCCAAATATAGTCCTTCCCCCTGTGAGGTATTACTTGGCATCATTAATTAATTAATTAACTGATTGTTTAATTTAATTACCTGCCACTTTAATCCCATCTACCTACTCCTGCATTGTTCTCACTTCTCCTTCAGTGCCTTCCTTTTCTTGCCCTCCCATCTTTTGCCTGTTGCCTCCTTGCTTCTCCCTCAAAACCCAAACCACAGACTGGTGACTGTGGAGGATAAGGATGGGGATACTGGTTGAACTGGAAGGTGGGGGGCACAGTTAGACTTCGTCTTCCCAAGAAGTCCACCACAGATCCTGCCGAGAGGAACTATGAAATCAATGATAAGAACTTTTATGAACTGCATTATTATTTGTATTGCCAGCACTATTTTCTAAAACTATATTTTCTAGTAAATCAAAATACGCACTTACAAATGTCTTGGCCAAGGTCTTATACTTTAGGCCAGGAAACGACGAAGGCCAGTCATTTTCAATCCTGACACACCTCTGAATCAAGTCGGTCTTAATTAAACCAAAGTAGTCTTGCCTGAAGCACAAATGCTGACATACCATTAATACACTTTTAAATTGTTTTTCCTCAGCTCTGGGCATAAAGGAAGCTTTAGCATCTGTCTCTGAATGTAGATCCAACCAAACCTGGGTCTCCAGACCGTGATCTTTGTGGACTCTTAATAAAGGTCCATGAAGGAAAATATCTATTGACAAAGTTGATTTTTGAAATACTGGGTGAGACTCAGTTAAACAGGAGTTTTTTTGTTGTTGTTTTTCTGCTAAACTTCTCTGAGTCATTAGCATGCTATGCCAGGCGTGGAGGGGAGAGAGTAGCATGTAACGTTTCCCAAAGTTACTTGACCATGGAATCCCCACTCTTTTTTTTCAGGGCATCTGTAAGACTAGTTTCTGTGGAATACATTTTGGAGAATACTGGTGAGAAGTATAAATTAATGCGAACGATTTCTGCGTGAGAAATATGAACATTAAACACGACTGTTGTGTAGGGGAAGGGGGCATCCATGAAAGAAAACTCCAGGCACCTAAGAGCCTTAGGAGGCAGATTTGAAATGAGAGCCGAGAGACAGCCCAGTGAAGAGATCCTGACTTTCCCAACAGTGCAAGAGAGAAGACAGGACATCGGGTTCTTTTTATTAATTGAATCATAATTAATATGGATTTAATTATAATAAGCGTAAGGTCAGAAAGATTTTCTCATGAAGAACAGAAGACTGTAATCTGTTTTTACATTAACAGGGTGGAACCAAACCTTTTAATTCTCATCTTTCTTGCAGAAATTAACTACCGCTCACTTTCCATGGAAATTCCATGTGATGGCAGCTCTAGGATCTTCAGCTTCAGCGTCTACTTAGATACATTGCTATGGAGACAGATGCCTCATGGGCATCTTTTTGTGTCTCCAGTTGCTCCTGGTCAGAGCGACTGGTCAGGGTGACTGTTCTCGGGGCTGCTGGAGCTGCGACAGCTCAGTACGGATGGCAGATGAGCTCTGATCTGCGGCTCCTCTCCTCCATTCCTAAACTAGTGATTTCACACCTTCCAATTCCCTGTGAGTAAAACTGAACTAACTACTTAAATGGTCCTTTTGAAAATAGGTTCATTTATTGGCTTAATGGCTTAGGGTGCATTCTTTGTAAATTCAGCCCTAAGGGCCCAATCAGAAGATGAAATATGTCTGGCTTGGCCACTGCAGGAATTGATTAAAGGAGGCTCTTGCTTCCTGGTACTCTGCCAAACAGGAATTAAAATGCAAGCAAGATGTCCTCAGCTTTAGCAATTCCACTGAGGGGTTTTCCTCCCACTAAAGTGGAAGGGACTGAGGCCAGTTCAAAAGCAGCACCTCGGCTTAAGAAACAAACAGAAAGTAATAAAGGTTTTCAAAAAGGTGTTATTTAGAAACAGACCTATGTGTTTCCAAATATGGCCACCTTGCAGGGATTAGAATAAAAATTGTGTGGTGCAAAGACTGTCTGGCCAGGTAAAGTTGGGCAAGGTTACTTGGGGTCCTTCTTTCTCTGTAAAAATTGGGAGTAGGATTTGACCATCTAGAAGGCATCCCGGCCACTAGGACTCTGTGACGGAAGCCGTAGGGAGTGAGCTTCCCTCTCTTTGTGGCTCCCGTTGAGACCAGAGGAAGTAGACATTCGCGACTCCAGCTGAAGCAGGTCTCTAAAGACCTCACCTGCCTCTTCTACCACCTATCCCGTCTCCACTGTGATTATGAACTCTGCTTAGCTTCTCAGTTCAATCTAATCCACAGTGTTAGAGTGGACCCAAGCACAGAGACAGTAAAAGTTAGGACTCTGAGTTTCAAGTTCAGAAACCCTACTCAAACTGATTTTAAAAGAACAATCATAACAAGAGCAACAGAGAGAGAAAGAGGTTGATTTTATCGTCACTTGTAACTAAAAAGTACAAGAGTAATTTTCCTTCAGGCACAGCTGTATCCAGGTGCTAATATGGCTGCAACAGCGTTTTCATATGGCTCTTTTGTCCTCTGGTTTGGATTTATTTTCAAGCAGGTTCTCCCTTCATGGGAAGAAGATGGCCACCAGTAGCTCAATACTTATATTGCAGTTTAGCAACCCCAATGGAAAGGGAGTGCTTCTTTCTTCCTCAGTCCCAAGATTCATTTAACATTCCTCAAATGAGTGGTAGGAGATGCAGCAGTGGGTAGGACAGGTGGAGCCTCTGACCTTGCTGGTTGGCACCTCACTGGAGGAACTTAGATGGAGTGTGTATCCCTGAGTCCGTTGCTTTGTTCAGGGGATTGGGATATGCTCTCTAGCCAGGTTAATCTTGAATGACTCCTGCTGCCATCCAGCAAAGCTGATATTTTGGAGGAGAGCTCTCCCTTGTCCCCAGTGTCTCACTATCTAAATGACACTTTCTGTCTTCATCATAAGGCTAGAACAGCATGGGGCAACCTCATTATCTACTCCAGTTTAGGAAGTAATGATAATGATAGTAAATGTTTATTGAATGGCTTTGCATACATTAACACGGGTAATCCTTGCCACAAACCAGAAGTTACATACTCTTTATGATGTCCATTTAAGGTGGAATAAATGGAGGTAGAGAGAGGTAGAGAATGTAACTGTGGTGCCCAGGCTATAGGGAACTGTGAGCTGGTACTTACTGAGGATAACATGGCAGTTACTACTCCTTTCCTCCCATCTGATTCCTTTCCCATAGCAAAAGGAGAAGGTGACCTAGAGAGAGTTCAAGGGAAAAAGAGGGTCATGCTTTCTAAGCAGCAACTGCATGAAGTGTGTTTCACCTCATGTAATAGGTATGTTTCTAAAATGTCTTTGAAAATCTCCCTTCTGCAAATCAATTCCTCTTTTCCCTTGATAGTTTTTGATAAAACACCCGATGAGTATCATAGACTCTTTCCCTTTAATGGAATTTTCTTGAATGGATGATGACTTGAAATAATTGGACACTGTTTGGAGCTTGGGAGTCTTTTTATGAGATGGTGGTTTCTGTTACAATGGGTACTGGTTAAAAATGGGTTCTCACCTATAAGCCATCTAGCTCACCCTAACTGATAAGTTGACTCCGTCTTTTATGACTACTGTGCTTGTGTTCTTATAGAATTGGCCACCCTCTAATTTACTCAAAAGTAATAGTATTGATTTGCACCAGTTTTGTGGATTTTTAGTATCTTTTTCCTCAGCTAGGAAACATACCAGTTTCTTCCTAGCCTATCTGTAAAGGTCACTTGTATTCTTGGGATGCTTTTACTAGAATGAACTTGAACTAAAGATCAATCAATGTAATGCTATTCCTGACTAGGTTTGGTGAACCCAGGTGACAGCATCATCTTGAAATGGCCAATTACTGAGCCTCTCAACTAGTTAACGATAGAAAAATGGGGGGAAGTAGATTGTTAGATGCCCACTGGCTTTGACTTACTCTTTGAAATATTGATTCTAACAACTGATTTTTTTATGTTATTGATACAGCAGACCATTTGGATGTGCAGTAAGCCAGCCACCAGATGTGAGGTACTAACCCAGATGAGTAATCATTTTGTAATAGATACATTAAAAAAATTTTGTACTTCCTAAGACTTTTAGAAAAGGCAGACAGAGGTTTTCAAGAAGAACTGACGTTTGTCAGTGGATTAGGAAAATGAAAGATATATCCACTCTTCCTTTAAAAGAGTTGATGTTTCTTGGAGCTTTGGAAACAGAAGACAAAATGCCTTTGACCATCAGGTCATCAATTTTAGAGGCTGTTGTTTTCTGGGTAGAGTTCAAGATTTGTTATGTTTGACAGTCATTGGTAGCTTCCTTCTGAGTAGAATAGATTTCGAAATTACAAACCACCAGGCAAGCATCAAACTGAATGTGAAAATCAATGACCCATCACAGTTACAAGCATGTAGATGGCCATGGCATGGTGAGTAGACCGTTGCAGAGAAGGAAATGCTTGAGGAAGAACAGACAAGGGCGGCTTTATTGACCCACTTCTTATCTCTGCCTTCTGCTCCTACCACCCTGACCTGTCATTGAAATGTGTCCGTGAATTTAAGTCAAGTGATAACCTGTGACTAATCTGTACGCAGCTCCTAAGCCATTTCCTCTATTTCAGTTAGCAGAGGCATCTGCCTTCAACAACTGCCCTCCCTTCACAGAATCCCTCCTGTCATCCTCATTTACATACGGGCTCATCCTTCCAACAGCTTCTTGTAACCCTGAAGCTCTGTTGGCAAGAAAACTGAGTGCCATTTTTTAAGATCTTCAACTGGAAGCTTGTGGCTGCACAATAGGAAAATCCAGCCTTCTTTTATTATTATTTGTAACAACGGCTACTGTTTCTGTTACGGAACCACGCTTGGGTCCGCTTGCCCATGCAGTATAGCCAACCTACTGACGCAGGGACGTGGTGAAGGAAAGCACAGCATTTATTGTAGGGCTGCAAGCAAGGAGTCCGGGATGGCTAGTGCTCAAAAAGCCCCAAATCTCTGATGGGTTTCAGCAAAGCATTTATAAAGGCCAGGTGAGGGAGCGGGGTCACAGGGTACGTGTTCAGCTCGTGCACAATTCTGCGGTTGGTTGATGGTGAGGTAACAGGGCCATGTCGTGGGGTTAACATTATCCATCCTTAGGCGCCAGTAGGTCTGGGGGCTATTGCTCATGATCATCAAGTAGTTAATTTCTTCCGATGGTGGTGGTTTTAGCATCAGTAAACCAACCCAGGATAAGTGTATCAGATACTGTTACCTGGGTACTTCAGACAGGAGCTACAGCAGAGGATATAGGGGAGGGGTCTGTTCTGGGAAGGCCCCGTAGGGTCCTGTGACATTTCTGTGAACACTTTCTATTTGCAGGCACTGTGGTAGCATTTTTAAACCTTGTCTCATAGATTCTCTGGAGGTGTCTGTGAGGTAGACATCGTTCCTCCCATTCTACAGATAAGGAGGAAGAGCTTCAGAGCAATTAATTTCTTCAGAGTGATTTAAGACCAGGTGTGCACTCTCAACAACAGCACAAAAATTAAATTAGAGAGTTACAGTTTTCACCTAGAGATGAGTGTCTCTCTCAGAAGGAATTGGGAAATCCCTCTTTATGAGATCTCTTTAAAAATTTGCTTTTAAATGTTTATTTTAGAATACTTTTAAAGAAAATTGCAAGGATAAGACAGAGAGTTCCTTTATACCCTGACCCCAGTTTCCCCTGCTGTTTACGTGTTACATTGGTTTGATACATTTACATAGTATGATACACTTTTCACAGCTAATGAACCAATATGGCCGCATTATTATTCAGTAAATCTCCATAATTTATTTGTATTTCTTGAGTTTTTGCCTGATACCCTTTTTCTTTCTCAGCATCCCATCCGGAATACCACATTTCACTGAGTTATCATGTCTCCTTAGGCTCTTCTAGACTTTGACAGCTCCTCAGACCTTGTTTTTGATGACCTTGACAGTTTTGAGGAGTAGTGAGCAGATATTTTGCAGAATATCTATTCATATGGGTTTATCTGATGATCTTCTCTGGTATCTCAAGACTGTTACACAAACACATGATAGCTTCACCAGGAGAACTTCTTGAACTAGCTTTAAATTGTCAGAGCCTAGGCACGCAGATGAGGACAGGAATTTAGGCAAAGTATACATATGTACAGCAAGGACAACTACATTCTGTTGGGTGAATGAATGGGACACATTTCATCAGAAATCCTTCACCCCAGAAAACTCTCTCTCTCTCTCTGTCTCTCTCACACACATACACACACTGTGTGACAGGTATTTATGAGAAAGTTAGAAATTTACAGAATAATAAGGTGGGTGAAGCCATGATTCCAGTTAATGATAAAATTGTCATTGTAAATGGCATGTTTGTGGCCAAGAAAAACAGATGTCCGTATAACAGTTTGGAGCCATCCAATGCATAAAGCAATTTGTAGGTAATCTGCTAAGCAGATATAGTATCAAAATGTATTCATTGTCAATTGGACATACATCCAGGCTGCATGTCTAATTGACTGGTTAATTTCCAGTGTGTCTCAGGAGCTACTAAACATGGTTTAAAATGGAGCCCTTGGTACTTCACCTAATATTGATGAACAAAGGAACAGATTCCTCCGCATGTTCAAAGTACAGAGAGGTCAGGGTGCTGTGTTCTGTATGTAAAATCAGGTACCTCATCAAGCTGTTGTTGACTCAGTCTGAATTGGTAACGCAATGGTGAAATAATGTATCATCCCATTTAAATGGCTGGCAACTGAAACTATTGTAAAAAAAAAAAAAAGACCTCTGTCACCAAGACTGGAGACAGAGAAAAAAACCTCATCAGTAAAGCATTTTATGATGGTTTTCTATAAAACACACCTGATTTTGGCCATTTGAGCAGATGACAAGGTCCCTCCCCATCTTTCTTCCCCAGCTCCTGGCTTCCAGGAGATTCTGTCTCAACTCTTGGTGTCCAGTTGAAAGTTCTTCTCAATTTCAACCCTGGACCATGTCCATTCTTTGTCTCCCACTTTGATAACTGCAAATAAAAAGAATGATTCCAATTCCTTTCTGAAAGACGAAAGAATATGCGTTAGAATCAATAGACAAGATTCATTGCAAGAGGAACATGATCCTCTGAAGCAGCGGTCAAGGTGATTTTTCTAAGCACCCCACTGACAGCCATAGGCTCCTGTTTGCAGTTCTCTGCCACTGCTCCCCAGCTGCCCTTGGCTCCAGGTGTATCCATGATCCTGGAATGCAGCCAGAGAAAGAGCTGGAAGAGGTGGGAGTGCTCTGATGGTTGAGCAATGTGAGGGCTTTATCCTCCCCTCAGGGCTCTCAATATGCTTCATGGCACTTGGATTTTGAAGCGCCTCATCGTCTGGAAGCCTGCACCGCATCAGAAGTTGGAAAGCAGCCTGTTATTGATTGCAGCTGCATCCTTATTTGGCGGAGGAAGAAGGGTGTAGAAAGCAAATGTGGTCCCATTTGGCAAGGACACCTTCCAGGTGAACAACAATCAGGAAAGATGTCTAGAGGCAAGGTTACGAGCCACAGAGACAGAACTGACAGGCCCAGGGTAGATAATAAGTGCCTTGTCTTTTAAAGGGAACCTCCCTCTCAGAAGTTTTGGGAACCAAAACCAGATTTCTGTGTACCTTTTACTTATTAGGTCCTAGGACAAATGTGTGCGTGTGTGTGTGTGTGCATGTGTGTGTGTGTGTGTGTGTGTGTGTGTATTATAAGCCCTTAACAAGCTTGCCTCGACTCCACACACACTGGTGTTTCAGAGGCTCAGTGTATTTCACACATGTCATCAAATGCTATCTCGCTTGTTAGAGAAAACAAGTATTCTAGTGTTTGTGCTTCTCCACATCTGAACTGGGCCTATAGGATCGCATTCGGGGCTTCACCGTGGAGGTGTTCACCACTCACAAAACCCCTGAAGATTCCTGAGATGATGATCTGCCCTTTGGCTGAAGCACACATTTACATTTTTTCCTGCAAAGTTTGAACTACCTGCTGAGTGGACTTAACTGCCGGAGCAGCAGGCACATCACGGGGAAGTTTTGTTGTAGAAGAACAGCAGCGCTTAAGGTAGAATCGTGACTTGATTTCTTTGTTGGAAACAGGAAGTCCTGAAATGTATCCATTTGCTGGATTGAAAATGGCAACGGAGAGAAAGTCAAGAGGACTTCGAGTTAAATGTGGAAGATTACATACAAAGTGTGTACCTTCTTTCCTGTTGTAAATGTCACTGAAACCGAGGAAGCTGAGGAAGGGAATTTATCAAGTGGAAACTAATAAGAACCAAGAGAACAAAAGAAGAGACAATAGGAGGCAAAAGATAACAGATTTTTGAAAAATGGGAGTGGATTAAGGAGTAGTGACTGACTGAGCAAAGCAGAGGACTGTATGTGGTGTGTGCCCGCAGATGTCTCACTGCATGAGTTAGACACCCAGTATCTTGGGAAGCAGGAGAGAGGCATAGGACTGAAAGCAGGTGGATTGATAGAAAATGTTGTACTACGCATCTGGATTCCCAGGTTTTTTTCCGGGTCCTTACAACCAGGTGTTTTCTCCTCCACCTGCCCCAGTGTACGCGTGCGCGTGCACGCACACACACACACACACACACACACACACACACACACACACACCCCATAGACAGAAATTTATTCCTTGGAAAAACTTAACCATAGGAACAGAACCAAGCAAAACAGAACTGAACTACAAAGTGGAACCAAGCATAGCAGAAAAAGTAGACATAGGTGAGGCTGAATTTGGGGCAGGGGAGCTAAGTGAAAGCCTGCAGAACTGAGAGACCCAGTCCTAGATCTCCACAGACAAGCAGACAGCCAAGTAAGAGATGCAAGGATTTGCCAGTAAAGAAACTGAACAGCTACAGAGAAAAGTCTTACAGATATTGGTACACAAAGACCCTGAAATGTTTTCACTCAATTCACTGCTCAATCACCCTATGGTAAAGACTGCCAGTCTACAAGCCCCACCTACTTACACAAAATTGAAGTTTTAGTGCCTCCTCCAAATATTGCCTAACATTTGAGGAAAATCTTCAACATGAAAGACTGAGACCAGTATAACAAACAGAAGAAAGGAACTGGGATGAGAGTGATGTGAGTGGAAAAAGAAATGCTGAAGAAAATACACACGTATACACACACACATTTACCTCAGGGAGATACAAGGATATATTGCCTCCCTGCCCTGGGAACAGGAACAATCAATTAAAAAAAAAAAAGATTGCTAAAATTAAAAATTCAATTCAAAGTTTTGAAAATAAAGTTGAGAAAATAGTCTAGAAGACAGAATCAAAGGACAATAAGAAGAAAATTCAAGAAAAAGATAAGAAAATTAGAAATCCAATATTACATTTAAAAAATTCAACACATAGAAATTCCAGAAGAAAAGTGAGTAAATGAAGAAGTAATACAAAAAAATTGCCCAGAACTGAGTAACATCAGTTTCCAGATTGAAATGGCTTATGGGCAATGCCCAACACAGTGAATAAAAGAAAACCCACACCAAATACAGTATGATAAAATTTCAGATACCGGATATACAGAGAAGATCCTAAAATCAGAATGAAGTTGGCTCAGAAGACAACAAAAGGACATTACAAACATTCCGAGGAAGCATGTCTTCACCTTCAAATTCCAAATCCTCCCAGGTCTTTTTCTTTAAAGATGTCTTTTTTTTTTTTGATGTGGACCATTTTTAAAGTCTTTATTGAATTTGTTACAGTATTGCTTCTGTTTTCTGTTTTGGTTTTTTGGCCGCGAGGCATGTGGGATCTTAGCTCCCCAACCAGGGATTGAACCCGCACCCCCTGCATTGGAAGGTAAAGTCTTAACCCCTGGACTGCCAGGGAAGTCCCATCCTCCCAGGTCTTGATCAAGTGAGAGAGTAGCATTAAAAATATTTTCAGATATGCAGGGACTCAAAAAGCTTACCTCCTAGGCCCTGTTACTCAGAAAAGTACTGGAAGATGTGCTCTTGCTAAACAAGGTAGTAAACAAGAAAGCTCAAGACACGAAACCAAGAAATAGGCCACTGAGTATAAAATGAGATGAAGAGAAGTCCCAGAACAGTGAGAGACCTGGCCTAGACGGCAAATGCTCAGATTTGGGCCGGAAGATGAGGGCTCCAGGAAAGAGTTGGAGCTGATAGATTATCAGATGCATTTGACAACGTGGAGAATTGTGTGTGTGTGTGTGTGTGTGTGTGTTGGGGAAGGGGTGGTAGAGTAGATCTTTCAGAGCCATAGGGAAGAGGTACTGATCAGCACATAAGAAAATTAATCAAGTAAAAAAAAAAAAAGACAACATACACTCCAGCAAACATAAAAAGAAAGGAAAATTTGCTGAGCAGAGAACAATATTCACATAGTCATAAAATATAAACACACAGTCTGACTTAACCAAAAAAATGTGGATAGAAATAATTTTAAAGGACAGGCTTATGAGTGAGACTTTGTGTGTTAGTGTCTGTGAGGAGGGGTGCTAGCCTTTATCTGCTGCAATATAAGTAGTCAGTGCCTCAAATTGATAACATGAAAAAATAAAATCAGTGCATTATGAAATTAAGGAGGTATATTCTAGAAAAAACAGCTAAGCGTGTCAAAAGTAGCTGCTGTTGGGAAAGAGAATAGATACTTTCTCTTATAAGCCCTTTTCTACTATTTGGCTTTTAACGATGTTTATGTATTGCTTTGATAAAAATCAAAGTTCATTAAAAATAAAGAGCATGGATAAAATTTTTTAAAAAGGTATTGAATAGATCTATGCCACTGATGACTGGTTCTTATCCGCGGCATAGAAGTCCAGGATAAATTAAAAAGTGGAATATGCTGCATTTTTTAAAAAACAAGCATCTGAAGATGTCAGACTATTCAGTCATACTTTGCTGAATTTTATTGGGGCAGGAAGCAGAGAATATGTTATAATGACCTTTTTGCATTTGGAAATTCTTGAAGATCTCTGATTATATCCCTATGAATGTCAAAGATTTATTGAACTAAATCCAAACTAACAAAGCAAATAAATTATGAAGAGATTTTTTGGCATTAAGGAGAATTCCTTTGTTTTTTTGAAGTGTTTGTGAGAACTCCTTTAAATAGCAGCCTCCTCTGGTGCACTGAAGTTTTAGTAGATATCAACCTCTAGCAAGAATCTAGGGAAGATCAAAAGAAGAGATACTTAAATCTAAAAAGCTAGGAGTTGCTGCTGTTCCTTGATTTCTCAGGAGATAAGATAAAGCAGCTCTGGCGCGCAGTGTGAGTTAACAGAAGACTTCCTTCGCCAAAGTTTGACATCTGTGCCGCTTGTGAGGAGCAGACCCACGGCTTTATTAAGCAGGGGGCATATTTACAATCGTTGAGTGCAATGACCAAACATGTGAACTCTTCCCAGCTTGACTTGGAAACTGCTGAGATTAAGAAACTTCCAAACCACTGAAAACATTTTTTTAAAGAAAGAAAAATCAGTCCTCTTGAACAGAGCTAAAGGTGAAATTTACATCACTTTGGAAAAATTTCTGGCCCTTCTTGTTGCAAAAATAATGTAACTGTGAGAGTTGCCTTCACTGGCAGGAAAGTAGCAACCTGTACTGTCTTGAGGAAGTAAACACAAAGGGTAGGTCGTCTTGAAGCCTCATTAGGCAAAGCTCGCTTAAGACTAGGTCCCCAGGGCTCTGTGAGTGGCTGGCGATAGCCAGCCCCTTTTCTGTCACCTGAGCCTGAAAATTCATCCGCAAGTGATAAGATGACGGAGCTGGTTAAAGAGCGAGGCTGAGAACAGCTCCCTCTCGGTGCATTTTCTCACCTTTGTTGACTTCTAGAAAGCTACCGCCTCTGCCATCAGTACCTCCAGCACATCCTAATGTCTACTCGAGGCATCCCCGTCCCCACCCCCAGGTTGGCCGATGCATCCAGTTCCCCCAGAGTGTTTGGGGAAAAGGAGAACAAGAAAATCGAAGCAGCAGCCTTTTTTGTTGCCATTGCAGAACAGAAGGACATTTCAGAGTCTTTAAGGCATCTCACCAGGGAGAGAAGATTCCAGTGTAGCAGGAAGGAGGCCGGCAGTGTTCTGCGGCAGATTTAGATTTACACAGGGCCGGTGAGAAACAGCCGCTGGCTCTGTCGGTGCCGAAAGGATGTATGAGCCCTGAGCGGCAGCTGGGCAGCCTCTTTTTGCAGGGAACCTAGGAAGAGGCCTTCCCGCCTAGTTTCCCTGTGAACCTGGGCAGCCCCTCCCTCCCCCACCCCTTCCCTTGCTAATTTCAAAGGCCCTCACAGATGCCAAGGCCAGCAGCCAAAGCTGGCTGAGAAAGTTCAGCAAGAGAAGAGCTCGAATGATTCGGGATGATGATTCCTTCTCCTTCGTCTGCTGGGTATTAATAATAGTCACTGCTTCATGGGGTTGTTGTGAGGATTAAAGGAGCTATTAATTAAGTGGAAGATGATTAGAAGGATGTGTGACCCAAAGAGTGTTAGCCGTCTTTAGTCATAGTAGCTGTGGCAGTATTCAAAAGATCAGCAAGAACGTGAGAGATGAAATTACACTTTATCTAAGGAGGCAGTTGGGTGACCAGATGACTCGATATTATCACAGCTTTGAATGAGGACTTCGGTGCTGGAGGAAATGGGTCAACAGAGCCCTGCAAATGAAGCCTAGAGAGGTTACAGAAACTGAACCCATCGGAAGTTGGCTGTTGATTACAGAACCATTGAATGTAGGAGAATAAGTGTTACTGATTTATTCATTTATGAATATTTTGGAGACTTTGGTCCAAAGCCTTCTTGAACAGTTGAGAACATTGAGGGGTCAGGTTAGATCAACTTTTCCGAAGGACATGCCCCTCAAGAAAGTAGGAGACCCTCAGAAAGCCTTCGTCTTTCATTCCACAGTGTCCTCCTATGAAAAAAAAGGTTGCAGGATGGAAAGCCCACTCTTGCTCAGTTTGTAGCCAGTTTTGAGCCTTGACAGTGATACAGGTGGGACACAGTCTGGCTCCTTTAAACAAAGGTAGAGCAGGTGATTTCGTTACACATGTAAAACTTGGTCAGGTATGCTACCTACCTCTTAGAATTGTGAGGATTCAAAGGTGCTTGACCCAGAACCAGGTAACTGGTCAATAAATGTTGATTTATCCCCCTCCTGAGAGGGATTCATAGTAGTTTCTGTGGAATGCAAATAGTATTGTCAGAATTGAAATTTGCACACAGTACTCTCAGACTCCAACGCCTGCTCCCAAACTCAACTATAACGTAGGCAACTGTGGTGCAAAGCAGAATCGAAGCAGAGAGAGAGATGCGAAAAAGTTGTAGCTCTGTGTCCCAAGTACTGCTCAAGCGCTTACATGAGATTCCAAACTTAAGAGAGTAAATTAAATCCTTACGTTGGCACTGTGGTTGCAATGAGACGCTAATATATATTGCTTTTGTATCCATTCTGGACTGGTCTGAATTGCCAGTATCCTGTTCAGTGCACAGGGAGCCCAAGGGAGAAGCCCCGAGTGAGGGAGATTGGCCCAGGCGTGTTGGGAGGTAGAAAGTGGGAACTGGCTCCTGACCTTCAGCTGCGATTCCCCAGGCAGTCACTTAGCTTGTGAGAACCACAGTGCATTCAGCAAAAGTCTTCTTTTGTCAAGGATGAATGGGAAGAATCCCGCTGGAAAAAGATGGCAGCTCTTAATATCAGGAGCTGCAGAACTGGTACGCTGAAGAGGTGAAAAAAAAACTCTTATGTGCCATTAAACAATTTGCATCCTTGGAACAGGGCTGGATCCAGAAACTTCTACTATACGTTTCTGGAGATCTGGTGTCTTTCCCAAAAATGCATGTGCCCCTCCCCTACCATAGCTCAGCATTCATTCATGCAACAAACACTACTACATGCCAAGTGGAGTTCTAGGTGCTAAGGAAATGACAGTGTTTTGTTGTTGTTTTCTTTTGTTTTAATGTGGACAAAGCTCATGGGTCTTATATTCTAGAGAAGACAGACAACAAACAAGGAAAGAAATACATAATAAAATACCAGGCTATGGTGTGGAGAAAAGGTAAGCAGGGTAAGACATAGGAAATGTTTGGAGATAGCTGTTATAAACTGGGCTGTCAGGGAAGGGCTTTCTGATGGATGATCTTTGATCAGAGAATGATGGGAATGAGCAAGCAGGTATCTGGGGAAAGAGAATTCCAGGAGATGGGAAGGCAAGTGCAAAAGCCCTGAGGCAGACACGTGAGGGATGTGGGCTGGGGCTGGGGTAGTCAGAGCAGAGACGGCAAGAAGGAAAATGCAGGAGATAAGATCAGACAGAGGCAGAAAGCAGAGCAGGCGGGACTTGATGGCAGGGAAGCTTGACTTGTCTTCTGCGAGAAAAAGTCTCACTTCTCATTTATGTTTTAATAGTATCATTTCATCCAAGATGAAGGCCAGAATGTTTGATTCCTAAACATTCCAAAAGGAACAGTTCATTAGTGCAGAAAAGGAGCCAGTAAAGAGGAGGGTACCTTGTAGGAGAGGTGTGTTTACATTCCTTCAGATTTTAAGTGAACATAATTCCTACACAATAGAGGTCTGCTTTCAAGCACGATAGGATAGCTGTCCATCAACCCCTCTCTGCTGTGGGGATACAAAAGGAGGAGAAATTGTACATAGAAAGTTCAAAATAAGCAGGGGTTTGTTTGACTAATGTCTGAAAAAGTCATGTAAAAATTAACTAGTGTCGATGGCAGGGCAATAGATAAAGGAGGCAGGAGTCCAGTGGTTGGCCTGGGAAAGCCACACCAGTATTAAAAACTTCCTAGAAATGGCCCACAAAGTGGGTAATCCACAGGTGAGTAACAAGCGACTGAAATACAACAGTTAAGAGAGCAGTTTTGATGAACAACCTCCAAAGCTTTTTAAGCGATTTTTCAAAAGAAAACAAATTGGCTTGAGCCTCCTCCTAAAATAGGCAGGTATCTAGCAAACTATTGATATAATGATCTTGGGAGGTTAACACAAGCCTTGCTCTGGCCTTTTGCTTCTTGTTGCTCTCCTTGTAAAACCGTGGTCTCTGGAGTGTTGATTAGGAATAGCTTTGCTTTTAACGGTTCAGAATCCTCCCAATACTGTGGCCTTGATGTGGAGAAACCCTTCGTATTATGACACCTTTGGACCTTTGAATCTCCGAGCCACCAACGTGTACAGTCCTGATACCTCGACTCTTCTGCTATCGTCATTCTCAGTCCTGAAACACAGGAACTGGGTCTACAGAGCCCAGACTCTGGAATCGAGCTGCCCGTATTTAGACCTTGGCACTGAACCCTGGCTCTGTATTTACTGGTTGGGCTTGGATGTACCTAGATTTCCTCATGCATAAAATGAGGGAAAATAATAGGGTACTTGTAGGAGCTCAGTGTAAATACAGACACACACACACAGAGTGGTGTGTGATAAAAAGAGTTCCTTAATGCTAGTTATTCATATAATTAGTGATATCAGCTTATAGTTTGGTTATTTTTCTTTAATTCCTTCCTTCCCCTTTTTCTTTTCTTCTTCCTTCTTCTAAGATTTCTCTCTTGTTGTTTGTTTCTTCTTTTCCCTTATTACCATCATTAATCTTCATCCTGTCATTATTGTTATTGTATCCCAAGAATAGGCTGTAGACCCACTTGATTTTGGCAAATAATATGGCAGCATGATGGTGAGTGGAATGTAGGCGGAGTCAATGCTAGTACTTTACAGATGACACAGAGGCTAATAAACACACCCTCTTACAATCCCTGGCCCAGAAGGAAGGTGGGTGGAGGAAGGGGCGAGGGAGGGGAGGCGTGAAAGGGGAGGACAGAGGGGGAAGGTGGAAAGAGAATAGGGCGAAGAAGAGCCACAGAAAATCCCGAGGGGGACAATACCCACAATGTACAGAACATAACCATGAATTATTTCCTGAAGTGCTTTACCGTCTTATCATGGGGATAATTTATCCTTGATTATAAGCACTACTGCAGTTAACACTTCAACATAAATACGTGCATCAGGAAAACCTGCTTTTGTATGAATGAGGCCCTTATGGGCCACCGTAAAGGTTGGGAAGATGTAAAAATGGAGTGGGAGGTGGAGACCAAGAGAACATTGGAAGCTTTAGGGAAATGGATGAGCAGGTTGATACAATATCAGCTAATGGGGTGCATCTGAGGCAGATAAAAAGAGCACTGACTCACAGGAGGAAAGTCAGAAAACGCTCCATCTTTGGGCAGCAGCCGTGTCATCTTGGCCATGACGAGCTACAGTATGTCTTGCTGGCAGTACATTTTACAGTGCTGGATGGCATCGGTGAGAGTGAAGAATCCTTATTTTGGTTTTCAGGTGACGCCAGGTACTGCAGAGAGAGACGTTTTCTTCTGGAACTGGGGAGATGGACCTGAAACCCAGAAAAAACTGAGCCATTACCTAGAGATAAAGGGATGAACTCCCTGGCTGGGAGAGGGGTAGGGAAATGGACAACCAGGCTGGGACTCAGACTCACACCATCCCACTGAGCGCCAGGGTGCTTCATCCGTCTCCCGACCGGAGTGTGCGTCTTCTCGCTTGCTTACATCCTGGTCCTGGAACCTGACCTGCGGCCGAAGGAGAGGTAAGGTTCTGCCCCATCTCACCATGTGAGCTTGGGCAAATTGCTTACCCCTTCAACAGCTCAGCCTCCTAATCTGCAAAACGGGCAATGGAAGAGTGCCTTCAGATCAGGTTAGTGTTATTAAACGGTGTCCTTTGGCAGCGCTTCAAGGACAAAGGTCTCGGGACAGGGAGAGTGGGAAAAGGTTGTGTTTCAGTTTTCCTTACATCCACATTCATCCCCTGCCCCGCCGCCACCGTGGAGAACAGCTTTTCCTTGCATGAACTGTTTGTTTGCACTGCAGGGCAATGTTAGGTCTGCGAAAGGCTTTTCAAGGCTAAGATTGAAAACCCACCGGCGTCGGCCATCTCTAGGACTGCTTCTGCCTCTTATTTTCTGTTTCTGTTTTTCATGAGGTGACATGAGAGTACCTTGTGTTGAACACATGGCGGCAAAAAGGCCCAGAGAGAAGTAAATTGGAAAAATGAGTGTGTGGAGGGTACCAGGGCTTTGGCTGAGGGAACCCCCAGGGCTTGCTTAGGAAGAGGCAGAGGAAGGGTCCGCGTCTCGCTGGAAGGGGTCGTTCTCCCCTACCCGCCACACAGTGGTCTCTCGCAAATGCAAAATTAATTCCTCCTACTTTAGATTACGGGAAGAATCCAGTTTGGAGCACCTACTTCTTACTAAGAGTGTGCTATGTAGTCTGTAATTTAAGATATATTACCAAAGACAGTATGATAAAAATAGGTGCTGCTAATTGCCCTAATTGGGATACACTTTGCAGGGCTGGTTCCCTGCAGGGATGGTTGCCGTAAATGCTCAGCTTTCTTTATCGCCAGTGGGCGGCAGAGCGTCAGATATTAGCATGTTGTTATAATAGGTTACCATTGAGATTACTGGTGTTCAAAATATGTGGATGCTAGAAATCTCATATTATAAAAACCCCTCTTGTAACTGCACAGAGCACCGCAGTCCAGGGAACTCAGCAGTCTGTACTCTTCACAGTGGTGCCTGAAGCTTGACTCTGAAACTGCCCTTTATCTGGCGGTGGATCCTGCGATAGCCTGATTCATCCTCTAAAATGAACAGAATCTCCGCTTCCAGAACACCGTCACTTTGGCGTATGCAAGGGCACGGTCAGAACAACTAAGAGGGCAAAGTTTGGGGAGTTCATCCAGTTTATAGAGCAGGTTGTACGCCTCTTTTGTTCCTTTGCAGACTTTGGTTTGAGGCCTGTTTCTGATAGAACCTGGGAGCCAAGTTTTGGGGGCAGAAACTTACATGTTTGCCACTCACAGTGGTGGATGCCACCAGCAGCGTAGTTATCACCTAGGAGTTTGTTAGAAATACAGAATCGGGCCCACGCCAGACCTACTGAATCAAAGTCAGTATTTTAATGGGATCCCAGGCGACTCATGCACATTCTGTTACAGACTTCACCTACCTCTGACTCTAGTTGTTGATACCAAAAAGAATCCAATAATTGTGAAGCATGAGATTGGTTTAGGCCAGTTTGCAACAGAAAGGAGAGTTTCCAAGGATTTTATGCTGAGAGGAGCTGGGAAGGAAGAGGGAAGGAGAAGCAGGGACGGACGTAAAGCTTAGTGAAGGTTGCAAACTCACATGCTTCCATGGACAAGGCCAGTATGGGAAACAAGGAAAGTGGGCGTGATAGGAACTACTGCGACCTGGAGAATTTGTGCCGCTTTCAAACACAGCCATCACTGCTCCGCTCTGGACGGTTGCCACACAGAAATGTGGGCCCAGCATTGTCAGACCTTCTGACTTTTTCAAGAGCCTGGAACATACATTTTAATGGGAAATTCTCTCATTTTTATTCAGTGAGGCCCAGTAGACTAAATCTAATTCTATCAGCTAATAACAGCTGAGCTTACACAGTCACTAACTGCTTAAAAGGGCTGTGGCAAGTCACTTCTCTCTATTTCTATTTGTGCATTCCTTTCATGGGTTATTATTAGAGAACATGTAATTTCCCAAATCCATGAGGATAATAATGACGTGCTTGGGAGACCTGAGCCAAAGGCTCTGAGCATACATCGCTGGTTTCAGGTGGAGATGATATCCCTTGGAAAGCTGGAAACCTGCCGTTTTCTTACGGGGTCTCGATTTTCTGATGGTGAATCCAAGGGTTTGGAAAACACGCTACTTAACCATCCATTGCTATGTGAACAGGTGGCTACTATAAGCTTTGCAATTTGGTGTTATGTAACTGAGTTCAGAGTTGAGGTGTTTGATTGATAGAACTTTATTTCTCTAGGGAGACACCAGGCATTGGGAGTGAGCAGTGGTAGAGGGTGGGAGGGCTCGGAACCCCCAGGTGAATGCAGTGAGCTGCTTCCCTGGGGATGTGCCTCAGAATTGACCATTTTCAAGGCTTTGTCTAAAGATCACCTCCATTAAAATCGCTTGGAGTGTATTTTGAAATGCAGAATCCCAGGTGTGATTACAAATCTGTTAAATAAAAATCCAGGGAATGAAGCTATGAAGAAATTTTAACAGACACTCCAGATCATTTTTATAATAATAAATAGAATTTATATAATTATTTATATTTATATAATTTATAAAATTGTAGGGCAATAGCATTTCAATGAGATAATGCTAGGTGGTAGCTGATTGTTCTCCATTTCTACTGAAGATAGAGTAAAAAGAAATACACTTAATCTGCTGCAAAAAGAATGAGACCGTGTTGGACAATAGGATTGAGATGCTTGAATGACAGTATCATGCCAGTGAGAGAGCACCCCTGACTTAGACCAGGTCCATATGTTGTCCTGTAAGCCAGTTCTCTGGGAGGAAAAATACTATGACTTGTAGTGTCTCCCTATTTCTGTGGTGCAAATACTCCCATCATGGCCAATTTCTTGCTACCAACATGTCATCACTGAATGGGAAGTTGGGAAGGGACATGAAGAATTGGCTCTCATGAGCCTGTGCCAGCTGGCTCTAGCCGACCACAGGCAGCCCCTCACAAAGCAGTCCCAGAGGAAAATGTAAGTGCATGGAACAGTTAATGCTATCAGTACATACAGGAATTAGATATAAATGTAGCTATGTATCTAAATATAATTATATATATAAATGTAAAAAAGTATATATATATATATGTGTATATATATATATAATTAATATAGTTTAACCACATAGACATTTATACGAAATCCCACTGCAGTGTTCCAGATAGCTAGGTTGGGCTAGGTGCAAGGTTTCTTTACCTGAAGCCAGTTTACACACCTGGGGCTGTGCTTCCCAAAATGTCCATTTGAATCACCTTTGGATCTTGTTAAAATGCAGATTCTGGTTCCATAGGCTGTGGGTCGTGGCCGGAGAGTCTGTGTTTCTAACAAGCTTCCAGGTGAGGCAGTGATGATTTGAGAATGTTTTGAGAATGTCAGCCGAGAGTCAAAGCAAGTTGACTCATTTTGCCCCTTTCCCTTGAATGCAAATCAAAGCCTCAAAACTTATATTCCAAGGGGTTGAAAAGTCATACCTTAGTTAGCACCAGCGCAAACAGAGATGGAGAGCTCCAAACATGAGAAAAATTGTCCTGGTGTTTGGTTAACCAGTTCCACGATGTTCTTCCTCAGGAAGGGAGTAATTGGAATGGGTAGAAAGATTTCTTTTGCCTAGGGACCAAAATCAAAGGGCAGTTCCCTGCCTGTCTGTGTGACTGAAAATAGGGATCATAAACAAAAGCTGACTCTGAAATCTGCTTTACTAAAGATGCCTGCAGACATGATAAATCGATTGCCTATAGAGGCCACATTGGACTTGGGAGGACCAGGGACATCCACTGTAATGAGGGGTTCTGCCTGATGTCCTTCTTTTATATGTACCACTTTAGGGTTCCTAAACAATCTTTTAAGGATTAGGACTGGCTCTTGGGGCTAAGAAAACCAAGTTTGATAGTGAGACAATAAATCTCTCTTCCGATTGAACAAGAATAGAGTGTTTTGAGTGTTTATGGGTGTTAAGCATTGTGCTAGTGTTTCGCCTGCTTTTTTTTTTTTTTTCCAAGTCCTCCGCCAGTTATACAGGGAAGATATTACTGTCCTAATTCTCAAGTGAGAAATTGAGGCACAGTGATATGATTCAATGTGCCTGATGTCAAAGGGCAAGTAAGTGGTGGAGCCAGAATTTGAACTCAAATCTGCTTCTGCATTTGCTGTGTATGTTTGTCCTTTTTGCGTCTTATCTGTAAACTTTTGTGAATAAGGATTATGCCTTCTCTCTTTATTTCATCATTGAATACCCAGGTAGGATTGTGTCTGTGTGTGTCTGTTGTTTATATACACAAAAAGTCTATACACAATGCTTTGTTTCTTGGAGCTCTTGGGGACTGATAACTGTGCAAATGAAAATGTTAAATCCACATTATTTATATGCTTATATGTTCACACAGTCAATGTGTTACAAATAATTCCAAACTATTCGATAATTATTGTATATAATTTTCAATATGCAACTGATAGAATTGGCTAATAATGTACAAAAAAGTGTGTATGTGGTATGGTATGAGCACACATACAGACCGCTCAAGGAGAAGTTAACAAACCCAATAGCAGAATGGAGCTGGAGAAGCTCTGTACGTCGCAGTGGGCACACGAGAGAAAGACATTGAAAAGCCTGGCAAGGTCAGATCAAGATGATGGAGGAGGAGAATCCTGAGCTCACCTCCTCCTGCAGACACACCAAAACTACAACTACGTATAGAACAACTGTCTCTGAGAACAACCTGAAGACTAGCAGAGCAGATTTTCTATACCTAAGGATATAAAGAAAAGGCCCCATTGAGATGGGTGGGAGGGGCAGAGATGTGGTCTAATCAGAACCCACCCCCCCGGTTTGGCAACCCACAAGCAGGAGGGATATCACAACCACAGAGGTCCCCACTGAGGGGCAAGGGGTCTGAGCTCCACGTCAGGCTCCCCAGCTTGGGAAACCTGCACTGGGAAGATGAACACTCATAATATCTGGCTTTGAAAACCAGTGGGGCTTATGTCTGGGAGAGCTGGAGGGGTGTGGGAAACTGAGACTCTGTTTTTAAGGGGGCTGCACACAAACTTACTCTCCCTGAGTCCCAGTGCAGAGGCAGCAGCTTGAAAAGCACTTGGCTCGTACAAGAAGCAGAGTCACTGACTAATTTTAGGGCATGTGCTAGAGGGACAAGGGTCTATTGGAACTTTCTCTGGGTATGGAGACACTGGCAGGTCACATTTCTTTTTGCTCTCCTTCTACCTAGCTGGCCCAGTGCTGGTGGATATCATTTCTGACTTTGGCCATCTACCTTGCTAGCACCTGTCCTGTTGCTCACCTGGAGACTTGCCCCAGCTGACACTCCTCCAAAGTGTCCCCCTGCCACATCACACCTGATGGGCAGCCTTAGACAGCACTGGTACCCCTCCAAAGCAGCTCCCACTCTAGGGGGATCAGTGCTGCTCACCAGTGCCGCCCACAGCAGCCACAGCCAGACCTCGTAGACAGCTGGGCCAGGGACCAGCCCCGCCCAGCAGAGTGTCTGCAGCTGTTGTGGCCCAACCACAATGAAAGCATTCATGCAGCCCACACAGGGGATACCCTTAGAGCCCCTGGCTCTGTTGACCAAGGGAGATTGCACTACTGGGCCCCACAGGACACCTTCTACATGAGGCCATTCCTTCAAGACTGGGTGACTTAGCTGAAATAACTAATGCATAGAAACAAACACAGAGAGTTAGGCAAAATGAGGAGCCAGGAGTACCCTCTAAAGAAAAAGCAAGTCAAAACCTCAGAAAAAGAACTAAACTAAATGGAGATAAGCAACACCAGATAAAGAGTTCAAAGTAATAATCATAAACATGTTCACCAAACTCGGGAGAAGAATGAATGAACTCAGTGAAAACATCAGCAAAGAGATAGAAAATATTAAAAAAAAATTGAAGAATACAATGAAAAATGCACTAGAGGGAATCAGCAGCAGATTAGGGGATGCAGAAGAATGGATCAGTGATCTGGAAGACAGAGTAGTAGAAATTACCCAATTGGGATAGCAAAAAAAAATTTAAAAAGAATAATTTAAGGGACCTCTGAGACAACATCAAGCATACTAACACTCACATTATAGGGGTTCCAGAATGAGGAGAAAGAGAGAAAAGGACAGAAAGCCTATTTGAAGAAATAATGGCTGAAAACTTCCCTAACCTGGCAAAGAAAACATATCCAAGTCCAGGAAGCACAGATTTCCAAACAAGATGAACCCAAAGAGACCCAAACCAAGGCATATTATAATTAAAATGGAAAAAATTAAAGAGAGAACCTTAAAAGCACCAAGAGGAAAACAAAAATAGGTACATAAAAGGAAACTCCCATAAGACTATCAGCTGATTTTTCTGCAAAGTTTGCAGGCTAGAAGGTAATGGTATGATATATTGAAGGTAATGAATGGAAAAAACTTACAGCCAAGAATATTCTACCCAGCAAGGATATCATTCAGAATTGAAGGAGATATAAAGTATTTCCCAGAGAAGCAAAAGCTAAATGAGTTCATCAACACTAAGTTGGCCTCACAGGAAATCTTAAAAGGACCTTTTTTAAACAGAAAAGGCCATTACTGGAAACAAGATAATTATGAATGAAAATAATCTCACTGGTAGAGGCAAACATATAGTAAAGGTAGTGGATCAACCAGCTATAAAGCTAGTACGAAATTTAAAAGACAAAAGTAATAAAATGATCTATATCTAAAATAATTGATACAAAAAATAAAAATACGTAAAATATGATACCAAAACCATAACACATTGGAGAGGGATTAAAATGTAATGCTTTTAGAATGTGCTTGAGTTGAAGTGACCATCAACTTAAAATAGACTGCTATATGTAGGTTCTTATATATGAATCATGGTAACACAAACCAATACCTGTAACAGATGCACAAAAAATAAGAGAGAAAGGAATACAAACAAAACACTTAAGAAAGTCATCAAATCACAAGGGAAGAGAAGAAAAGAACAGAGAAGAACCACAAAAACAACCAGAAAACAGTTAACATAATGGCAATACATACATACCTATCAATTACTTTAAATGTAAATGGATTAAATGTTTCAATGAAGAGATACAGGGTGACCGAGTGGATGCAAGACCCATCTATATACTGTCCACAGGTTACTTCAGATCTAAAGACGCACACAGACTGAAAGTGAAGGAATGGAGAAAGATAGTCCGTGCAAATGGAATCAGAAAGTTGGGGTAGCAATAACATAGCAAATAAATAAATAAAAATTTAAAAATAATAATAAAAATAAAAGCCTGGCAAGTGCCTTGACCTAGTGAAAAGTCTGCATCAAGCCAGATATGAGATGCCCTTCTCAGATCCCCACCCATTCTCAGACCCCAGGAGTGTGGGTTCAACTCTGGCAAGGCCTTCTCAAGCAGAGGTCTGCCTGGCTCCCTACAGACCTCAAACTCAAGGGACACTCGGGAAAGGGAGTCGGATCACCCACGCTCTGGAGAAGGAATCTCAGTTCCACAGCACCATCAGTCTTCTTGGTAGCCTTCCATTTGTTCCTTTAAGAATAGAGCACTGGTATTAAAAGTTGTGGGCTGTTCCCATCTGAGGAAGGGTTTTCCTTCCTTATGCTTCTGCATACCGTGGGATAAACGGTACATGCTTCTTGAAGTGAGAGTCAGCTCTATCAACCTCTAATCTTTGTAAGTGTGCGGACACTGTGTATGTTGGCCCAATTCTTCTTCTTCTCTGCTTCCTTCCTGGGAAAGCCAGCATCCAGTGCCAATGACTAAATGCTATATACCCACTTGCCCAGTATCCCTTATGGCTACAGGTGGTCATGCCATTCATTCCTGCCAAATTAGATTTAAGGAGAAGTGTGTTAGGGAGTTCAGGGTAAAATTTTCTTCCCTGATGAAAAAGGGTGCTGTAGCCAAAGAAGTCCCAGCTCCCCTCCATCTTGCTTGTGGTCTGGTGGTGTAAACATGTGGTGTCTGGAACTACAACAGCCATCACACAACCATGAGACACGAGGCCTAAAGACTGAAGCCAACATGCCAAAGATGGAGGAGAGGAAGGATGGATAGAGCTAAGGTCCCTGATGTCGTTGTTAATTTAATGACCCAACCCTGGGACCCAGACTTCCAGACTCCTTGTTCTGGGGGATAACTTGAAGTGTTTTTGTTTAAGCCATTGCTAGGTATTCTGTTGCTTGAGGTTCAAAGCATCCTAAGTGAGACACAAGTTATGTGATCTCTCTGAACCTAAACTTTCTCATCTAAAAAGTGAGGTCAGTACCACCTAGGAGAATTGGGGGTAATTAAATAATTTGATCTACGTAAGTCACCTGACAAAATGCCATCTCAGAATAGATACTCAGCACATTTTAGTTAAATGTAAAGAAAAATTGGAAGTGTGATGCACTGCTTTGGGCTGAATATGAATATTGCTACAGCTATTTTATGAACCTTCTAATGTATAGAGTGAACAGTACAATGATTTTTTTTTGCTTTACATTGCTTTATATTATTACTTTGTAAATATCATGTATGTGTAAATATGCATACCCACACTTACATGTTTCTTTTTTCTCCTAACATCTTTTTCACTGCTTAGTTGGGAAGCGGACTATTTCTCCCTTCTCTGGGAAGGAAGGGAGATTATCACAGTAGAGTTCAAAGGCTCAGAAAACAGTCTGAGTACTTAACAATACCTCTCCATTTAAGAACTCTTTCTACAGCTGGCTAGACTGGTTTAAGCCTCATCATATCAGATTTTCCTGGTAACATTTTCCAAGTTTGTATAAGCTTCAGCAGGCTACAGACTTGACCAGAACCTTGGACAGGATGCTCATTGATCTACTATGAAATCACTGTGAAACCCATCTTCCTCCCAGATGGAGGAAATGCATTGGCTGGTAAAGCTTCCTCTCTTTTGTTTCTCATCTCTTTGTCATTTCAGAAGTAGCTGTTCTCACAGACTCTTTGGTGGTTGCTGAAATTGGCTTTATTTGTCTGCTTCTTAGAAAGCAATCAACTTGTCTATGAGAATCATCTTCCATTGTCAGGCCAACAATGGCTCTTGCAGCCTCCTCTGTGTCTTCAAGTGGAATTCAAAAGGCATTGGTCTCTTCCACTTCCAAAGGGCCAGAAAGCGCCCAAGGCTCGGTTCTTGAACTGCCTGACTAAAGTACCCCTGTGTCTTCCTTCCTTCTCAAGGAAGGTACAGAACGGCCCTTCCTCACTGGAAATTTTCAAGTGCTGGAGTGGACAACTTCTTATATGCTCCTCTTATCTACTTTGCTGCAGTACACTATACTGCGAGGTGCAGAGACCCATGTCTTTGGTAAAAGTGGCTGCAGGCCCATCTGGCATAGGCTGGTGCTGAATTGGACCAGCTGCCAAGGAAGGCAGCCCTGGTCCCCACACCCACATTTACCTTGCAGGCTGAGGTCATATGGTTGTGACATCTCACCAGATTCAGAACCAAAACATTGCTCAAGATGCCCCTTTCATGAGTAGTGTGAACTGGAGGCAGATGCTCAGTACAGACGGTCCCTGACTTATGACTTTTCGACTTCATGATGGAACGTGATAGGCATTCAGGAGAAACTGTACTTTGAATTTTGATCTCTTCCCCAGGCCAGGGATATGTGGTTTGATACTCTCCTGTGATGCTGGGCAGGGGCAGCGAGCCCCAGCTCCTAGTCAACCACGAGGTAAACAACCGATACACTTACCACCATTCTGTCACTTTCCGTATTCAGTAAATCACATGAGATATTCAACACTTCGCTATAAAATAGGCTTTGTATTAGATGGTTTTGTCTAACCTTAGGCTAATGGAACGGTTCTGAGCAAGTTTAAGGTAGGCTGAGCTAAGCTCTGATGTTTGGAAGGTTAGGTGTATTAAATGCCGTTTTGACTTACAATATTTTCAACTTGTGATGGGCTTATCCGGGACATAACCCCAACAGAAGTTGAGAAAGTTCTGTATTTACATTCCAGAACATTCTGGAACATAGTCAAGCAAAGCTGCTCCTTCAAGAGTGGCAATGAAGCATGATTCTTAGGAGCATATGTTGTTTTTTTTAAAAAAACTAATTTAGTTAATTTACTTATTTTTGGCTGTGTTGGGTCTTCGTTGCTGCATGCAGGCTTTCTCTAGTTGCGGCGAGCAGGGGCTACTCTTCGTTGCAGTGCACAGGCTTCTCATTGTGGTGGCTTCTCTTGTTGCGGAGCATGGGCTCTAGGCATGCGGGCTTCAGTAGTTGTGGCCCACGGGCTCTAGAGCGCAGGCTCAGTAGTTGTGGCCCACGGGCTTAGTTGCTCCGTGGCACGTGGGAGTCTTCCCAGACCAGGGCTCGAACCCATGTCCCCTGCATTGGCAGGTGGATTTTTAACCACTGCGCCACCAGGGAAGTCCCAGGAGCATATGTTTCAATCTAAGATTATCTGAATGTCTCCCGGGCAAGCTATTTCACCTTAGTTTCCTCATTTGTAAGATGAGGGTTTTAATAAAACTTACCTCATAGTAGTGTCTATAAGGATTGGGTGAGGCAGTGGTTATAAACCACAGGGCACAGAAGTTAATACCTGTTGTGTATTATTTTCATAAATTCTTTATAACCTTATGAGTCATTTATTCAAGAAATATTTATTGGGTGCCTATTGTGTGCCAGGAAGATTCCCTTCTTGTTGATGTTCAGAATGATACATTCACCTTGAATGACAAGCCCCATCACGGGTCGGTTGTTCATGTCCTCTGAGATGCTGCTGTTTCTTCAGGAGATTCCTCCAGAAAGCACTGCCCTGGCTGAAGAAGGCAATCTACCCCCCCGCCAGGAAGTAAACCCCCCCCCTCTTGCCCAGCTTTTGTGCTCTGTAACAACTGTGGCTTGTAAGAGCATTTCGGACTCCGCCAAGAGCCCTTGGAGCACAGGTGGTCTTGAATGTTAGCTAACAGGCCTCACAGAGTGGAGCGCTGTGCTCAGCCAAAGTACTGGTCCGATTTGCTGGATGCATTTGGATTCTCCTTATGGTGAAATGCCTGCTGGCTTCGGAACAAGTATGTGACTAGAGACAAGGAAAATAGACGAAAGAAAGTGCAAAGGATATCTGGGGCAGGAAATAAAAAGGAAGACGATGTGAGCTCTGTTTTTTCAAATAGTACTTTCTTTTTCCTTTCCACGACCTGCCTGTTCAAATAGTCCTTTATAACACTGCAGAAGGAGAAAATAAGATAAAGGATGCTGCATCTTCTCCTGTGAAAGCAAGCAAGACTCCAGTCTCATGTTCTAGGAAGTCATAGTCTTGAAGTCGTGCTGGTCCTTCCACTGCCCCTGAAGGGAAAACAGTGGTGGCCATGGCAGGAGTGCCTGACATTTACCAAGTGCTTGTATGGACCAGGCCCATGCTAAGGGCTGTACTAATATCATCTCATTGTGTGTGTGTGTGTGTGTCTGTGAGGGGTCACCTGATTGCTAAGAGGAGCTCAAGGTCTAGATCTTCCAGGGCCATTCAGATTTGAATACCATGCACATCTGTCTATGTTTTACCCACGTTTTTGAATCTTCTAGTCCGTGTACTGGTTAAGAATGAGGACATTGGAGCCAGACTAAGATTTGAATCCAGTTCAGCTACTTTCTAGCTGCGTGGCCTGGGGCAAGTGCTTTAACTTCCCTGGGCTTCCATTTCCTGATCTGTAAAGTGGGAGAATTAATAGTTACTATTTCACGAAGTTGTGAAGGTTAAATGAGTTATTACGTGTAGAACAGGGCCTGGCACACAAAATCTATCATTTTGGTTGATCCTCTATGATTAATTCTCCAAGGAAAATATATTCTTTGCTTTCAGTCCTCACCCCCTTTCTAGCACCTGTAAAAAGGGAAGGATAATACCTTATTCATATGATTGTTTTAATGACTTAGTGACTTAATGTATAGAAAGTATTGCCCTCTGTACTGTCTGTTCATAGATGGCACTCCATCTATGATGGAGTTTGAACTCCTCTTGATATTGTAGTATAGGAGCTTATTCTAAGATTTTTGGTTTATCTTTAATTTTATGGGTGCCAATCATTAATAATAATGCATTCATTAATGTATAAATTTAATCATTAATATGGAAATATTTTGACCTCAAAAGTATTGTTTCTTGCATCCAGAATAGTGAAAAGAGAAATAACTGCTTAAGGTAACGTACAAAGTAAAAAGATCATTTCCTAATCAGTAGAAATTTACGAACTAAAATGAATTTTGATTCAAACAAGTTTGAACACTATTAACTGAATATCTGTGATGGTTATAGCATTGTGCTGGGTGGAGGAAGAGGGAAAATTCATCTGAATCCCAGGGAGCTTTCCGTCTACCTGGGCAGACAAAGCACACACATGAAGCTGGAACATAAGAGCAGAAGGTAGGATGTGATTGACCCAGGAGTCTGCAGAGTTCAGAGATGGTGGAAATCAGTGTGGAAAGATGTGAGGGCCAGCAGTGGGTTCACAGGAGGCTTGAAGGATTGTTAAGGATTTAACCAGACAGAAGGAAGGGAGGACAGGGCATCCAGGTTGAGGAAGAGGCAAAGCCAGTGCTGGATTTGCCAGAGTGTGACACGGAAAGGCTGGGAGCAGAGCCTTCTGAAGGGCAGCCATCAGCCACCCAGGTCTGTCTCAGGCAGGTTAGAGTTTAGAATAAAACATAGCCAGAGGGCTTCCCTGGTGGCGCAGTGGTTGAGAGTCCGCCTGCCGATGCAGGGGACATGGGTTCGTGCCCCGGTCCAGGAAGATCCCACATGCCGCGGAGCGGCTGGGCCGTGAGCCATGGCCGCTGAGCCTGTGCGTCCGGAGCCTGTGCTCCGCAGCAGGAGAGGCCACAACAGTGAGAGGCCCGCGTACCGCAAAAAAAAAAAAAAAAAAAGAAAGAAAGAAACTTTCATTCTAGTGACTAGAATAAAATAATCTTCTTTAAAGGGAAAAAATACTTGAGGGGGGAAAAATGGTATAACCTGTGTAATGCTGGAAATTTAAATATCAGTTTAGTTCCTCATTGCTAACATGGCATTTATATCCCAGATGAGATTTCGTAATTGATCCATAATTTGCTTCAGCTGTTGATTCTTCTGTTTGAGTTTCTGTGAAAACAAAAGAATTTATCAGAAACGTTTCATGAAATATATACCATGAAGGTACAAGACTAAAATGTCATAAGTTAGAACTCCAATGATCCAGGCCCAAATTAAGCTAATTTCCTTAAGGCAGAAGATCTCAATCCTTTTCTGGCCGCAAACATTCGCTGCAAGGCATGAGGAAGTCTAATTCAGCCCCCAGAGGCCTCCAGCTCCATCCCCCACCTCCCTTCACTCCTCCACTTCTACCACCAAAGAAAATAAGCTAAATATTTACTTGTTATAAAACCTAAGTACATAGATTTTCCAAGAGGCAGTGTAGCATAATGGTTAAGAACACAATCTCTAGAGCCAAACTCTCTGGGTTTATACTCAGCTCCTTCACTAACTAAATATATGATGTTGGCCAGATTACTTAAGCTCTCTGTCCCTCAGTTTCCACAACAGAAAAATGGGGATAATAACTGAACCTACCTCATAAGAGTTTTTATGAGGATCAAAAGATTTGATTCATGTCAAGTGTCAGAACTGTGCCTGGCATACAAGTAAGCATTCAGCAAATGTTACTGGTAGCCACAGAACAGAAACCGTCAATATAGAATAGAAAGTATAATAAAAATGCAATGCCTGATGCAACTGGTCTGTGGCAGAAGTCACTGTTCGCTCTCAGCATGAAGTGCGACCTAATGCTGAAAACTGAAGACAAGATGGCACAGCCCTGATACAAGCTTCTTCGTAACTGAGATTTGCTGGATGCCCTGAATGCATGTGGCAGGTGTCCCTGTATCTCTAGATCTGGGTTTCTACTAGACCACAGTTTGTTAACTTCTTTTTAAGCATCCTTTCTTCAAATCCTATGTAGTAAATGTCTATGTAGATAAAACAAGATAACATAGAGAATTTCAAAGTGCTTACTAGTTATTATAATAATCATTACTATTAAGTAACCTCTTGGAAACATTACATTTGGAAGTAATATTATTTAGTTAGATAATTTTAAAAATACTATATTAAAATACCTCCAGATCAAGTAGTACATGTTCATTATAAAGAGACTTAAAAATCTTAATCTTGATTTCATTAAAGAGCAAACTAAGATTAAATAAATTGCTTATATTCTATCTAGAGTTAGAGAGGTAACAGGAGGTAAGAAGGTAAGGGAAGAAGAAATTCTTATTGGAAAACAGAAAAGCAATTTAAAGAGACTTCAATATTAACTAAACTTAATTCATATTTGAAAAGAGAATTAACACAGTCAGATTAAAACATATGACCGTAGAGTACACAGGGTAAGCATACAGTATTCAGTACCATAAACCTCACTTTAACATAGTTTTGGGGAAAAAGATACTATTAGTACTTTAGGTGTTCAGTCTCCTTGTTCAGTTTCACACGCCTGATCTTCTAAGTTCTGTTGTCTTAAGTATGCGGTAGCTGCCTATTAAGGCTTTGTCATCCTAGAGACCAAGAAACTTCTGCCAGCAATCAAGGGTGGCAGCAAAACAGGAATATACGAATAAAGGTGTATATTGGGAGGTCGAAAACCTCAGTTCCAGTTCTGACTTTGCCTCTAACTTGCTATTTGATCTTAGACAAATTCCTTATCCTCAGTTTTCTTCCGCAAGAAATTGGATTATATAATCTATTAGGCCCTTGCCAGTTCTAATTTGTTTATACCCATACATAAGATGAAAATCAGTTACACAGACACATGTAATGAAAACCAGTAAGCTTAGTTCAGGGAACTAATTCAAGGCTTCAAAATGATTCAGTCAGCTGCCCTTTTCCACCAAGCCATCATTCCCCTAAGCTGTGAGAGACTTCAGCTACCATGATTCCCTGCTCAATTCTCATTTTTCAGGAGGAAAGTAGAGAAGAGCAACTGAATAAGAATAAAAGGAAGAGAAAGAATATGAATTGATTTTAAAAAAATTATTTGAATTAGTACCTTCTAACATATCTTGAATATGGTCACTTAAAAAAAATTCAGAACTTCTCTTTGGAATGGAATTCTTAGCCTGTAACACATTTTGTTCCATAAATATTTACTGAGGGTATATTATGTGCCCGGCTCTGGGTTAGGCACTGTAAGGGAAGAAAAATGAGTAAGAAACGGTCCGTTGCCTTGAAGAAACTCCATATGAAGTAGGAAGAAGCTACTGCCCAAACGACTAGACCATAACCTGGTTAAGGCAGATGGCAGGGGAAAAATATCAGATGCTGTGGAACCCCAACTGGTAGGGTCAGCAAACAAGGAAAATATTTTTGTTTGGGGTCTAGAAAAGTTGGTGGTGAGCAAAAAGTGGAAGGAAGGATAAATTTGGTCTTGTTAGTAGATAATGGGGATCCATTAAAATTCTTGAAGAAGAAGAAATATGATTTAAACTGCAATGAAAAAGGTTAACTGGGCAGATGTGTGCGATGGGTTCTCCTAAATAACTTCAATAGTGACAAATCTGTATCCATGGAAAAGGAGAAAGGAGGTATTTAAGTTTTGAAACAGTTGAAGACCATTCAAAGGCCAAGTCTGGTGAATGAAGCTTAGTGATCACATTTTCAGTATAAATTAAGGAGTAACTAGAAGTAATAAAAGTATATTCTTGAGTGGTTAGAAACAGACTTTCAAATCAATATCCAAACAGAGGTTACAGATGGCTCCCACAATGGTTACATCACTGGAATAAATGCTACTTTCAAGAATACTCATTTGGAAATATAAATTCTGATATACTCATTTAAAAAATTTAGCGTCATTAACTCTTAAAGTAAGAGAACTAAAAAATGTGGGAAATTTTCAAGGTAATATTCAACTCTAGGGAATAGTAAAACTTTTTTTAAGTATGATATGTCATAAGGCATTTGGACAGTTTGTCTCAAAGAGGCCACAAAGTTTTAACTGAAAAGAATTAGCATACAAGTAAAATACCTAGAGCCAAAACACATCATGAAAATATCAACAGCAAAGCTGGCAGTTATGCTTATTAGTGGTTAAACTGTAAATAAATTTTCCTGACATGATATAGGATTTAATATATACAATCTTGCCACTGATTGATTTTAACAGAGGCTGACAGCTGCTGTTATCAAAATCCATCATCTGTGCCTAATTTGTTACATTAACAGATGAATGTGTAAGTAGAGTAGATACTTAAAAAAATATGTTTATGCTAAGTCATACCATGTAATTTACTATTCATACAATTTACTATTCATACAGAGGCTGTGACAATTGGTCAAAAATGCTTTAACTTCTAGCTTGAACTCAATTATATGTCAACTCTGTAAAAACTACCCACATATCTCTTTCAGTTTCATTTTACCATTAACAGAATACTTTTAAGCAAAATAGAACTCATTCTGATATCCTTAAAATATAGTCTCAAACAAGTGTTCATCCTTTACTTGGGTATTAAGGCTTATGGATTGAAGCACATATGAAAAGAAAATGAAGTATTTTAAAAAGCCAAAAATTTGACTATTAAAATTAGGCCATTCTTCATCTGATGATTTATATCAAATACTGATTACAAATTTTATGCCCCAAAGTTTCATGCCACTATGGTAGACATCAGTGATATATATGTTGTTAGAAACCAGACTGACCATCAATATGTTCTGTACAATCTCAAGTACACAGTGATACTCAGCTGACCCTTAAACACCGTGGGGGACTGCTTCCAGGACCTGCCGCGGTACCAAAATCTGAGGATGCTCAAGTCCCCCAGTCTGCCCTCTGTATCCATGGTTCTGCTTCTGCAGATTCAGTCAACTGCATATTGTGTAGTACTGGAGTATTTTATTGAAAAAAATCTGCATATGAGTGGATCTGCACAGTTCAAACCTGTGTTGTTCAGGGGTCAACTGCAGTTGAAAAATTAACTCAGTTAATTTAAACTACTTTTAATAGCATCTGTGTGACTATGTATTTAGGCCAACATTTTACCATCTGAAGGTGGCTATTTAAAATAAACATATTTTTCACAGAAACACTCAGGTATGTGTGCCATTAAGGCAGAAAAATATATATCAATTGATCATGAGTTTACTCAGTGTTTTAAAATTTTTCAATTATATTTTAATCTTATATTCTAGAAGGGAGGTACAAAGTTGGAAGAAGTAGGGGAAAAGAAAAACTAAAATACCTTAGTACCACTAATTATACATAACATAACTTGGTTAACAGTCAGAATATGTATTATATTCAATTCACATTTATGATGTTTTATTTAAGGAATGAGTCAAAAATCTCTTTGGGTCAAAAAGTCCACTTTGGTTTTCAGCTGTTAACTTTATTTTCTTCTGCCTTTTTTAGGGGAATTTCAATTTGAGTTAACCAAATCTTAGTCCTCTCCCTCTTTTTTTTTTTCTGGTTTCTGTTTACTGCTTAATTCTCCAGTACTGTCTCAAATTACAGTAACAATTCCCAGGAAGTAAGAGAGAGCCATGAGGCCAATCAAATGAATACTTCCTCTGCCATTCAAGAGAAGATAGTTTCTCTCTAAATTCTCTTAAAAAAAAATTCCCATGGAAATATAGGGCTAAGCTTTAAATCTGTTTAATTTAAAACATGTAATGGATTCTTTCCTCTTTGTAATAATCTTCAGTTCAATACTATGTTAACTAAAACAAGTTTTATGCCAAAGTTAGAAGTATGTACAACAGCAAATTCAACAGATTCAAATGGTTTATTCAAAATCAAAACGAGTTCTCAAATGCCTGAAGTATAAATGGGAACACAGAATTTAAAATATGGGCTTTTATTCCATAAATAGATGAACGTTCAGAAATACTACTTTGTTCATTGAAGTAAGCCTGTTGCAGATAAACACTGTGGACTAAACACATGTGTTTATCTTTTCTTTTTTCTCAAACCCTAATAAAATGGCAGGAGAGGAATGAAAAAGCTATATAAATCCATGTGGAGAAAAATGATCAGAAAGGAGACAACAGTAGATGTCAGGTGGCACATGTTAAGAATGAAAAGTAGAAGGGGAGCAATAAATGACGTGGGAGGAAACTACTGTACAACCCAGATAGATGCAGGAAGGATGCCAGTGAGAACGGGCTGATCCGCCACGGAGACCTGGAGACAGGTGCCATCACAAAGTCAGCACGTGAGGCCCCGGGGACAGAAACTGGAGGGAAACAGCTACAGGGACGCGCGAGAGCCCAGGTGCTCTCTCCCACTCCTCACCAACGGGGGACTGAGTACCCTCTCCCGCGTCCTGTCCCACGTTTCAGGGAGCGAGAGGTTTGTTTCCTGTGAAATTGAACCAGAACAGCTGGGGATTCAGTGCCACCAGCACAGCAGACGGCAAGAAGACATGAGACTACACTCTATTTAGGGCACTGGAAGATTCTCCTCTGAAGAAATGGAATAGCCCTAAAGAAAAAAAGCCTCAGTAAATGATAGTTGGGGCTCCCCCCAAAGAGAAGAGCCAGCTTGCTTCCAGATCTCGCTATGATGAAGCCAACTCACAAAGCCTGCGATAGGCTTTCCAGTGCTTCCTCCCAAATATAAATGGCTCACGTTTAAGCATCAGATGCTCACCAGATCTTTTAGAGCCTCCATCTGCAAAGACAACAAAACATAACAGGGGTTGGCAAACTATGGCACGTGACCTGTTTTTGTAAGGCCCACGAGCTAAGGATGGTTTTTACATCAGAGCAAGGACCATGGGCTTCCCTGGTGGCCCAGTGGTTAAGAATCCGCCTGCCAACGCAGGGGACACGGGTTCGAGCCCTGGTCCGGGAAGATCCCATGTGCTGCGGAGCAACTAAGCCTGTGTGCCACAACTACTGAGCCTGTGCTCTAGAGCCCATGAGCCACAACTACTGAGCCCGTGCGCCCAGAGCCCATGCTCCGCAACAAGAGAAGCCACCGCAAGAGAAGCCCATGCACCGCAAGGAAGAGTAGCCCCCGCTAGCCGCAACTAGAGAAAACCCATGCGCAGCAATGAAGACCCAACGCAGCCAAAAATAAAAAAATAATTTTTAAAAAAAATGAACAAGGACCACATGTCTCACAAAGCCTAAAATATTTACTATCTGGTTCTTTAAAGTTTGCCAAACCCTGTATGAGAAGATTATGGAAGAATACCTTCTAATTTCTGAGGGAACTTGATTTACAACATAGAATTTTATATCTAGCCAAACGATCAACTGGACAGATACGTGAAGGCGAAAGTCCCTGCATTCCTCCTAAAGAAGCCACTGACGCATGGACCTTACCGAGGGAGAAATAAACCAAGAAAGAGAAAGATAGGAGATTGAGGAAATAGTGAAACCAACAGAAGAGGTGAAGGAAAGCCCCAGGGCAATAGATGAACAGCAGGCCCAGGGAGCATTCAACCAAGACCTGAGGAGATGGGAGGACTTGGGGTGGGGGTGGGGGGGAAACCTGTAAGTCGTCTGATAATTTGATTCTGGAAAGTTGGAAAACAGTACTGAGGAGCGGCCACAGATGCATAAAGAACTAACCAAAATTTTTCAAAATTACAGAACTATTAACTTTAGGAAAACAAAATAATTATTCAAGGAAATGTAATTCTAGTTTACTATGTGGCTTAGCAATAAGCAGTATTTACGTGCCATAATAATATGAACACAGAATATTTATTGAACCCCAATTACGACAACCGCATTGAAAGGACTGGGGGAAGGAAAGTATGTAGGTGGGTCCAGGACAGAGAGAGACTGTACAGAGAGCTACATCCTCATGTGGAGAAAGAAATACTCTTATACATCACAGTCTTGATATCAATTACATCCTTTACTTAAAATTCACAAAATTCTACGTCAATAGCTAGTAAGAGTTTTTTGATTACACACTGTCAAAGTATTACTATAGTCTGATTATATGATAGGTCTTTAAAAAAAATCAATAATAGGTTATGACTAAACCATCATATTAGGAAAAAAAGAGGAACTTAGAGAAATGGAAAGTGAAATGAAACTTACCTTTAGAAAAATTACATCTTTCTGAAGTTACACAAGCTTACCCCCGCCCTCCCCCTGACCCCCCCCCCCCGCAAATATCATAATATCTTCTATGGTAGAGAACAAACTATATGTATGTCACATGTGGTACTCTGAAATCAAAGTTACCATCACAATTGTGTTTTATTTATATATACATTTCATTGTATTTTATAAATAATATCCTTACTATAGAGAAAAATAATAGAACACATCCATTGTGAATTAATACATAGATTATCAACAGAAACATGTAACACTTAATAAATGAATGTCTTGTATCTCTGTACTACCAAACACCACTTATTCTTCAAGACCTAAATTAAAAGTTCCCAATCCCCTCATAATTTCCTACTGTAAATTGTTTATGCTTATTACTGTCAAATTTGGTGGAACTATTCTTCTTAATTTATATTTCACCTCTTAAAAACTGTTTTAAATGTTATTTTAGAAAAATCTATCCATCTTTTTCTTTTTTCCTGAGTTTTGATATACATTTTTCTTTTAATTTTCCAATACTTTGTTTTGGAAGTCTTATTTTCAACTCTGAAATTCATTTTGACACATGGTGTAATGTAAAAGCTAGCTTAATTTTCCCCCAAAGTGTCTCTCTTGAAAGACTAATTTTCCACACAATCCCTCTTACGTCATATTAAATTCTCATATACAATAGGAAGACTTTTTCTGGCTATTATTTTACTAATCTATTCTTGTGCCGGTATTTCACACTTAATTATTGTTTTTACAATATACTTGATATCACGTTTTAGTTTTTGAAGCAAAGAGTTCTTTATTTTATTACTCTTATAGGAATTGTTTTATATATGTATTTTAGTATGCTCTCAAGAAAATCCAATTTGCATTTTATTTGGATTTGTTTTTTGATTGGTATTGCGCTAAAATCTTACTAGTTTTGTGCAGTTTCAAGAGAATTCATATTTGGATTTGGACTGTTACTGTTTAGAATAGTTATTGCCCATATAAGAACTTAATGTGTTCTTTCAACTATTCAAAACTTCTTTTATGTATCTTAATAAGTTTAGTTACATATATCATGGAAATAATTCCTAACTACTTAATATTTGTTGCTGCAATTGTGAATAGGATCTCACATTCTAATTTCTTTATGGCATTATAGAAAAATGGTATCAATCTTGTATTAAGCTCTTCTTTCAAACACTTATTGACTCTCATCAATGAGCTTCTTTGAGCTTAAGCTTGAGTTAAAATGTTATGTACAAGCTTAAGGAACTTAACAGATTTGTACATAATATTATAACCCGTTTCCTAAAGTTTATTTCAGTTTCACTGGCTATAACTTCTAAAATAGTATCAAACACAGTGGTGTAAGGCATCCTGTTTTATGCCTATATTTCATCTCAATGAAAAATGTTGGCTACTTATCTGAAATAAGTTTTTTTTAAAAAAAGACTATCTTGTTAATAGTTTTAAGCATTCTTTTTTTCAATTTAATCTACTGATATTATATGTAAACTGAGTCATCCTCCTCTACCTCAGAAAACCCTCTGTGGCTGTGGTGGATTAATTAATACCCTGATGAATTCTATTAACTAGCATTAAGAATTCCAGGAGTGGGGCAGGAGGTGGGAGCATGTATTTGTAAGTGAAGGAGCGAGATTGGTAGTTTTATTTACTGTGCTATTTGTTAGGTTTTGGTAACCATGTTTCCACCACAGAATGAACTGTTTCCACCACAGAATGAACTGACAACATTCCTTATTTCCCTATGTTTCTAGAGAACTATCTGAACATTATCTTCTGAACTTCTAAAAGTACTCAGCAATAAATTCAAGTTAGGAACTTTTGTGGGGTGGAGGGTGGGATGGGGTAGTGCTTTGATAACTCAATTTCTTATTCAGCTGTTGAGACATTCACCTCTCCTACTTGTAAATTTTTATCATTTGCTCCTCCAAATACACTCTAAGCTAGAGAGCTACAATTCTGCCTAGAAAAGAAGAAAGTAAATGGGTTGTGACTGAGTGCCTATGAGGCTTTTCTAAGAGCTTTACTGCCTGAATTCTGTGGTCTCTCGTCTGACTATTCAGATGGCATTTCTGCTTACCTTTTAGTCCTGGGTTGTACTCTAAGTAGGTTAAATTTGTCACAGAAACAACTTCAGGTAATTCTATAATTCAAATTATGTTGTTGAGTTACACAGACTCCCCTGTAATTTGTATCAATAATTCGGAAATATAAAACATACAGACTAGCAACTCACTTTATTGACTTCAGCAATTTCTCGCCTCTCTTCACTAGCAAAACGAGGTGGGCCAGCCCGGTCATCATTCTTTGAGCCATCGTCTTCCACGTATGGAATAAGTTGCTGGCAGTGACAAAAGTTAAAAAAGTCAAACATATGACACACAATTTCCAATTATACTGGTATAGATAATGCATCCGATTAAGATCACTTTTTATACTTTTCTCTTAATAGTACAAAAATATATTTTAATTCAAATGACAGCCTAAAATAAAAGCCTTAGAAGTCTATCATTTCAGTGCACTCTACACATTAGCTTTTCAGATTTCTTTTGCAAAATAGTCCTTTTAGCAAAATTAGTTGTCACATGTAATTAAGTAATATCCTACTCAGTCAATCAGCAAATATTTAATTGGCAGATAGTGGCTGGGGAGACACTGCAAAAATAATGACAAATAAGACAAATGACAAATAAGTCCTACCCTTACGAAATTTATAGTTCATTGAGATGGAACAGGCTTTCCTTCATCTATACTAAAAAGAAAGGAAGTTCATGGATGCGTATTATATAAATGTCATTTACTTACTATCTAGTGTCTGTGCAGATTTCTAGATGTCTTTTAGTTGGGAGAAAGTTTTTTTGTAAGAGAAGAAAATTTATATAGCAATGAAACTTCTAGCAGGATTATAATTAAATACATATGATTTGTGATGAAGTTTATTTGATGAAGCCTCTTGTAGATGTGACAGAGACTTCAGGAATTATCTAGTCCTTCCATCTTATATTACCAATGCAGGAACAGGACAGAGGTAAATAACTGGTACAATCAGGAGTCAATCTGCCCAAACTTCTATGAATTCTTGGGACAAATATAAACTTGCCCACATTCACAGCCACTTTCTTCCTTTCCTCTCTCCTAACACAAGCAGAGTGGTCCTTCCTCCTGAAGACACTTTGTCTCCATTCCTGTGCCCTGATTCCTCTGCCCTCCTGTCTTCATTATTTATTTTCCCCAACCTTACCCTACCATTTTCTTCCTTTTTATCTAAACATGTTCTCCCATTTGGAGGAAAAAATCCCTAACCCTCAACTCTATCCCTCCTTCCATCTACTGCTTTCTTCTCTTGCTTTTAATCTAACCTTCTTGAAAGATGGATATCCACTTTCTGGCTTCAGTTCCTTATTTCCTGTTTAATCTTCAGCTCACTGTGATCTGACTTCTTGTTGCTACCTTTTCACAGAAGCTCTGCTCAAATATACCAACAATTAATCTGGTGGACAGTTTTCATTCTTTATTTTCCTTAACTTCTCTGCAGCATCTGTCAATGTCAACCACATTTCCCATCTTCCACATCTCTGACCCCTTCTTTTCAGGCTGTTTTGCAGTTTACTCTTTCTCTGTGCACTCTTTACATGCTGATCACTCAAAAAAGAAAGCACTGATCACAGGAAACTGTTCCTTATATGTAATGAGAGAACATCCAAACCTTCCCAGCTACCTTTGGTGGCAGACATATAACTTGTCAACAGGAAAAGGGCACCTATAAAAATATCATATACCTAATTAACTAAAATATATCTATGATCCGAGATTAAATTTAAAAAATATTTAAAAACTAGAGTGATTCCACTAAGATAATTTAAATTAATAATGATAAAAATAGTTATAACCTTTTATCTGTAAAGAACTTACATGAAAACCACTTTAAAAGGATTTTACAATACTATTAATATGCCTACTAAAACATCATGCACTGATTTAATTAAAATGAAACACTGGAAGCAATAATAAAAATTGCCACAGACAACCCTCTCCTCCCAACAACAAAAATTTACTATCAGCCTGGATGTTAAAGTCTACTAGAAATTATTAACAAGAAAAGACAGTAATAATTCTATGCATATATATATATATATATATATATATATCACAATTTCATCTTCTCTAGTCAAAAGCAAAACCAGTATGTTTCATAATCTGGAAATATGGTGAAAACAGAAGAGAGAAAGGAAAAAATTACAAATGTCCTGAGACTATCTTAGACTCATCCTCCCTCTACCACTAAAACTTGCCTCTACTGGAATGGGATCCATCCCTCCACAGTTTTCATTGCATTTATCATAGACCAATCGCAGCTTCCTGAAGAGAATAGAGAGTTGGCGAAGATGATCCTGTAGCTTTGCTAACCGGTCTTGATATGTTCCAGTATGGTAAGTGACACCGTTTGGCAGCTTCTCAATAAAGAAAAAGAAGAAGAAAAGAAAAAAATTAAGATCAAGACTTTTCAGCAGAAGAAAAAGAAGAGTATGCTGCCACTGTTGCAAAAATAATCTCAAAATACCTTAAATATGATAAGATAATTAAGATACTCAAGGTATGCATTAAAACATAAAGCTGTCACCAAAAGTTTTACTTTAAGGGCTTCCCTGGTGGCGCAGTGGTTGAGAGTCCGCCTGCCGATGCAGGGGACACGGGTTCGTGCCCCGGTCCGGGAAGATCCCACATCCTGCGGAGCGGCTAGGCCCGTGAGCCATGGCCGCTGAGCCTGCGCGTCCGGAGCCTGTGCTCCGCAACGGGAGAGGCCACAACAGTGAGAGGCCCGCGTACAGAAGTTTTACTTTAAAAGGAAATCAATAGCAGGAGATAGGTGCAAATCAATCTGTACTTGAATATCATTAATAAATTATTACAAGTAACTGCTATGATCATAACTCTGTGTTGGATGCTTATATATTTTTAATTCAGGAATTTTATCAAAAGAAGCCAAAAATATATACTGAAATGACAAAAATCACAGATAAATGGAAAAACTACTACTTATTTAGAACTAAATGCACCTTTTGTGCAGTGCTGAAACTCACAAACAAAATCTTCCTTTCTCTGTACATCTTTACAGTATTTTATTCCCACAATTTATCTGTGAAATCATCCTGAAATTAGAATTAACAAAATTTGTACCATGTTTTCTAGTATACGAGGTAATTTCATTATAAGCACTCATACATACACTTACCTTGGGGAATAAAGTGACTTAAAAACCAAAACCCAAACTACTGTCTAATAGCTAGAAGATCAGTCCAGTCTTTCTAAACCTCAGTTCATCCTTTTTTTCTTTTCTAAACAGATGAGGTAGGAATGCAAAAAAAAAAAAAAAAAAAGAGCCTGGTAGAGTGTTCAGAGAAGAAAGAAAACAAGACACACTATTGTCACAAGTAGGTAAAACCATAAACACTAAAAAAAAAAAAAAAGACTGTAAAGGCCTATACGTAGTTGTTAAAAGGTGTAATAGTTGATAAAAGATGTAATAGGAAGGTAGGCTTAATAATTCATTTTCTTCTTTTCTCTCATTTCCAAATATCCTGTAATGTTATGTTTATAAGTTAAGGAGATCTTCTGAAATTCTTTGAAATGAGTTTTATTAGGATTTTTGGAAATTCTCAAGAATTAAAACATTCTGAGGATTATATCTCAAAGAAATACGATAAAAGTATCAAGGACTGAATTAGTCAAAACAGTTTAAAGGAGAAAAGCATTATAAGAGTTCACCCCCCAATACAACATAGGATTTCTCATGACCTTTCAATTTATGAACTTTCACAAACATTATCAAATAAGAGAAAAGTTTCAAAGGGTCACTGCTTTCTTGTTTGGGTGATAATAAGTATAATGATTACATCTTGCATACAGAAGGAGGCTCTACCTTTATTATGGTACTGACTACGTTGAGTACTTTGCCCATATTTTGTACTTAATAAAGACTAGAAGCAGCTGACATTTATATCCCTGTATTTAGTATAGTGTACACACATAGAAAGTCTTGAAGTACAGTCTGGATTATTTTACTTTCATGAATTATTTTTTCCATAAATGGACACTTAAAATTCACTAAGAATTCTGTGTTATGCAAAAGAACTCTTGATAACTCCTTTCATAAAGGAAAACAAAATCCTTTGAAATACAAAGAACCACCCTCCTCAAATTCACCCTCTTAGCAAGTTTGGGTATTAGTTTTCACATAGAGCATCAGCTTCTCAAAGAAGGGAGCAATTAATTCATTCAAAAAATTTACTTTTCATGTTGTCAGGCACTGTTCTAGAAGCTGAGGTAGAGCAGTGAACATGAGAGAGATAAGTTTCCTATACCATAGAGTATAAGTTATAATAGTGCCTAGGAGCTCTTGTGATATACTATATAATGTAGATGCTTAGCTAACAAGCTCATCAGTAACCATCTCACTAATGAATACTGAATATCTGTAAATAAATATGTGATCATACCGCTAGACACTAAAAAGGCATTCAACTAAATTCAACATCCATTCTTAAAACAAATATAAAACTCTTAATAAAAATTCCCCAACACAATAAAATACATTTATCTCAGTTAAAAAGTCAGCACCACGATGAATGTTGGAAATATTACAAGCATCTGCACTAAAGTCAGGAACAGAACAGGATGTGTCTACTAAGACCACTAATACTACCAGTGAACACTGTTCCGTAGGTACCGGCCGATGCAATCAGAGAAGGAAAAAAAAGTTGAAATATTAAAAAGCTGTGGCATAATCGTCACTATTTACAAATGATATAAAGTTCTATCAATAAAGGAAGTCAAGAGAGAGATGGGTACAAAAGTAATACACAGAAAACCATAGCTCTGCTTTCATATATAAAAACAAAAGAAAATAAGAAAGGAAAAAGACCCCATTTACAACAGCAACAATAAAGATAAAATATCCAGATAAAATATTTGACTTAAAAAATGTCAAGATAAATATGAAAACTTAAAATACTTCATAGAGACACAAAAAAGGATATTTTGTGTTCTCGGTTAATAAGACTCAACATCATACCAATATAAAGTCTCTCTAGGTTAAATCAATGGAATAAAAGCACTAACAGGATTTTCTCAGAACTATTAAGGTGATTCTAAAGTATATGTGGAAAGATAAGCAAGAATGGCCAAGGCGATTTTGAAAAATAAGTGTAAATACTTTATAGAGCCTCAATAAATGTAAGAAAGTTTGCCATTACTACATAAAAGAAGGCAGCTAAGTGGAACAGAGCATCCATAAATTGACTCATTTATATGAAGTAGCATCTGAAATCAATGGAGAGGAAAACGAATTATTCAATCAACTTTTTGGAAAAAGTAAAGCTGGGGCCATGCCTTACACTTCATACTAGGATAAATTCCATACAGATCAAAGTTTTAAGTATAAAAATTGAAACAAAACTGAATATTTCCTGATTTTGGAGTGGGGAAGGACTTCCTGACTTAGACATTGAACCTAAAATGACTGATAAATTCAGCTACCTTAAACAAATATATGTATGGCAAAAGGTAAACAACAGACTGGGGGGAAAAATTCTTGCAAGTTATATCATACAGAGCAAGTTTTTCTAATATGTAAATAGCCAAATCTTATAAGTTGGGGGAGAGGGTAAAAAAGACCAAAAAAAAAAAAAGATAGAAAAATGGGCAAATAGTATGAACAAGCAGTTAACGGAAAAGGAAACAGAAATGATTCATAAAAATATGAAGAGATGCTGGAACTCATTAAGACTAAGAGAAATGTAAAGTAGATTTTCACCTATCAAATGATCAAAGATCCAGAAATATAATTTGCTGTGTTAGTCTCAGCCTGATTGTTGGTCAGGAAATGGTAGCATAAGCTGGTACAACTCCCATGGAGCGCAATTCATCATAATTTATCTAATTACAGAAGCACAAAGCCACTTCTAAGAATTATCCTGCAGGTATACTTGAGCATTTATGTAGGAAGGCATTCACTACAGTATAACAGTGAGAGATTAAAAGCCATCTAAATGCCCTTCACTAGAGGACTGGCTAAATAAAGCACAGTATGTCCATGCAGTGGATTACTATACTATACACCTCAAAAGGAAAAGGAAGTATTTTCTGTATAGATATGAATAAACTCCAAAATGTACCAAATGAAAAAAGCAAGGTGCAAAATGTGTATAATATAGCAGTATTATCTGTGCAAAAAGGGAGGAAATGAAAGAATATACATTTGCTTAAATATGCACAGACTATGTGGAAGGATATATTAGGATAGTAATAAAAATCAATAATAATCATCACCTGTGGAGAGAAGTTAGCTAGCAGATAGTGATGGGAGGGGGAATGTTCACTGTAATGTCCTTTTTTATTTCTGAATTCTGAATATGTTCAGAATATACGAATATATTCTATTATATATTCAAAACAATTTTTTTTTTTAAGATTTAAAGCATAACAAATAGAACCAAAGCAATACTTTCTTATGCAGAGAATCTTAATCTGGGATCTAGCGATCTTTAGGGAGACATCTGTTAACCCCCTGAAATTTTATTCAAAATGTTTACATGTGCATTTTTCTCAGAAGAGAGTCCATGGTTTTCATTAGATTTTCAAGAGGCTAAAGGACAACTAATAAAGAACCATTTCTCTAAAACAAATGCTCAGAAATAACCTCAGCAGTTGATATTTATGGCACTTCATCCTTCTAGATTAATAATATAGAAGATAATTTTAAAAATTTAAATACTTAAAAGAATGCATTAATAAATAGCTTATATGTCGTCTTGTTTGTACCACTTCTCTCAGCTTTTTATAAATGAAGGAGCACACTGTTGCTTCATTTCCAGCCAATTATGATATGGCCCACAGGGTCTTAGAGGAGTTAAATCACCGGATTCACAATATAAGAAGCACAAAGAAATAACTATTGTAGTCCCTTACAAATTGGTTTAGAATATATGTCCACAGGTAATCTAGTTATTAATAATACTTTTTTGAAAGAGTTCAGTTCTTTCAGTGTCAGTTATGGATGTGTATTATATTTCTGTTAATAGTACAAATTGTTTGACAGCAAGTTAGTATTATAAAGAGGTTAGTAGGACGAGCTACCAGTCATGTGTGATGTTGGGTAAAGTCTTCTCTCTTTAAGCCTCAATTTCCTTAACTGTAAAATAGAGATAAAAATACTTCTTAGAACTGTTCTTATAACAGTATACCTGACCAAGGAAAGTACTTGATAGATATTAGCTATTAGCTCTACTAGTCCAATACAGCAGGTTGAAAATAAAGAAATATTTGCTAAATTCTGAGATCATTTAACCCATACTTTAATCATCTTATATATTAATCCATTAATTTTTAAAACAATTGCCAAAGATTTCATATCTTCTCTTGGATTCCCTTTGTATTTTATTTCACGCTGGCTTTATTGACATGGTCTTAAAATATTTCCATACAACTATATTACTTCTAGAATCAATAGGAAAAAAAACCCTCAACCATTAAAAAAAAGAAAGGCAATAAAACATTCTTTAGTGCACCAACTGAAATAAGAGTTCTAAAGTTCTAAGAGTCTGAGGGCCTGGATTCAAATTTACCCTATACTGACTAGATTTGGACAAGTCACTTCACCTCTCAGAATCATAGAATCCTCATCCATAAAACAAGAATGATATCCACATCCCATAGTAGTAAAGATAAGCATTAAAAATGGGTTAGCAAGGGCTTCCCTGGTGGCACAGTGGTTGAGAGTCCGCCTGACGATGCAGGGGACACGGGTTCGTGCCCCGGTCCGGGAAGATCCCACATGCCGCGGAGTGGCTAGGCCCGTGAGCCGTGACTGCTGAGCCTGCGCGTCCGGAGTCTGTGCTCCGCAACGGGATAGGCCACAACAGTGAGAGGCCCACGTACCGCAAAAAAAAAAAAAAAAAAAAAAAAGGATAAGCAAAATGGTGCTGAAATAATTGGATATCCAAATGCAAAAAAAAAAATCCATATCTATCATTATATAAAAAAATTAACTCCATGCGGATCATAGACCTCAATGTAAAATCTAGAACTATAAAACTTCCAGAAGAAAACATAGGAAATCTTTGCCACCTTGGGTTAGACAAAGATTTCTTAGATATGGAACTAAAAGCAAAATCTGTAAAAGAACAAATCAATAAATTGGATTCCATCAAAATTTAAAATATCTGTTCTTCAAAAGGCAATATGAAGAGAATGAAAAGCCACAGACTGGGAGACAAAACAAAGACATACAATACAGAAAAAAAAAGAAAAGACGTACAATAACAAGTGCTGGCAAGAATGAGGAGTAACTAGAAGGCTCAAGCACTGCTGATGAAAATGTGAAATGGTGTGGCCACTTTGGAAAAGTTTCTTAAAATGTTAAACAGACATTTCCCTTTTAACCCAGCAATTCCACTCCCAGGCATCTATCTTCTTAAGAGAAATGAAACACATGTTCACACAAACATTTGTAGCTGAACACTCATAGCAGTATTATTTATAAGAGCTCCAAAGTGGATACAACCCAAATGTCCATCAACAGATGAACGGATACGCTAATTGTGTTATATTCATACGGTAGAACACTGTTCAGCAATGAAGAGGAAGGAACTACTGATATATGCTGAGTGAAAGGAGCCACACCGCCCGCCTGTACCAAAAATCATAGTGTATGTTATATGAAACTCTATAAAATGCAAATTAATTTACGGTGCCAGAAAGCAAAGCAGAGATTGGCTGTGGATGGAAGGCCAGAAGTAAAGATTTAAAAGGGGCACGAGGAAACTTTGTGGGGTGATGGATGGTTTCACACGTCCACATGTGTCAAAACTTTAAATGCATTGTACTGTACGTCAGTTATACCAAAATAAAGCTGTTTAACAAAATGCTTAGCAGAATCTGAATTCAACACCTTGGACCCTCAAAAAGTATTCTGTGGAAAAAGATGAGATTAAAATAATCCCAAGAGCATGGCGGAATGAGACTCACCTCTACCTTGAAAGATACAAGAGTTCGCCTAGAAACCTGAGAACCTGGTCGAATCTAGAAAATGTGGCTTCAATCTTCCAGAAATCCGGCCTGGAAAACATCACCTCCACATCTTGGGGACAGACACATTATTGGGGAACGCTTCTGAATGTAAATGGGGGAGACCACATACTCGAGGTTTGGCCAGGGCAGCTGCGTCGACGCCCAGGGACCCCACGTAACAATTAAACCAGCAGACCCCTCCCTCGCAGAAACATCCCGCTTTCTCCACGCACGGCCGTGACCGGAGCCCTCCTTCCTTCCCACCTGCATGTTCCTCAGGAGCTGGAAGATCTCCATGGTGCGGTACACGATGTCCTGAACCGTCTCCTGCCCGATCCGGCAGAGCGATGCGGTGTTAACCTCCCGGGCCGCCTGCTGGGCTTGGGGCCCGGCGAAGGGCCCGGGCGCCATCCCTGACGCAGCCAACGGAGGGGTGGACATGGCGTGGCAGCGGCGTCAGGTCAGCAGTGCTGCAGAGTAGGCGTCAGGGGGTCCGCCCGACCGTCGCTGGCCTCGGCGTGAGCAGAAGCTTCTAAGACCGGGCGAACTGATTTCAACACAGCTGCCGTGACTTCCGCCACGGTGACGTAACACGTCATCAAACGTCACGGGGACGCGCCCTCGGCGGGGTCCCTGGGAACCTGTGTTAGCTCAAGGTCGGCCGGGATTGGGCTGGACGGCCGGGAGGGGCGGGACGGGCGGGTTGAGTAGCCAATCACCAGCTGTACTCTAGCCAGAGGGGGCGGTGCGCGTGGTGGAAGGCCGGTGGGCTTTCCACCGCTTGGTTTCCCAGTCTCAGCCAATGGTTAGAATTCTTGATAGAACGCTTACTTCGTCTTAATTTCCTTGCTGATCATTTTTTTTTTTAAATAACAAGCGTACGAAGTGTGTAGTGGTATTGTTCTTTCACAACTAGAAGGCAGGCCCAGAGGGACTACTTTGACATGTTTAGTCGCATACAGCTTGCAACTGATAACCTGCGATTTGAGTTTTTGATCTTCATGCTTCACTGTAACCTGACACCAACTCCCCATTTGTTGTTGGTCCCTGCTGAAAAGTCGGTTTATTCGGGAAGCTTTCCCGATCACCGGAAGTATAAAATTAACACTTCTCTCTCACATACACTATCCCCCCACCCCCATCCCCTTTCTGACTTTGGCACTATGTTGTATATAATTTTCAGTTTGTTTACATTCAGACTTCTCCTCGCCTTATTCACACACACTAGAATGCAAACTTTGTAAAAACAGAGACTATGTTTTATTCGCTTACTGTATTCTCAGTGCTTAGTGATTGGCACATAGAAGGTGCTCGATAAATACATGGTATGACATTATAAATGTAAGAAAAATTAGAATAAAGCCATTCTCTCTCCTACCACTTCCTGTCCATTTCCAAAGGAGGAGGAAAGTCCAGAATGTGAAAACTGGTGATAGGCACTAAATTACTGTGTTTTAAATAGTATGTGGACACTCCATTGGTAAGGACTTCACAGGAAAATGTTATTAAAAATGACATAGGAGCCATTGTGGAGATTTTAAGCATAGTGATTTACAGCTGTTTAGTGAGCAGTTGCCATTTGACAAATATTTACTGAGCACCTACTATGTGATGGGTGCTAGAAGTGGCGATAGAGTAGTGGACAAGTCAGACAAAAACTCTGCACTCCTGGGACAGACTACTAAATATTGTGATGAGTGTCTAGAAGCAAAAGTTCAAGGTCCTAATATCTAGGTGCTAACAATTTAGGGGATCAGGGACAATCTGAACGGAATAAGTTGGGCCCTGATGGTGAATGGCAGAGGGTGCAGAACACTGGAGCCTCTTCTGTGAGAGGATAATGGGGCAAGGGGACCTCCAGATGCTTCCAGGGTCAGAAGTTTAGCATCAGGGTGGGTCAGGAAATAAGGCTGAAGAGAGGCAAACCTCAGAGGACCTTCTAAGGCATGTCAAGCAGTTTGGGCTTTATTCTGAGTGAAAGAGCAAGCCATTGAAGAGTTTCAGGAGACAGGAATAATTGCCAGAAATAGTCAACTTAGAAGGTTTATTGTGGCGGCTAAATGGAGAATGGTGAGTATGTACTGTCTCCTTGTTCCCTGCCAAAGGAAGGTGATAATGATGGTGATGGTCTGTATTAGAGAAGTAGTACAGTGGGTAACTTTGAATAAGTATTTGGTAAGTAGAATCTGGAGAACTTGATGTTGGCTGGTTTGGGAGTGTGAGGAGAAGAAGAAGATGGCACATGTTTCTGCCTTAAACAAACAGCTGATGTTTATGCCATTTACCAAGATACGGTACACTGAAGGAAAACATGTTTCAGTGAAATTATGACTTGTATCAGTTTCCTATTGCCGCTCTAACAAATCACCACAAACATAGTGACTTAAAACAACACGAGTCAATGCAATCCCTATCAAATTACCAATGATGGGCTTCCCTGGTGGCGCAGTGGTTGAGAGTCCGCCTGCCGATGCAGGGCACACAGGTTCGTGCGCTGGGCCCGTGAGCCATGGCCACTGAGCCTGCACGTCCGGAGCCTGTGCTCCGCAATGGGAGAGGCCACAACCGTGAGAGGCCCGCGTACCACAAAAAAAAAAAAAAAAAAAAAAATTACCAATGACATTTTTTTACAGAACTAGAACAAAAAATCTTAAAATTTGTATGGAGTCACAAAAGACTCCGAATAGCCAAAGCAATCTTGAAGGAAATAAAATGGAGCTGGAGGAATCAGGCTCCCAGACTTCAGACTGTACTACAGAGCTACGGTAATCAAGACAATATGGTACTGGCACAAAAACAGAAATATACATCAATGGCACAGCATAGAAAGCCCAGAGACAAACCCATGTACCTATGAGCAACTAATCTATGACAAAGGAGGCAAGGATATACAATGGAGAAAAGACAGTCTCTTCAATAAGTGGTGCTGGGAAAACTGGACAGCAACATTAAAAGAAAGAAATTAGAACACTTCCTAACACCATACACAAAAATAAACTCAAAATGGATGAAAGACCTAAATTAAGACTGGACACTGTAAAATTCTTAGAGGAAAACATAGCAAGAACACTCTTTGACATAAATCACAACAAGATCTTTTTTGACCCACCTGCTAGAGTAATGAAAAAAGAAAGAACAAACAAATGGAACCTAATGAAATTTAAAGCTTTTGCACAGCAAAGGAAACTATAAACAGGATGAAAAGACAACCCTCAGAATGGGTGAAAATATTTGCAAATGAATCAGCAGACAAAGGATTAAGTCCAAAATATATTAACAGCTCAATATTAAAAAAAGAACCCAATCTAAAAATGGGCAGAAGACCTAAATAGACATTTCTCCAAAGAAGACATAGAGATGGCCAAGAGGCACGTGAAAAAATTGCTCAACATCACTAATAATTAGAGAAATGCAAATCAAAACTACAATGAGGTATCACCTGACACCAGTTAGAATGGGCATCATCAGAAAATCTACAAACAACAAATGCTGGAGAGGGTGTGGAGAAAAGGGAACCCTCCTGCAGTGTTGATGGGACTGTAAATTGATACAGCCACTATGGAGAACAGTATGGAGGTTCCTTAAAAAACTAAAAATAGACTTACCATATGACCCAGCAATCCCACTACTGGGCATGTACCCGGAGAAAACCATAATTCAAAAAGACACATGCTACAGTTGTTCATTGTAGCACTATGTACAATAGCCAGGTCATGGAAGCAACCTAAATGCCCATCGACAGACAAATGGATAAAGAAGATGTGGTACATATATACAATGGAATATTAGCCATAAAAAAAATGGAATTGAGTTATTTGTAGTGAGGTGGATGGACCTAGAGTCTGTCATACAGAGTAAGTCAGAGAGAGAAAAACAAATACTGTATGCTAACACATATATATGGAATCTAAAAAAAAAAAAAATGGTACTGATGAACCTAGTGGCAGGACAGGAATAAAGATGCAAACATAGAGAATGGACTTAAGGACACAGGTGTGGAGGGAAGCTGGGACAAAGTGAGAGAGTAGCATTGACATATATACACTACCAAATGTAAAATAGATAGCTAGTGGGAAGCAGCTGCATAGCACAGGGAGATCAGCTCAGTGCTTTGTGACCACCTAGAGGGGTGGGATAGGGAGGGTGGGAGGGAGGCTCAAGAGGGAGGGGGTATGGGGGGAAAAATAAAGAAATGCATGAATTAAATCACTACTTCACACCAAAGAATGGTTCCTCCCCCAGGTTTAGAGAATTTGTATGCCCTGGTCAACTGTTTTGGGAATTTAAGTGCCTAATGTCTTTTTTCCTTAAGCGTCACAGTTATTGCCAACCAAAGTCTGCTATTCAGACACACTTAGCCAGGATCAGGAGATATTTGTAAACACCGTCAATGAGAGCATGAGGCTTTAAAGAGACAAACGTGTTTTGGGATGAAAAGGCTCAAACTGTGTATGAATTTGCCTGTTGTTTGTGGTTGATTGTCTCACAACCACATGTCCTGATGATGGTTGTTCCTTTTTTGGGCTAGAAGCAAATATTCTACTCCTCCTTTTCAAGTTTTATGGTCATCAAACAAACTAGTAAAAACTAACTATAAGGGCTTTGTGATCATTGATGCTTCATGGTGAGTAGTAAATGAGGCAGAGTAAAGTGAATAATTCACCTGCCAGAATTTCTTGTACCCTTGTCTACTACGACTTCTCTTGAAGTTTTTTTGTTTCAAACTTTTTCATAGAGTACTGGATGGAAAGCCTTCTGCATTGCTGTTCATGGTCTAAAGCATGGTCTTCAGATTTCTTAGTATATTAGAAGATTGGATACTTGTTTAAAAATACCAGTGTTGACTACATTCACCCTGCCCCAAACTGCATAACATCTACTGCTTCAGTATCTAATGGGATGCCTGGAAAACTATTTAAAATTACACCTTTTTTTTCCCTCTCTCTCTCTTACTCTTTCTTCCCTTAGCCTCTCACTTCCATTTGTATTTTGATATAATTTCTTTCCCCCACCTCCCACCTTACCCTATTGAGAACTTCTGATCTAAAAAAGAGAGCCCTTTGTCAATTGCTTTAGCGAGAATCATCTTACAACCAATTTAGTTAGGATGATGATGTAAAGTGAAAAATACCTACATTTAAAAATATTTACACACATTCTGAGGGGCAGAAAAATAAAGGTATGGTAAGTCAGGGCATTTCTCTTAGGGGGACATCATGTACAGCCTGAATTTTGAGCAGATTTTTGAGAGAGGAGTAACAGGTAATGGTGCAGCAGCAGAGGAGGGAGGCATCTCGTGTATTGGCAGAGGATGAAACAGACAAATCAGGGGTGAGAAATCACAAATCTTCAGGATAGAAATAATGTTGGAAGAAAGTACTTTCTTGTCACTGGCCAAATTTTCGGAAAGGACCAATTATGAGAAACAGCTCCTACTTTGATTCACTGTTTCACAAGGTCAGAGAGGTGATTGTGTGATGAGACCGGGTCTGGGATCAATCAGTCTCCCCCGCCCACCCCCTATCTTCTTTCTCTCCCTTAGGCTAACCCTCCCACAGTGCAGTGTCCTCACCTCCTCTCCCTCAGGCGCTGCCCCTACCCTGCCTGGGACTGGCAGATGTTACAAGAGAAGGGCAAAGCTAAAGCATATTCTATTATCTAGCTTTACCAAGAATAAGGCTGATATCTTACCTTCGTCCCTTTGATTGTTCTGTATGTATTTCTCATCACATCTGATCTGTATGGTTAAAAGAAAGGCAAATTATGGTTAAAATAAAGGCAATAGAAAGGCAATATTATGGCCTTTAAATCTCAACGTATGGTCTAATTGCAAAAGAAGTAGAGAATTAAGATAAACCCCCTGTCTTCCTGAAACTACTCTTCCATCGTGTTAGTCTCTGTCTATGTCCTTCATATGATTCCAGTCATCTCCATAAAAAGTCTCAGTTTCCCTGACTTCTGAAGGCCTCCCATTTTTCACTTCTATTCTGCTTGAGCAACCTTATTTCTCACTGTCTTGAGCAAATCAGTCATGGACCTTGCCATCCTCAGGGTCCTTTCTGAAGGAAACTGCTTTTCCTACTTAGGTGGCCATTTCTGTACCATATGACTCCTCGTCCATCCTGCTACCAGGGATGTGACCCAAGGGCAACCAGTTTATAAACTGGCCAACAGTGTATCGCTGGCTTGGTACAAAAAGCTCTGCCCAAACAAGGATGAAGGTAATAAAGTGGGATGATCAGCAAGTGTTTCTCAGGACTTTGAAGGGGAAAGAAAGAGTGAATCAGGCAATAATCAAAGGGAACAGGATGGTTGAGAGCTTTAGAAGTGAACCCAAAGATAAGTAGAGACTGAGAGAGGCTGGCGGTGTTGGGAGGGGTGATTGGAGGAAGCTTATGCTTCAGGACCATATAACCTCATGTACCATCTTTCTACTGTAATTTATTTGACCTCAGAGGGCATGCTTGATTTACACAACTTGCTCACAAATTTGCGCATGAAATCTGGACTCCTGGACATGCCTGGTGGGGTCCTGCATATCCTGTCCATGTTCTACCTTTTCTCAGCTCTTGCCTCTCTTGCACCCGTGCACCGTGCATTGTCACATTGTCCTTGAAGCTTTTCAAAGGTACCAAGTACTTTCTGTCCTCTGAGTTTTCATACAAGTTCTTCTCTCTCTGTGGATCGCTTTACCCCATCCCACTCACTCCCAACCCTTTTATTTCCCTGCTGGCTTCCCTTCATTTAAATCCCAGGTGAAATGTCACTTTCTTGGACCCTCCCAACTGAAATATGATCCCTCTTTTATTCATAGTACTTCCCATTCCATCCTTTCATAGCACTAACCATATTTTGCAATTATATATATATATAAACATCTGTATTGGAGTATAATTGCTTTACAATGATGTGTTAGTTTCTGCTGTATAACAGAGTGAATCAGTTATACATATACATATATCCCCATATTCCCTCCCTCTTGTGTCTCCCTCCCTCCCACCCTCCCTATCCCATCCCTCTAGGTGGTCACAAAGCACCGAGCTGATCTCCCTGTGCATGGGGCTGCTTCCACTAGCTATCTGTTCCTACATTTAGTAGTGTATATATGTCCATGCCACTCTCGCACTTCATCCCAGCTTACCCTTCCCCCTCCCCATGTCTTCACGTCCATTGTCTACGTCTTTATGCAATTATTTTTTTAATTTGCACATTTATTTATTTGATGACTGCTCCTTCCAGTAGTCTGTAAGCAGCATATGGGGTAAGGAGTATATGCATAGCATTTAGCTCAGTGCCTAGGACATTGTAGATTTTTAATAGCCAATGCATGAAGTAAGGAAGGAAGGAAGGAATTACATTAAATGGTTCCCTTACTTCTCATTCCCATCTATCTTTCTCAAGTCCCGACATAAGATCCTTCACTCCTTTCTCTATCTCAGTGCTGCTTTTTTCTCCTATCTTTTAATTACATTTATAGTTTAACCACTACAAGCACATTTGACATTTATTATTATATCATCTGTTATTCCTTAATTGTTTTATGCATGCTTGGTTAATTTATCCACTGATGAAAGCAGGGACAGTGTCTCGTGCCATGTATCCCCTCCTTCCACAAAGTGCCTAGCACAGTACCAGACACGTTATGAAATTTAATAAATAGTTGGCAACCTAAAACAAGTCCCTTTCAGTGAATGCACCATAAGATGGAGATGTGGGGTGCTCTGAAGTTCCAGAGACTTACTTTTAAGTCTCACACATTAGGAAAAGCTCTTCAGGAGAGGAACTGTACTTTCCATCGTCATTTTCCTCATGACTGAGAATTAAAGGCCCACAGATGCAGAGCTCTAGAGTAAGCACAGGGGAAGTTTTAAAGTCCATTTACAAACATAGTCCTAATATGTTTTTTAATTAAAACTTAAACAGACAACTGAGACCTGCTTTATGCTTGCGGTACACGGGCCTCTCACTGTTGTGGCCTCTCCTGTTGTGGAGCACAGGCTCCGGACGCGCAGGCTCAGGGGCCATGGCTCACGGGCCCAGCCGCTCCGCAGCATGTGGGATCTTCCCGGACCGGGGCACGAACCCGTGTCCCCTGCATCAGCAGGCGGACTCTCAACCACTGCGCCACCAGGGAAGCCCATATGCTTTGAATATTAATAATCAGATTCATTGGTTACCTTTGCATGAACAAAGTCATAAATGGTGAGAAAGCCCCGCTGATTCATCTAAAAATTAGAGTTTAACATTTACTAGCATAAAATTATTTTTTATGTATAATGAAATTTTATTTCAGTTGCACAAAGCATGTAGGAAATGTAAATGAAACAGTATGGTAAAAATAGCAGAGAACCAAAAAAATCTAAAAAAGGAAGTACACCTAAAGCATGAGAATTCAACATTCATTAAGTATTGCTTTTCGTTCTACTTTTTGGACCCAGCTACCTTAATTAGTAAAAATTTTACTGTTTCGTCTTTATCTCATCTCCATATCTAGCTTACAAAAGTCTTCGAGAGCAGGCACCATATCCTCTTTTTTTCAAGCAAGTAGTGTTTATTTAGTTTCACTTATTATTAAAATAAAACTTATATACAATAAACTGCACATATTTCAAGTGTACAATTTGATGACTTTTGACATATGTTTACACCCCAAAACTACCCCAATCAAGGTACTGAACATTTCAAACACCTCCAAAATTTCTATGTGCCCTTGTACCTCATGTCTCACTTTATTCCTTATGTTATGCAATCACTGATCTATTTCTATCGTTATAGATAACATTTCATTTTATAGGCTTTTATAAAAATGTAAACATACAGTACATGCACTTTTTGTTGCCTGGATTCTTTTATTCAGTATAATAATTTTGAAAGTCATTCCGTGTGGCTGCAAATTTTAGTAGGTGGTGCCTTTTGGCTGTTGAATACTATTCCGTTGTATGGTCATACCATATTTTGGTTATCTGTTCACGGCTGATGGCTATTTGCATTATTTCCACTTTTAGAATATTACAGATGAAGCTGCTACGATCATTTGTAAACATGTTTTCATATGGAATTGGGTAATAGTGTAATCACTGGGTTATACGTGGTGTATGTTTAAATTTTTAAAAATCTGCTAAAATGTTTTCCAAAGCATTTGTACAATTTTACATTCCTACCAGCAGTTTATGAGGACGTATCACCCCCGACAGTTGGCATTACCTGTGTCTTTAATCCTAGCTCTTTTGAAAAGTGCTTAATTTAGGTATATCATTGTTTAATTTTTTTCTCTTGATGACAAATGATGAACATTTTTTTCCATGTGCTATTATGCATCTGTGTATCTTCTTTTGTGAAATGTCTGTCAAATCTTTTGCCCGTTTGTAAACTGGCAAGTTGGTAGAGTTCTTTATATATTCCGGATTCAAGTCCTTTGCTTGATGTAATTTTCAGATTTTAGCTTCTTGGGGTGGACTTTTAGGTCATTGAGAATGTGTTGTATTTTTCTGGTTCTTTGTATTTTGAGACATTTTGGATTCTATCATGGGCATTCTGAAAGTTTTGTTGTATAGACTCTGGGTTCTATTATAGTCCTCTGAGAAATTTTGTTGATGTTTCCTTTTTCACCATCAATTAACCTGGTAAGACATAAGCTATAACTCTTTTATTACTTTCTGTGGACAGTCATCTAAATTTTAGTTCAATTCTTTAAGCCATTGCTGTAGTGCTTTAAATCTGTCCTACATATGCATGGTAACAGGGTCATCCTTAACCTTTTTAAAAAGTTCTCATGCATAGAATTAGGAGATTTACTCCTCTGGCTTTCTCCCTCTGGGATTCTCTTCCCACTCTCCAGTGGTGGCTGTTGTCCAGGCTCTTTCCTTGGTCTTCCAGCAAGAAAGATGGTGGGGCTTCTCTTACAGTTTTAGCTTCCTGAGTTGCAATAAACTCTGTTACTGCAGCCCAACTTTGAGGCAAAGCCATAGGAAAACACAAAACTCACCCCCATGCTTGTTGCTGCTCCAGATTTCTAGTTCCCTCCATAACCTGCCTGCTTTTGTTTACTCTTCAAAATCTTTAAGTGTTTTTTTTCCAGAGTCTATAATTGTTATAAGTGGGAGGACTGGTCTGTAAGGGAGATACACCACCATGTCAGAAGGGGAACTCCACCATATCTGCTGTTATCTCTTTTATTCCTTGCTGCAGTCTCTTTAGAGCCAGAGCAGGAGCTTAGAGATCAGGTCACCATTTTTCTTTCTGCTTCTACGTGAATGTGCATAGCCGAGACAACTGAAAGGGCACACAGGAGACGAACAGAAGTTGGGAGGCTGGGGACGTGGCTGAGGGAGAGATCAGAAGGGTCACAGTTTTCCTAAGCATCGCAAAATAGATATTTTGGATCATAGTTTAGAAGTAGTGGAGCACAAATCCTTTTCTTTCTGTTACCAAAGCCCTGTCGCTTTCTCTTCATCACCCTACTTCTCAAGCTTGAATTCTGTGCTAGTGTCTCTACCTCTCCCTGTTATTTTGACATGGCATCATTTTCTTTTGTTGACTTAGGGAGCTGTTGATCCCTCCCAGAGGGGTTACCATCTATGCAAGGTATGTCCAGATCTAAAGAAAAATTGGGAACCGAAAGAAAATTCTGTATTTGCATTACAAAGGGAAGGCCAGTCTCATTTCCCTTTTTTTTTTTTTTTAATCAAAAAGTACACTCCAGGTATTTGCTCACACAAGCCTTCAATAAATGCTTGTTGAAATGAATTGAGTCCTTGGAAAAGCATTTAGGGAGATTAAGTGAATCATGGAAATAACCATGCCAGTACAAAATCATATACAACTTAAGATCTATTAGCACCTTCAACTGTGCCTTAACACATACATTGTAACAACTTGAAACTCATTAACAGCTTGTTCTCTGTCTTGTATGATCAATGGTTTGCTTTTCACTTACAAGATTTTTTTTCTTGCTCTGCTTCACAAAAGAAGAGATGAGGACTAATGGATAAACATACCAAAATCAGGGAAGTTTTATGCATTCTTAAGAAGTTTCTTAACATTTCTTAACATCTTTCAGAGTTAAAAACATAGGGGTTTATGTCCAGGAGTTCTTTTCTTTCCCTAACATTTTCGTTCTGTTTGTGTCTGTGAACCTGGTTATTTCTGAAAAGGCTAGGGATTTTTCTTTCTATGACTCATTCATTGTTCATTTAACAACATTTATTGAGCGCCAAATACGTGCCAGACGCTGTTCCAAGCCCTGGAGCTAAAGCAGTGAAGAAAATAGAGAAGCATCCTTGCCCACACGAGCTTACCTTCTAGTGGGGGAGACAGACAATAAACTAATAAATGAATCAAATAACAAACAACAGAGGGAAATATATACTATGTCAATGGTGATAAGGGCTATGGAGAAAAACAAATCAGAGAAAGGAGATAGACAATGCTGTTTAATTAAACTCGTCAGAGAAGACATCACATAGTAGATAATCTTTGAGTCAAGACCTGAAGGAGATGAGGAATCAGGCTCTGATGTACTGAGTAAAAACATTCCAGATGGCTTGAGAGTGACAGCTTGTCATCTCTCTTACGTGACCAATGGTTTGAGGACCCTGAGCAGGGAGGCACTGGGAAGGGAGCTGCCTGGTACGTTCAAGACCCAGCAAGTAGGCCTATGGGGCCCGCACATTGCAACCGCAGGTGCGGAGCTGGTGGACAGAGGTTGCTGTATAATGTAAGGCACTTATTCTAGAAAGACACGGGGGTGGAGGGCTGGTTTGAGCAGAGGAGGGAGATAGTATGACTTTGATTTTAGCAGGACTTCTCTGAATAGAATAGACTATAGAAGACCCAGATCAGAAGGGGAAAAACAAACAAACAGTGGAGGTGATTAAAATAATTCAGAGGCAGGATCCTGAAAGGTTGGACCAGGGTAGCGACAGAGGAAGAGGTGACGAGCGGTCATATACTGGACTTGTTTTGAAGGGAGAGCTGGAAGGAACTGCTGAGTGGCATGAGAGCAAAAGAGAAGTCAGGGATGCATCCAAAATTCTGGCCAGAGCACCAGGACCAATGTAATCATCAGTAACTGAGAGAGAGGGGGCCTTGAGAAGAGTATATTATGAAAAAATAATAATATAGTTACTATATGTAAAGTGTGAATGAAATGTCCATTAGACACCCAAATACTGGGCAGTTGAACACAAGAAGGCAGAGTTTAGGGGAGAAGTTGGACTAGAGATATAATGGTGAGAGTTTTCAGAATATAGGTGATGTTTAATACCATGAGGATGGTTAAGATTGCTGCTGATTTCCGGAGTGCTGTAAAATTAAGAGATCCAGGAGATGAGGATCGATAAGGACAATGGGCTGAGAAGGTAAGGCTAGTGAGGTAGGAGGCCAACGAGGAGAGGAGAGTGTCCTAAAACCCAAATTAAGAGGGTATTTCAAGGAAGTGAGCAATCAGCATGTCAGATGCTACTCACGGGTCAAATAAGGTGAGGAACAGCAACGTGGAGGTCATTGGAGATCCTGATCATATTAAAACAGTTTAATTAGAGTGAAGACTGGTCACAAAATATTTTAGAGATGATTGGAAGAGAGGAACTGTCGCTGGTGAGTATAGGGAATGCTTTCCAGGAATTTTCCTCTAAAAGAGGGGCAGAGAAATAGTGGGTAGCTGGAGGCAACTGTAAGGTCAAGAGATTTTTTTTTTAATTTAATAAGATGAGAGAAATTACAACATGGTTGTATGCTTCTAGAAATGATCCAATAAAGAGAGAGAAATGGTGGTGCAGGAGCGAGTGGGGAAAATTACTGCCAAAAGGAGCGAGAAGGGCTGGAGTCTAGTGCACAAGTGGAGGAGTTGGCCTTGGATAAGAGGATGGGCAGTTCATCCAGAGTGAAGAGGAGGGAAGACTGAGTGCCTTGGCAGAGATCCAGGTGCATTTTGATTTTTCCTTCTAATTGTCAAAATTTTAGTTGGTTAAGAGGAAGATTAAAAAATTTAAAACCATGTTGGCACATAACATAAAGGCATAGTAAATAGTATTGTTTTTACAGGGAAAAATCAAAACTGGAAGGGGTCAGCTTCTCAGGTCTTTAATTTTTCAAGGTGAAGAGACCAAGGCCAACACGTTAACAAGCTAGTTGTTGCTAGAATTGATTTCATCTCATAATCCTGTGCTTAGCTCATTACATTGGTTCTTAAAAAGGTACCATCCCGGGGCTTTCCTGGTGGCGCAGTGGTTGAGAGTCCGCCTGCCGATGCAGGGGATGCGGGTTCGTGCCCCGGTCCGGGAAGATCCCACATGCCACGGAGCGGCTGGGCCTGTGAGCCATGGCCGCTGAGCCTGCGCGTCCGGAGCATGTGCTCCACAACGGGAGAGGCCACGCAGTGAGAGGCCCGCGTACCACAAAAAAAAAAAAAAAAAGGTACCATCCCCATTGTTAAACATAGTATATTAAATGGAGTATCTGTCTGTGAAAAAAATTTACATCAATAAGCAGTATATACACCAAGTAAGCATATAGTAATAGGAAATCATGAACTACAGTCTTTTATATTCTTTCACCCAAGCATCACAACAACCATGAGTTATGAATTATTGTTACCAATTTTGCAGATAAGAAAATTGGGATCTCAGAGTATTCAATAGTTAAGTAACTTGGCTAAGGTTACACAGTCATAGGTGGCAGAACCAGATCTGAAATCCAGGTTTTCTGACTCAAATCCAATATATTCTATAATATATTTTGTTATTTCTAATAATGAAATCTCAAATCATATTCCTGAGTTATCCAAAAGTTTCTATTATTTTCAATGTCTTCTATTAAGGTAGGAAAATAAATAAGTCTAATGCAATTACAATAAATGTTTTAACACTTTAGGGAGTAGTTTCAGTTGACTGAAGATATCACTCATCCAAAACTCCCTTTTTCCCAATGATAAATGAGATGTGGAAACACAAGAGAGAACTGAAGATTAGAAGGCAACAGATGAAAATAAAACTTTGGGAGTGAATTCAGCTTAAAACAAGGTAGTTTAAATGTCATTGATCCTTTGAGGTATGGGAACATTTTTAATATTTCTTAGGCCTTGAGATCATTGGTGGGAAGAAAAGCTGGTATTTGAGAGATGTGATTTAAAAGATGGTCCTGACTCATGTTAACTTGCAACCTAATGAGCTGAAACATCCAAATATTTCACAATCCAAGTTTTTACATTAGTATTGTGCCTGATACCCCTGAACCAACTAATGTGAGCAAAAGTGATTTTGAAGCTAGTTTTCTCAGGACTGCAGAAGTAGGAAGTTGACTGGATAACACTGCCCTGCTTCCTCTCAGTTAACCTTGGGACACATGGTATTATCCCTGGGCCAGGGATAATCTGGGTGCTAGACTGTTCCTCTGGATCTCTTCGTAGACTTTTTTGTTGTCCTCTGGGTCAGTCAGTTATCTCTCTGAAACGGAGGTTTTGTCATCTCATTGGTAGGAATGCGTCTCTTATCTACTTTCTCATCTTGGACTTCCAGCAGCTTTTCACTGTGGTGAAATGTTTTCATCAAGAAGTAATAACAGGGATTCCCTGGTGGCGCAGTGGTTGAGAGTCCGCCTGCCGATGCAGGGGACATGAGTTCGTGCCCCTGTCCGGGAAGATCCCACATGCCGCGGAGCAGCTGGGCCTGTGAGCCATGGCCGCTGAGCCTGCGCGTCCGGAGCCTGTGCTCCGCAACGGGAGAGGCCACACAGTGAAAGGCCCGTGTATTGCAAAAAAAAAAAAAAAAAAAGAAGTGATAACAATCATGACAATTTATGGAGTATTTACCAGATGGTAGTCATTTTACAGAACACGTTAAAAAATGTGTTTTTATTCATTTTATTCTACCAATGACTTATATTCTACCAATATAAGTACTATTTTCATCCTACTTATTATACACATGAGTAATCTGAGGTTTAGAGAAGTTAAGTAAATTGCCCAGGGCGCTATAGCTAGTAAACATTTCTTATGTAACTCTGGGCATTCTTTCACAGGTAGGAGGACTTAGGGAAAGGCTTGGAACTGTCTTGTTTTTGTGAGAGAGGGCTTGGAGAGAAAGGTGGAAAGTAAAAGGTAACAAGTTGACAATACAGTGTTTCTAGTAGTTGAGAGTCTCCTTCTAGCTCAAAATCTCTATTGTCCTCAGAAAGAGAATTGTTATGGGGCCACCAATGGGGAGATGCCCCAAGAAAGTTTCGTATGGCCTCATCTATAAGCTGAGAATCACGTTCTAATTGAGTGGATGCTTCAAACTCACGTTGGTACTGTAGTCAATACTTTAATAGAAATGAAGACTAGACAGAAATCAAAAGCCAAGTGATTTGGGTTTTATTAACATGTTACATAGTTTGCTTTCCTATCTCCTGAAAGTATCTAGTTAATTCACAGTGACATGAACAGAAATATACTGTTTTTATCCCTTTTCTGTTTCAAACTGAAAACGCTGGGTTGGTTTCCCTGAGTCTGCTCACCCAGAGTGGGATCCACTGAGCCTTGCCCTTGGTTCCCATTCATATGCACTGTTACTGGCCTCCTTTGTCCTTCCTTGTTCCTTAGCACTGCAAACCCATCTTACATTTGGTATCACATCTTGGAGTTTCTTCCAAGGGATCCTGATCTTTCTGGGATTTTCAGGTTGTTTTCCCTATACTGGTACATTTCAACACTTTATCACTTCATTTTGGCCTTGCCAGCCAGCTGTCCAGGGCCATAGTGGGTAGCTCTAATTTCAGTATCTATCTACTCTCCCTTCCTTGACTTGTTTTGGACACAGGATCATGTTTCATTTATGAAGCCTGATCATTCATTCATTCACTCTTCATTTATTTAAATCAACAAATGTTTTTTTGAGGGCTTTCAAGATGCCAGGCCTTTTGCTGTGTTCTAGGTGTGTATTAGTGAATAAAATAGACAAGTTTATTTCCAGTGTTGAGAAATTCCTTTACTGGTATTTCTTACTGAAAATCTCTGTCTACTATAGTGTTTCAATCAGGTTGAATCTAGATGAAAATATATCCTGGTGCATTTCAAGCATTAATAGAAAATCTTAAGGAATCAAAATTTGTTTGCAAGCACATTTCTATGAAAAGTCAACTAAATGGGAAAGTCAACTAAATAAGAATAAAAGGGAAAGGGAAAGCTAGTTAAATAAATGCACTTTTACGGTCTATTATATTATTTTTCAGGTCTAAATATAAAGAAATGTGCAAATTTTCATAATTGCTTTGGATAGAGTGTGAAACCGAGGGAATTGCTTGAATTCAGCTTCCACCACCATCCAGTGGTTATCTCGCATTACATCATTTAAAGTATTTTCTTGTTTTAGGGGCACTTATTTTTCATACGGTTGAAAACATACCCATGTTTCCCTTTTTTTCATTTGCTGGGAAGAGAAATTATGTATATGCTGAAGACAATTTTTTAAAATTCACAGTTCCCCTTTCCTTCAGTTACCGTCATTGTTGGAACCATTGTAGGTTTGTGACAGTGTCTAACTGGACAAGCAATCAGGAGACAGCATTAATGTGTTAGGCACTTTTTAGGAATTACACATCTTTGGTTCAAACTGTGAAGTTAAAGTGGATAGACTACATTGAAACTGATGGAATATGCATAATTTTTTGTAAAATGTGTGATGTTTCGGATCTGGAGAAGGTAAGCAAGAGTCCTGTAGTGGTGCTTCTGAAGAGTGAGAAAAAGCTAATAGGAGAGCGTTTGGGGACAGAACACACAAACCTGCCACTAAAACTAAGCAGCTGTAGCTCATTCTTTTTTTTTTCAAGAACAGATTAATGAGGAAAAATGTCTTAAATATTGTGCTGTTAAAACATGCACGCACACACACACACGCACACACACTAAAATCTCAGAGCCACTTTGGTAAATAATAATTTGATTTTTAAAAGACCCCCAGTCACGGCACTGTGCAATTATAATTTTAATAAGTAACTGCAAACTTTAATTTCAGAATGAAACTATCCAACTTAATTCTAGTAATCAAGTTAATACATAGGAGATTCATTGAGCATTATCTTTTCCTACATTGTATTAATGGTTTGTGTCAAACTCAGCCACATAAAATGCAGAATTGCCTCAATACTTTATGAAAGTATTTCCTTTCTCTCCACAATGGATGTGATGTTGAATGTGGCTCAGCCAACACTCACCTCATTATGTCCGATGACCCAAGGAGTGTGTCATGTGGATGTATCAAATGGATTCAGAAAGGCATTCTGAGAGACTCAGCTTTGTATTATGTGTCCTGGGCTTCCATCGGTTCACCTTTGGACATCATCACTGGGATATAGACATGAGACCCAGCCACCAATGGGCTGTAGGACCAGGGATTTGAATGGGTATAGTACTCAAAGGAAGGGTGAAACTTGGATATGAATGGCTTTGCAAACGCCACCACTTCCGACTGGTCTTGATCGTCAGGACTAGGCACAGGCTGCTTGTCCTAATATGACCTTGAGGATGGCGCCAGTGACTCACTTCTAAAGAATAAAAGTGTGGCACAAGGAATGGGATGACCTTTCCAAGATTTGGTGATACAAAACTTTGGTTTCTGTCTTGGGTTCTCAGCCTCTCTTGCTCTCTCACTTGCTTGCTCTGAGAGAAGCCAGCTGTCAGGTTGTGAGTTGCCTTATGGAGAGGCCCATGTGACACAGAATTGAGAACGGCCTCTGGCAAACAGTCAGTGAGAAAGTGAGGCTTTTTGGTCCAATAGCCTGTGAGGAACCGAATCCTATCATCAAGCCTGTGAGGGAGCTTGGAAGAAGGTATTTTCCCAGCAGTAGGAAACCAGCACACTCTCTTTGATACCAGGGCATCACTGCACCACAGTGTCCTCAGAGAAAGATTTATTTGAGGTCTCCTACCATGGGCTACCTAGGCACTGCGCTAGGCAGTAATTCAAAAATCAAAAAAGACAGGTCCTGGGACTTCCCTGATGGCGCAGTGGTTAAGAATCCGCCTGCCAATACAGGTGATACGGGTTCAATCCGTGGTCTGGGAAGATGCCACATGCCACGGAGCAACTAAGCCCGTGTGCCACAACTACGGAGCCTGCACTCTAGGGCCTGCGAGCCACAACTACTGAAGCCCGCGTGCCTAGAGCCCATGCTCCACAACAAGAGAAGCCACCACAATGAGAAGCCCGCGCACCACAACGAAGAGTAGCCCCAGCTCACCACAACTAGAGAAAGCCTGTGCGCAGCAACGAAAACCCAACACAACCAAAAAAAAAAAAAGACAGGTCCTTTCTTCTTCTCCTTCTTCTGATTGTCTTTCTCTCCAAAGCTATTTCCTGCCTGCCTATAGGCATGCTCAGTTCTTAACCCTTCCCTCAACACCCATACTTTCTTAAACTGCTATCCTCTCTCTTTTCAATGCATGATGAGTCCTTAGAACAAAAAAACTGCCAGTGTGACTTGGACACAGTAATAAATGGAATAGTACATGAGGTGGGGTCAGAGGAGAAGATTATTAAAATGCATATAGAGCATTATAGATCATGGTACAAAACTTGGTTTTATACCAAGTACAATGAGAAGACAGCATCGTTAGTGGTAACCAAATGGCAGTTTTATCCATTAAGCACTACAGCCTTAGCAGTAGTTGCCATAGACTAGTATATGAGCTTGTCAATAGCTTTTTTAAGATCTGGAAAAAAATTCATAAAAATTTTAAAAACCTTTCAAACAATTTTTAGAGAACCTATATTTAACATGTGACATGGGTGTATTTTTATATGTTTGAAATTATATGGGGTGGGAGCCTCTAAACTTCAGAAAGGTCTCATAGTAGCTGTGGACCTGTTTGCAAATATCTAAAAAGAGCATAGTGTCTCAGGGGACAAAAATGAATCAAAAGGTGAATAATATCCATGTATATAAGTAACTGTAAATAATACCCTCTAGACCTCTGAGATAGTAAAAATGCATGCATAGACATAATGGTGGATATGAAATATCACACATTAAATATATATTTCAGGCAGCTGTTATTTTTTAATTTCTATACACAATGTATGGAATCAAGACTTCAGCTATAATATATACATCACTAATATATAATCCTGCCCATTGAGTAAGGATCAAGTTTATTTTCAAAGTCATAACAAGATGTATCTAGCAGTTCTTAAAACTAGACCCCATAAATACTTACTTGATATTTTCCTTGACAAGTATCTGAGCATTTATTTCCTAGCTGACTTGCAGACTGGGTACTTTTTCCCTTTGTTAATTTTTTATCATGTTTATTAGATACCTACAAAAACACACACTCATGCACAAACACACACATACATATAAAAACACAATTAGGCATCAGGCATCTCACATTGCCAAAGAAAATTGAAGTGAGATTTTTGCTTTTCCTTGATGTTCCAATATAACCTGGAACCCTGCCAGCCACATCAGAATTGGATACATCTGTGAAATTAATTTGAAATTCACTAGGTTTAATTTGCTCGCCTCTACATCAGCCATGGCGTCCTTCCAAATTTATTTCTCCAAGTTTAGGCTTTAATTTTATTCTGAGATCCTTCTCCTGAGTATATTTTGGTCCCTTTCACTAGAGAACTGTCCATTTTAACCATTAACCATTTATATTTCCTGTCTTCCCATTATTTGAGTTAGTAGTTTGTGTCTCAGACTAAGCCTTAATATAGTTAAGAAGAAACAATGTTTTTTAGCTCAAGGAAGTAATTCCCAAGTCATTAAAAAAAACTTTAGTTGCTGGTTTTTACAAATGTTCACCCTGATTTGGAAGTTGTACATGGCAGGGAAGATGATGAAGGGTGAGAAAAAACCCAAAGCAGCCTTTTTTATAGTCTTTTTACCTCAGAAGAACCTTTGAAATAATTTTCAGGTCTCAGGGAATCCCTGTATAAAATTATTATATCTACAGCTCTCAATACATTAGTGGGATCAGTGAGTTGTAGATATAGTAATCCAATAATAACCCTCAACACTCTTTTGAGTGTAGAAAGATATTTTTCTGTAGATAAGTTTATTTGACCAACTTTTGAGATATTCTTTTTGTATGGTTCTTCCTTCTCACACTCTTATACTAGTCAGTAATGAAGGTGCAGTAAACATCAGTTCTTTTGGTTTTTAAATTCTTGCTTGATTTTTTTTTTTTTTTTTGCGGTACGCGGGCCTTTCACTGTTGTGGCCTCTCCCGTTGCGGAGCACAGGCTCCGGACGCGCAGGCTCAGCGGCCATGGCTCACGGGCCCAGCCGCTCCGCGGCACGTGGGATCTTCGCGGGCCGGGGCACGAACCCATGTCCCCTGCATTGGCAGGCGGACTCTCAACCACTGCGCCACCAGGGAAGCCCTTGATTTTTTTTTTAAACCTCATCCCAGTAGGTTTGAAAGTCTTATCACCACCCAGTTGCTGAGGAGCTATTGTATATGGTAGATGACATGTACAAGCGTAGTTTTACTCCCTACTTGAAACTGAAAATATCTTTGTAGCCAAACTTTCTTTAAAAAAACTCTAGTAGGTAAGCTTAGCTTACCGTTTTTGAAGTTTTTTTTTCCTTTCCTTTTAACAATTTTTTAAAAAACTCATATTCACTTGAATATTACATGCTGGCATTATTAGGTTCTTAACAATTGTGTTACCTTTACTTTTCTGGGCAGTTCATACAACCACTAAATAAAAAGGCTCCTGAGCCTTTGCACTGGAAAAAATTATCTATATCTCTATATACCTATAGATGATTTCTTTAAACAAAAGCATTGGCATTTAATTGCAATGCCAAATGTCGTGTGTGTGTGTGTGTGTGTGTGTGTGTGTGTGTGTGTGTGTGTATGTATGTTTGTTTCACTAGTGCAGTGAAATGACTCAGAAGATTATAATTCTTCATCAGTAGACATATCAGACTTGTTTATGAACCAAAGACTAGAATCCTTCTCTTCCATCTTATATCTGCCTTAAAAACTTACCACATTATATCATCAGATGTGTTTTTAAACACAAACATTAATAATATATAAAATATAAGGGCCTAAAAAACTAAATGAGAAAATGACCCAAAGTGTAAAAACTTCATAACAAAGTTGAGTTAGCATTTCCACAGTTCATATTGTGCCACATTCACAGCAATAGCGAAATGCAGGGTGTGGCTAAGCCGTGGCATGTGAAAATTGCTTCCTTAAGATAGAAATTTCTCATAAGTCAGTTGGTGACACACGACGGGCAATTGGGCGAGGTAAGCTGACACCATCAGCCTTCTGTCCTCTTTGCACTTTTGTGCAATAAAGTGTTCACCAATTATCAACGACCTCCTTTATCCCACATCAAAAACTGAAAATTGACTCAAGCACTTGAATACTATCCTACTGAGCCTCCTCACACAGGATTGGAAGACGTTTATCACAAACGTAATAGGGCCGTTCAGTCACTGCTTACCTCTGCCAGCACTAACATTGAGTGGCCCATTAAGTTGAAAAGATAATGTGTTCTTTTTCCAATCACAATCTGTTGTAGAACCCCTAACCCCAAATCTGAAATCCCTAAGATACCACAAAGTCCTTCTGAGAAACACTGTCTTACAGTTAAACAGTCCCACGTCTCCCTCCCTACTTTGACTAAGAAGTCAAAGATTCTTTTGTGTATCTGCTGAAGACACAGTCCAGCATTTATCTTGTGATCTAGAGCTTGGCTTATCACTCCTTAAGCATTTGTGTGAGAGGACATAAGTGTGGCAGATGTGGAGATGTGCTACTCAGTTCTTTCAAGAAAGGACTCCCAGACCAGCTGCAAAGGGTGTGATTAGCTGGCAGTCTGCAGCTCTGTGCTTCTTCCTCATGCACCTCAGCCTCTGAGCCAAGGTCTTGATACTCTCAGGTCAGTCCCTGGCCAATGACCAAGCAGGGTGGTGGAATGAGGGCCTGGCCATTTCCACCTGATGCCTGGTTCCTCCAATGAGCAATCTTTGTTCCAGAGTTCTCCTTTGGGCTAGCAGAGACTTGTGAGATCTGTATCACAGTCTAATGGCTCCCCCTGTCCAATCCAGCTTCCTTCCTTTTCTTTTTATAGGATTTAGTCTCTAAGAAACCGCTTACATTCCAAAGTCCATCTCAGCCTTTCCCTCCTGGAGAATCCAACATAGCACAGTTGGTACCAGGAGTGGCTGAAAAAGCAGGTGTGTAAAATGGCACTTTGGAAATGGACCAGTCACTGACTGGCTGGTAATGAGGATCCTATCCCTCACAGATAGCCCCTAGTACAAGGTAGTTGCCCAGTTGTTAAAATGTTCACCCATGGGGAGCTGGGATGTTGAGATGGGATGAGACATGTACTGTCCAGGGCAGTAGATCAGGGTTTGACACGTACCAAGAAATAATAAAGATCAAGACAACGGAATTGGATGGTTATTACTAAGTTGCATTGAATATCTTTGCCAACTTATAAAGAAGCCTTCGTCTTACGCAGAAAAAGCTGGCAGTCAAGTACAAGATTTGATAGAGTGGTTGAACTCCAAAGATGAATGAATGTTCAAATGAGGCAGACCTGCTATGTCAAAGTCAAGACAAGTTGGGAAAACCTAGGACCCTGACACATAGGTTGGGGACATTTGGCCTGAAGATTTGATTTCTCAGACTTATCTGCTCTTCCAGCCTTGAAGAAGTTACCCAACTCCTCCCCTTAAGAGCTAGCACCTGCCCCCCCAGCTCGTGCCAGACTAGAAGACTAGACAGTAAGTATTCCACTGCAGAAGCTGCTCCCACTGCTTTCCTGATTCCACGTTCTTAACCAGGGTTAAGGAGCAGTATAACTCAGCCAGGGATGAAATGCATCACATAAGGGAAAACAGGGCTACACTCCAAAGGAGCTATAAGACCAGCCATCGTGGACCAGCTGGGGCTGGGGTGAGTCCTTTCTTTCTTTCTTTTTTTTTTAAATAAAACTAGGAACATTTTAAAAAAAGAATTACAAACTAAATTATAAATAGTGTTAATAGCAAGAACACTCAAGGACAAAAGGTGGGAGAAGAGAGACATCATAAAAAGAAAAAAATACTTATTAAAATATTCACATTACAAACCACAAGGTATGCATGGCAAACACCCACTCCCACTTAAAAACTACTATAACCTGAAATATATATATAATTGTTCTTCCTTCTTTCAAAGAGATATTTTTTCCCAGTGCCCCCATTCAGTCACAGCCCTGAGTATGTGCTGGAGGCTGAGGGTCTTGAACAAAAGAGTTCAAACATAAGATTGATTATTGGAGAGTTTATTGGTTTGGGGACACTTGTTTGGGGTACAGGATTGAACCCCCTGACAAGGACTCCAGGGGATGGTGCAAACTTGTGGCTAGGATGGCTCCTACAACCTAGATAAGGCAATGGTTTATACTGAGTGAGGTTGAAATACTTAACATTGCCTAGTGAAATAACTAGAGAAAGGAATTAAAAGGCTGAGTGAAGTAGACAAGCTGAAATAGGCATATTATGTGAGGCAAGAAGAATCAGCAGAGGATTATGTTCCATAGGTGGGTCCCCAAATCAGAGTTTCACCTAGGCAGTCAGGAATTCACTGGTGAGAAGGACATGAGCATCACCGTGGAGCCCAGTGTTGGCTCTCTTCTGTGGACCAGAGCTGAAGGTAGAAGAGACTGTCGTTGACATTGGCTCACTAATAGCAGTGGGGATAATTGGGATCCAGTGTAATAGAGGCCAGGAAATAGATCTTAACACCAAATGCCAGGAGATCATTATTCCCCTGAGCACAGATAAGATCAGAGTGGCTCTCAAGGGAGTTTAACCCACAAAGAACTATGAAGATGGTTAATAAAACATTATGTTTTGCCATGGGAAAATAGATGGATTGCCTACACAATCAAAAGAAAACAAGAATTAATGATCAGAAGTCTGAGGTCTGATGCCCAAATAAAGTCACATTCCCTTGTCCAGTTTCCAGACCTGAGCCAGTTTGCAGAGTAGGTTCCACTGATTCAAGAGGTGTGGGGTCCTCACAGGGAAGGACTCTATTATATACTGTAATGGTTCCCCTGTCCTTTCCCAAAAGAGCCAACAGACTACTTGAGTGGCTAAATATTGGAGAAAGGGTAATACTCAAACATATAGAGGCCTATTGGCCATAGGATGGACACTGATATCTAGTGACCTGATGCTTCACAATGCCTCCTCCATTAGATTGGGGCATATGGGAGGTAGGTAATAAAAAGTGTTTGGCCCCTGAACAGCCAAAACAATCTTGAGAAAGAAGAACAAAAGTGAAGGAATCATGCTCCCTGACTTCAGACTATACTGCAAAGCTACAGTAATCAAAACATTGTGGTACTGGCATAAAAACAGACACATAGATCAGTGGAACAGAACAGAGAGCCCAGAAGTAAACCCACGCATCTATGATCAACTATTCTGTGACAAAGGAGGCAAGAATATACTACAGAGAAAAGACAGTCTCTTCAATAAGTGGTGCTGGGAAATGTGGACAGCTACATGTAAAAGAATGAAATTAGAACATTCTCTAACACTGTATACAGAAATAAACTCAAAATGGATTAAAGACCTAAGTGTAAGACTGGAAACTGTAAAACTTCCAGAAGAAAACATAGGCAGAGCACTGTTTGAAATAAATCATAGCAATATATTTTTTTGATCTGTCTCCAAAAGCAAAGGAATAAAAGCAAAAAAATGGACAGGAGAACTGAATAGACATTTTCCAAAGAGGACATGCAAATGGCTGAGAGGCACATGCAAAAATGCTCAACATCACTAATCATCAGGGAAATGCAAATCAAGACCACAATGAGCTATCACCTCACACCTGTCAGAATGACTATCATCGAAAAGAACACAAACAACAAATGTTGGCGAGGGTGGGGAGAAAAGGGAACCCTCCTACTCTGTTGGTGGGAATGTAAATTGGCGCAGCCACTGTGGAAAACAGTATGGAGGTTTCTCAAAAAACTAAGAATAGAACTACCATATGACACAGCAAGTCCACTCCTGGGTATATATCTGAAAAAAATGAAAACTCTAATTCAAAAAAATACATGTACTCCAATGTTCATAGTGGCAATATTTAAAATTGCCAGTGTATGTAAACAGCCTAAGTGTCCATCAACAGATGAAGGGATAAAGCAGATGTGATATGCATACACACACACACACACACACACACACACACTGGAATACTTCTCAGCCATAGAAAAGAAATTTTGCCATTTGCAACAACATGGATGGACTTGGAGGGCATTATGCTAAGTGAAATAAATCAGACAGAGAAAGATAAATACTCTATGGTATCACTTTTATGTGGAATCTAAAAAATAAAACAACTAGTGAATGTAACAAAAAAGAAACAGACTCACAGATATAGAGAACAGACTAGTGGTTACCAGTGGGGAGCAGGAAGGGGGAGGGGCAATATAGGGTAGGAGATTAAGAGGTACAACTATAGAATATTATGTATTAAATAAGCTACAGGGATATATTGTATAGCATAGGGAATATAACCAAGATTTTATAATAACCAAAAAGGGAGTATAACCTTTAAAAGTTGTGAATCACTATATTGTACACCTGTAACTTACACATCAACTATAATTCAATAAAAAAGGAATATTACAACAAAAAAAGAAAAAAGGGTCTTAGCCACATGCTAGCTCTGGTTGGTCTACTAGGTCTGCAGACACACTCAGTGATCATTTCCCCATTCCCTCAATGTATTTTTGGGATTGGCACACTTGGCTTTTGGAGTAACTCCCACATTGCATCCGGGTCCTGTGAGATAAGAGCTGTGACAGTGGGGAAGGTCAAGTGGAAGCTTTTGAAACTGCCCCATTATACCTTGCCTTGGTCAGGACGGTCAATCAAAAACAGTATCACATCCTGAGAGCAGACATTGGAGATTAATGCTACTCTTAAAAATCTAAATGTCTCAGTGATATTTTTTGTCATATCTACGTTTTAATCCCATTTGCCCATGTAAAAACCAGATGGATCCTGGAAAATGACTATAGACAACCACAAAATAAACCAACTTGTAGTTTTGATCATAGCTGCTGTACATTATGTGGTTTTATTGCTACGACAAATTAATAAGGACTCTGGTGCATAATACAGAGCCATTGATTTGGCAAATGTATTTTCTCTCGTATTTAAATCAGGAAAGAGGATCAGAAACAGTTCCCCTTCACACGGAACAAAAAACACTATTTCATTTACTGCTTTGCTCCAAGACAAAGCTCTCTCACTCTCTTGTCATGTTATAATCAGAACTCTGGACTTCATGGACATCCTGCAGAACATGACATTGGTCCATCACATGGATGGCATCATGTTGATCAGGCAGAATGAGCAAGAGGGGGCCAGCATGCTGGAGACCTCAGAAGGAGACACGCACTCCAGAGCGTGGGAGATACTTGCGACATTGTTCTTGCATCCTTGTTCCTCCCCATCTCACCTCAGATATGCTCATCCAAAACATTTGTCAAATTGAGGGCTTAGAAGAAGAGGAGTGAGGATAGGATTGTGTACAAAACCCTTTCCATTTTGTCCCTGCTAGATTCTAATATTTTCTAAGAGCTAATTTCTGAGAGCCAATTTTTTCTCACTTGTTAGTTTGCCACGGAGTGGCATCCCCTGCTCCAGAAGACTGGGAAGTCATTTCTATCAATGCCTTTGTTACTACACAGATGCAATACAGTCAGATTGCAAGTCTCTGGGAATTTATTACAATGAGCTTTTACCTGTATATTTTATATACTACGTTGCCTGTAAAGGACTCTTGAGTTCCTTAGAGAATAACGTTAGTATTTATTTTTTGCAGCTCTTTTAGAACCTCTTAAAATTGTTTGACTTCCAACAGACTGGAAATATTTCTAACAGGAAAGTAGTGAAATTGTTTCTAGACATAAAACAGTGGAACATTTGTAGTAATCAAGATAATCAAAGCAAATGAGGTCTTTTAATACAAAATTTTGCTTCCATGATCAGGATAATGGAATTAATCCAATAGTTCACTCGCAATAATAAATATTTGTGGAATTAATATATTAGTCATATAATTCATGTTAGAAAACAGTAACACAGTTTGCAAAATATGCCTTAATTGAGGCTGAGAGAGAGAGAGAGAGAGAAATTACACTTAGCTCTCCAAACTCTCCCTTGTCGTTTAGTGAAATCTTGTATCAAATAATATATAAATATAGGACTAGAGGTGACTTTGTAGGTTGGAGCTTCTTGCATTTTTCTTAAATGTAGGTAGAGTCAGGAATTGCCTTTCAGGCTTCAGTGTTTCTCCTGAGTAAGGTCAAGTTAGTCCTTGCATAAGAGCTCCCTCCACTGGAGTCTGAGCTTTAAATATCTTTTTGCCTACTATTTACTTTCCTTCAAGATGCTCCCCTTCCTGCACCCCACCTAGTGCTGGCAGATTGAAGCAACACAACACTGAATAATGTCGCTCAGGAAATCTGCATGTAAGCCCATTGATCAATACAAGGAGGCTGAACTGGAGAGAAAAAGAAAACCTCATACTGCTCTCCCTGTCATTCTCGAGTCACATTGGCTGCACAGAATATGTTTGTGGAAGCCTAGAGCATAAACTGACTGTTATCACATGCCTTCAAGGTCTCAGCCCAGTTTTTCATCAAATGCACTTTTTCATGAATTATTGCTTTCAAGGGAAAGTTGGAGATTTACATCCTCAAAGCTCTACCCCAGTGTCACTCTGCTTTCTTTAAGAAAGCTGACAAATTTGGGCTGTATTTCTAAAAAATGAAAACTTACTATATTTAATATTGTTTTATGGCATTTGGGTTAATCAAATATTCTAGTTAATCCTGAGTGACCCCTTTTGTCATACTTGGATTGCATATTTTCAATGGATTGGAATAAAATAAGACCAGGCAATTAACACAAACTATATAGGTCATGTTCAACCATTCTTATGAGGTCTAGGGTTCACCATTATGAATATTCATTACTAGCTGTGTAACCTTTATTGAGTTACGTAAGCATTTTGAAAATGTTTCTTTATCTAAAAATGGGGCTGTTAACACTTTACCTACCTCAAACGTTTGTACCAAACAATAAATGAAATAATGAGTGTGACAGTGCTTTGTAAATTATGAAACCTATTATAGGACATAAGGCTATGAGATAGATGTTTTCAGAGTGACTGCCTGAACTTTGTAATAAAATCTGTGAATGAGTGTCATATGTGGAATTAATATCCTTTCTATAGAAACATACTATATGCCATAGGATGTACAAATACTGTACTGGTTAATAGAGCTGGCCAACCAAATAATATTTGCAGTCTCCAGTTGCAATAGTGAGCATTATCTTTTCACACAATAGACACACACTAATGATTTTTTTCAACTGATGTTATTTTTCTAAACTCAGTTCTTTTCCATTTGAAAAGAAACGGAAAAAATGAAATTTCACCTTGCAGGTTTATTGTGGTTTACTTTTTTGAGTGAGCAAATGTTTCTAATTCATCATAGTTTGATAGGGTCAGTGAAATTTGAGTATCTTTGCATAAATTACACTGTCAAAGTCAACATAAGCTAATTGATGCATACAGTCCTCCAAAAATAAATTGGATTGTGTGATCCTAGTGCTGCATGAATGTGTATACATACTCATTTAAATTATCTACTCCCCACCATGCTTCTCCTTTCCCCATGTCACAAATCCAATCACATCAGTAGGAGCTCAATAAATCTTGGCTGTCATTATACTTACATATGATAGAAATATCAGGGTCCCTGGAAGAAGGTTGAAATTAAATATTAGAATTTTTCAAACATTGAAAAAAATCAGTCGCCTAGCATGTGGGCTACCAAAGTATACTTCAGATATTTTTTTAATAGAGTGAATACTTCTTATCAACTGGAAATCATTATATAATTTGCTCAATAAATGTTTGCTGATGACTCTGATATTGAATTATTTCAGAATTTATTTCTTTTCTTATGACCAAAGAAGGTGAGAACCAAACAATCTCTCCTTAAAGGTTCAAATTTCATTATATTTATGTACTTATGACAGCTGCATCTCATTACCTCCATCTTTTCTTTCTTTCCTTGTCTTTCCTGGTAGAGTCAAGGGCTTCCTTCTCAGTGTTCAAATAATTCTTTGTATATTCCACAACACATGGATTTTTTTTTTTTTACTTCTTTTTCAAGGAGACTCTGACTCCTTGAAGATATTTTTTATATTTTTAGTACCTAGCACAGTGCCCGGTATCACCACCATAAAGCATCTCAGTATACTATTGTATAATGAGAGAGTAACAAAAGAAAATACTTTGATTCTCATGCTGCCTTGTGAAGGTCCTTGAGATGTGAAAAGGTGGTATCCTCGAGAAAATATTCTTAAACACAGGGGCAACTGCTTGCTTGATTTAACAATTTGCCTATAAAGTCCACTAAAAAAATCTGAACTTCCTAGAGGATAAAAGTGAATATAATTTTTTGTTGTTGTTTAGGGCTGGAACATTTGAAGTGAGCAACTGGGATGAGAACCTCCTTGCACTTTGTTCATACATAAGGAAAAGTGAAAATTCTGAAAAGACATCTGTATTGTAAATCAAAATACATTGCTGAAATCAATTCTGAGTTGACATTCTGCTTGCAAATATTCTTTTGAGATTGGTTCTTGTAAATCTCTTTCCCATCTGGTTTTTATGTCTGCTCTGGGACTTGTATGCACAGAGTTGTCTAGGATCTGCTCAGAATGTTGAAATAAAGTAAGTGGTTTTTAATAAAAAGTTAGCTGGGAGGGGAAGATACCTTCTTGGTCATATCTAAACTGTGTATATATCTTTTTTTTTTTTGCGGTACGTGGGCCTCTCACTGTTGTGGCCTCTCCCGTCGCAGAGCACGGGCTCTGGACGCGCAGGCTCAGCGGCCATGGCCCACGGGCCCAGCCACTCCGCGGCATGTGGGATCTTCCTGACTGGGGCACAAACCCGTGTCCCCTGCATCGGTAGGCGGACTCTCAACCACTGCGCCACCAGGGAAGCCCTAAACTGCGTATATATCTTGTAGTTCTGCTTAACTTTTAGAAACTTTGGGACATGTTTTCTTAGAGAAAGAAAACTTATTTGAAGTCATGAAATAATCCTACCATGCAACTTATATCTTTATAAAGAACATTTTCTGGAAGGATACTTTTTATTTTTAAACACAGGAAGAGTGAGCAGCAGAGAAGAGTTGGTGATTGCAATTTCATCTCTTACCATAATTGCACTATTTCCATTAAATTAATGATGGAGGAGAACAATTGTTCACAGAAAAGTTTCTTTCCTTATTGAAACTTAGCTAATTTGGGAATGTTTACTACTTCCTAAAAGACAAATTCAATGATGACAAAGAAAAACAAATCAATCTGAGATGTGTCATGATTTTAAAAAGCCAATGATTATAATTTAACATCTAGAATTGATATTCCTCCTTGAGTTTTATGAAGGAGTGGTGTTGTGAGTGGACTATTCCAAGTGAGAACATAGTCACCACCATCATCACGTAACATTTACTCCACTCCAGTCTTCAGTTGCAAGTTGATGGTTAATCTTTATGCAGCAACGCATCTTGGATTTATACAAGGAAAAAGAGACATCATCCTACTCCTTAGAAGTATGAAGTTGTGTGTGTGTCAGGGCATCCCAGAGGCAGTTGGGAAGAATCAAGAAAGCACTGAGGAAGCTCTACACAACCCTGAATATCCTCTCCAGTGGGGAAATAGCTAAACAAAGCTACCAGAGCTAGGAGCTTTCTCTTTGAGTATAAGGATAAGGCTACTGACATCAATTTGGTCATTTTGTGGTGGAGTTGAGGGGTGGTGCTTTTTCACTCAAGCAATACAAAGTAAGAAATCCTAGAAGAAATAAAGGGAATGAAACATTTCCCCTTATAGACCTTTGGGGACCGTTGTTGTATCCATTGGAGGTGTAAGAGGATATTAAAGTGAAACTCAGCATCTTCTTTCCAATGGAGTCTCCTCATACTTGTGTTTAATGTCCAACCCCTTCTCCGCTCAAATCTCATAGCAACAACAAATCCTGTCATGTATTAAGACTTTAAACTTAATTTTAAAACAAAATGGGATTAAACCATTAGCAAAGTGAAATATTTTAAAATTCTCTACTGAGCCCTTATTTACCGTTAGGAATTTCACAGTTATCTTCAAAATAGAATGACTTTCATGCCTTGACATCTAATTTTAGAGTTCTCTTCTTTCTTTAGTGTAGATCAGTCATTTTCAAACTTTGATATCAATAAGAATGAGAGTTTTCAATGGCAATTTTGTCTACATATGCTTTTTTACTTGTTGCCTTAAGGTGCTCATTGTAACTCTCCCTGTTACACTTTCCCAGGCCTCTATATTCTAGAAGCAGATTAATATCTGCTTCTGTACTGGTCTTCAGGCGGGATTTTATGGCTATTATCCAATGTGAGACCGTGCTCCTGTGTAACTTTACAGTCCACTCCCATTTACTTACTACCTGTGTGTAACAAATACTAGCTAGTCCCAAGCTCAGGAGTAAGCCCAGCGTGCAGTGGACACTTCCTTCATAAGCCTAAAGACAACAGTATCACTACACACATCATATTCTTTACAATAAGGGTGTAAAAATATCAGTTACACTTAGACTCTACAAAGCATACCTGTTAGATTATAAATACTTACAATGTCCTAATTTCCAACATTACACAGTATCAAACTGAATGACAATGTAGGGCTTTCATTCCTAATTTCTAACCACTTCATCCAGATATCGTGTGAAGTAAATATGTTTCCTTGTGGTTACTGCTGCATTCTAATTCCCCCTTATTCATTTGTTAGTCTGCCTTCAACTTTGAACTTTATTCACCTTGCCTTTCTCCTCTGATTCCATCCACTATGTCACGTGGAACTTTCTTTAACTTTCTCTTGTCCATCATTAGAGCCACCTGCTCATTGCCCAATAATCTCTAAATATGGTGACACCTGCTATGAAATAGAAAAGTTTCTTGTTATTAGTCACGTTACCATTATCTGATATACTGAGAGTGCTTGTGAATTTGTGCTACAGTGGGCGAATGATTGAATGTTTGTATGTGCGTATGTGTGGTGTGAGGACACAGTATGCAGTAGTGTGCCACTATTGGCTTAATTAATGATGTTCTAGAACAGATTCTGTGTCTGTCTCAGGAGTTGTTTGAGATGGAGTTTGTACAAACAAGTCATTTTAATGCCAGCCACTTTCTCTTTCTATTACACCGTGACATAGCCCCATTACTATGGCTATAAAGACAATAAATGCTAACTTAATATAGATCGTGTCCCTTCTGAAGTGGTCCCTATCCAAGATAATTGAAACCTCTCTGGACCATTGGGAAGAACCTTCATGTAGTATAAGTGGTGTCAATGGTTTACCACTTTTCAGAAACTGATTTATTTAAATGCATTTTATAGAACAGAAACACATCCTCAAGTAAGTTGATGTAAAGAGCTGTTTGTAAACTGGATCCTTTTTTCCTTCATAAACACCTGAATAAATAGGTAACTATTCTGCCCTGCTGAGCCTCAAACATCTGGGTTAAATGTGTAGGTTGGTGAGAGGCACTGAAATGTAAGCACTGGAGTGCTTCTTTTGTTCAACAGTCAGCTTCAAAGGATGAAGACTGGCATCCAGTGAGTGATCCAGCTATCACAGTATTTATTTTGAGACAAATGGTGTGGGAAGGAGCAAAAGGGAGAATTTACGGGTGTCTCATCAGACATATAGACAAACACCAAGAAAAACCACATAAGTACAGGGCAACTTTTTATGCAGACTTGTTTTACCAGATGTCATTGCTTCTAACAAGATTCTATTGGTGAAGATGCAAAGGATATTTTTTCTTCCTAGATTGATCTGTATATCATGAAAAAGTAGAGCCCAGACAATCTCTGTAATGACTTCTGGAGAGACTCATTTGTCTCATGTCACAGAGCTTGGTTCCTTGTGAGAGAAACAGAGGTGAGGAAAGGAGAGGAGAAGGGAGGGGAAGAAATCCCGTGATTTTCTCCATCATCACAGCCTATCGAAGTGCTTAGGACTTTCTTTTGTGTGAAGGCTTTTAGGACATTAGTGAAATACACGTGAAAAGCTAAGGACAGACACTCAATATATAGCAATCTGAATTCTAAGAGGTCTGCATCCAGGCTGCGATGTGTGTGCACACATGTGCTCACGTGTGTGCATATGAATGACAGTGTGTGCATATAGCTACCGTCCTATGGATTTTAAAGCGCTTAAGATGAAAGGGAAAACGTTTTTATTTACCTGTTTCATACACAAAGACAGATATACTTTGTAGGTTTAGTAAATTTAGTAAGTTAGATTTTTTTAGAGCTTTAAGAATCATGTTAAGAATTTTACGTCTCTTCATAAGAGACGTACGGTATCTTTAAATTGTTAAGTAGGGCTGTGAAATAATCAGATATTTATTTTAATACCATACCCTGGCTGCTGAGTAGAAAATAGATTGGAAAAGGATAAAACTCAGTGAAGAAGAAGTGTTGGGAAGTTCTTTGGTGACGGTGGTTGGCTTGATCTTAGGTAATAGGATTGGGAATTTTGAGAAGGGAGCAGTTGTGAGATGTAGTTAAGAGGTGGAATGGACGGGACTCAGAGATGGGTTGGATATGGGGCTAAGGGACAGGAAGGTGCCAAGCACAGTTCCCACACTTCTGGCATAAGTAACTGGATGAATGGTGTTGAGTAATGGAGAAAAGCATATTTAAAATTGGGGTGGGTGTTTAGGAAGAAAAGTTCTGACTGGAGCACATTCAATTTGTGCTACTGGTGAGACGGTCAAGTGGAGATTTAGAAGGAGTAGTTGGTTGCATTTGTCTAGAAGAGGTCTTGGAAGGAAACACAAAGTCTAAATGGTATTTGAAGTCGTAAGAATGGATGAGATGATAAATGAAAGTGAAGTAAGACACAAGAATTGATCATGAATGGAAGTGAAGACACAAAGAGGGTCAAAACTAAACCTTCATGAATGTCAACATTTAAAAGGTACAGTGAGTGTGAGAAGTTTCCAAAGGAGACTGAAATGGAGTGGGAAGGTAGGAGGCAAATCAAGAGGGCTTATAATTGTGGAATCCAAGGGAAGAGAATATTTCTAGCAGGAAGGAGCCGATGATAAATGGTCTAAGATGAGGCTTGGAAAATGTACGTTGGGTTTAGCAACATGGAGGGAGGTGATTTGTGACCTAAGCAAGAGCAGGTGTAGTTGAGTGGTGGGAACAGATGCCAGAATTACCACCTGACAGGAAGTATGACACGTGGACGTGAATGCTGCCTGCAAAGACATTCTTTGGATAAAAGTTGTTAGAAGGAAAGAGATGGTTCAATAGCTTGAGAGGCCTGGATGATTCAAGGAGTTGTTTTTTTTTTTTTTTTCTACTGTTGTTATGCTGTTTATTGTTTGTTTTTTTAGTGGGAGAGACTGTAACACTTCTGAATGCTAAGGCAAGTGTCCAGGAGGTAGCAAGAATTTGATGATGTTACCAAAGTGTGGAGAAAGCACAGAAGCAGCTGGGCAGAGACATAGACGCCAGAGGCAGAACAGAAAGCTCCAAGGCAACACACACACACACACACACACACACACACACGATTTCTAAGAAAAGAGTATCTGGTAAGAAGTGTCCCACAGGACACATGGTTCATAGTAATAGTTACCGAATGTGCCCAGGCCATGCTAATTTATTTGTTTACATCAGCTCAGTCCCCACACCACATTAGAATGGAAGCTCCATGGGGCCAGGATTTTTCTACACTTTGCTCTTTGTTGTGTTTCTGGTGCCTAGAACTGTGCTTGGCACATAGCACACCCTCCATAAATATTTGTTGAATAACTGAATGAGTTAGATTTTGTTGTTCCATTTGTGTAGGTGAGAAGACTGAGCATCAGAGAGGTTAGTGTGCCCAATCACAAAGGCAGCAAGTAAGATCATCTGGATTTGTACCTAAACAAGGGTCTTGATTAACATGCGAAGTTGCCCCCCTTTTAAAAATCATATTAGATGAAGCAGATAGTTTTTTTAAATTCTTGTGTTCTCACATGCTACCTCTATCATGCCAAGAGATTTTCAAATATTAGAATCAAGCTTTTCAGAGTTTTAAGAAACCATTGACATTAATGTCTGTCCAAGATTAGTTGGATTACCTATGAAGAGAAGGCATTACCAAGCTATCCAGGCTCTTATTTCAAAAGCAACCAGCAAGTATAAGCCCTGCCTCTTTTCCCTTCAAATGACGTACCATGCTACGTTCAGGCATCCCTTTGATTGCCACATTCTCTCTTGTGCTCAACTGTGGATGTAATTTCTTCTTTCTCCTTTCTCATCCAGGCCTTCAAGATACCTTCGTCTACCTCTGTTAACTTGTACCTGTAATAATCATTGTCTCGCTTTTTTCTTTTCTCTTTCTACCTCTCCCTCAAGTACTAAATCCCAGCTTTCATCCAGCTTTTCAAAGAAGCTAACATCTCATAAAATTGTAAGGTCCTGGGAACTCCAGAGAACCAGATGCTGTCACACTGAGCGATAGACTTGATCATTCTACACTTAAAACATGAAATTTGAGAAGCAGAATTGAAGCCGTTCTTGATAAATGCAAATAGGCATTTCAGCAGAGGACAAAATGAGAGGAAAATAGTTCAAAATACAAAGAAGAGGGTCAGTGAGCAGTGAGACATCCTGATAAAACAAGAAGAAAAATATTCCCTTTAGATATGCTGGGCTTATTTCTAATGAGGAATATTTGGAATTCTGGGTATTATTTATAGCTTATATGATTGTATAGAGATTAATGCTATAGCAAACTATATTAGTTCTCCTTCTCAAATGTGAGTTGAATTCTCACAGTCCTTGTTCATATTGATAAAGGTGCATTAGAGGTTTCTTCAGGTACTGTACCTATTGTGCGTATTGTACCTATTGTACGTATTGTACCTTTAACAGGCTTCTCTCCAACTGACTCCTGAAGTCAAGACACTTCTGATTAGTCCAGTGGACCATGTAAATAGTAATCTTACAAAATTCTGCATGACAGGGTCTTATTTCTACTTGGACGTATGATGGGCCTCTTTAGACTTTCGTAATCCGCTATTTCTGAGGTAGTAAAAATGGACTCTGCTCATCTCTCCCTGTTGTCTTAACTCTGCTTTTAGAACCTCTTATTATAATGGCCATACCTCCCACACCTAGGTTTTACTATTGTGATACTCATCTAATAAAGTTTTACAATGAAAGGTCTGAAATCTTCTGGAAAGGAGAAAAAACTACTTCCTTCCTCCCCGCTTAGCTTTATTGAAGTATAATCGACAAATAAAAGTTGTGTATAAAAACTGTATATATTTAAGGCATACAGTGTGATGATTTGATGTACATACACATTGTGAAGTGATTACCACAATCAAATTAATTAACACATCCATCACCTCACATAGTTACTTTTTTTCTCCGCAGTGGTGAGAACGTTTAAGAGCTACTCTTTTAGCAAATTTTAAGTATACAATACAGTATTATTAATTGTAGTCACCATGCTGTACATTAGATCATCAGAGATTATTCATCTTATAACTGAAAGTTGGTACCCTTTGACTGAAAAATTGCTTACTTTTAAAAAGTCTTAACTCTTCATAGTTGCCAGACTACAACTTACAAATTTTATAGTTTTTGTGCTCCTGTGGTTAAATTATCTGAGAGAAGATTCAATTGCATTTCTAATTCAGAGATTTCAAGATGGTTAAACGCCTAGAGCTGTATTAAATTCTATTATATGGCCTCTTCTCCCTAGTTTCTGATATGATCCAATGGCATTCTGTGTGTGTGTGTGTGTGTGTGTGTGTGTGTGTTGATTGTGAAGTAGATCATTTTCTCTAAGAGGAAACCCGAGGCTACTGGTTTTTATGACATATTTGCACAAGCTGGTGTAAATCCACCCCTGGATAATTTGACTCATGAGAGAAAAAAAAATAACACACTTCTTCAAGTGAACAAATGTCTATGCATAGATATATTTTTGAGGCAAGGTCATGGTCAGGCATAATATGCATACCTCTGTAGGAAATATATCTATTTCATCATGAAAACTTGGCATATGAAACCCCTTAGGACATAGGACAGAAACAGAGAAGGGAAGAAACAGGGAGAAACAGAAGGGAAACAGGAGATCTGATGTTCAAGACCTTGGGGATATTAAGATTATACTTCTAAAACAGAGAATGGATTATACAACTTTCAGGAAAAGTTTTGTAATTATGACAGACCCAAATATGAAATTTGGTAGATGGGCACTGCTGACCCCTATGGGATATACGGATGTGGTTGCAGAATGTTTTTTGCCTACCAGAGAAAAATTATATCTTCGTTTAAAGCCAGAAGAAGACCTAAGTTCCTACGTGACTAGACTCTAGAGAGGTCAGTTCAGATATTGAAACAACACATATTTCCCTTGCTTTCACATCTTCCCAACATAATCGGTAGCCAGACAAAATATTGGTTCGTTTTTAGCCAGAGACAGTGGCATAAAAGAGAGATATGGACATTTCTGTTACAATGCTGGCATTTGTGCTATTGGAAAACCTTCCATTCTGCAAAACTGAACACTAAAAAGAACAGGGCCCATGGGGAAAATAAAACAAGGGGAGACGACTCAAAACTGTGAAATTTGAAGATATATATATATATATACACACACACACACATACACACACACACATATATGTATAAATATATATACTGGCATCATTAATCTGCTAACGACATTTGCACCTGCCTTCAGAGTAAGTTGGTTATTATCAGTCCTAAGTCCTGGAGCTCCTACTTGTTCCTCTGAGACGTATGTTTTCCAAAATGAACAGTTTTTCTCAAAATTAAAAATGTTATCTAATATGTAGACTTTTTCATTAATCCATAGTTTTCATACAGGGATTAATGTCTTTACAGCTTCTTAATCTGTCTTGGCGGCTTCACCAGTGAGTTTACCATAGTTGCACATGTCGAGATGTTCTTGAGGCACCAAAGGAAAGGGCTTTTGTAGAATTTTAGGGGTTTTTTTTCCTGAAGATCTTCATGTATTGCTGTGATTTTTCTTTAATTGTGACAAAGCTTGCTCTGGATAACTTTTAAACATTAAACTACCAGCAAACTATATAAGAACCAACCTTACTTCTGATATCTTAAGGACATCTTTCTCTATTTATCAGTCATACATGGGGTAATTTACATCAAAGAATCAGCTGTTTTACAAAAACAAATCCTCCTAATTCATGTGATGTGTAAGTTTCCAACATCATGTAGTGAATGCCAGATTAGTCAGTAAAAAACTCTGTCTCATTTGCTATATTCAGAACCTGTTTCATCAGTCCATGCCAGGGTCTTACAATAATGATACAGTAAACAAGATGTTGTTTGTCAACTAGTGGTGTAGAGTTGCCATGCAGGGTGGAGGTGTGCTTTAAGGAAGAGCGAGGTGACACCTTAGGAAAGAAGAAAGAAACCAAAACCACCTCTATAAGCCTAACAAGTAGTTCTAACTGTGTAGTTTTAACTGTGATGGTAGATTTGTTTGACAACAAATGACCATTACTGCAGTGTTTCTTCTCCAATTAGATGTTTCTTCCTTTCTTCTTTTCCTCTTTCTTTCCTTATTTTCTCTCCTTTACTGTTTTGTTCTTTCACTGATGTTTTCTTTCATCTGTGTCTTTTTCTTCTTTATGTACTACACATTAAATATCTACCATGTGGCAGGAGCATTGCTGGGTTCTAGAGATGAAATGGCGTTTATCTCTAAACACAGAGTTTAGAGTATTGTGGGAAGATACACGTTAAACATATAATCACACAAGTAAATGTAAACTAACAGGTAATGCGTGTTACCAAGAAGAGGTGCTATACATGTATGTCAGAGTGAGAATATACCTTAGTCAGATATGTCACCTAGGCTTCCTTAAGGAAATGAACTCAAAAAAATGAGTGGGATTAACAAGGCTAAAACAGGAGAGAAGAACATTCCTGCCAGAGGGAACTCCTTGTGCAGTGACCTTGCAGCCCTAGTGGAGACACTGCTTATGAGAAACTGAAGGAGGGCCAGAGCGGTTGGATGACAGCAGTAGGAGCGGATCTGGGGTAGAGCCAGATCATGCAGGGCCCGGCTGGCCTGGGTTGGGATGAAGATCTGCATCTTTAACCCCAGAGAAATAGGAATCGTTGAAATGTTTCAAACCATGAAATAGATGATATGATCAGATTTGCATTTTGAAAATGTGTCTCTGATTATAATATAATAAGGCCAATATATGATTTTTGTGCTCGCTGCAATTTTGCATCTTCAAAATATCTCTGTAAGGAAAAAGCAACCCTGATGTTTGCATCCTTAATTCCATTTTGTAGATCGAGAGACTGAGACACAAAGAAGAAACCATCCTTTGCTTAATTAGGCCTGCATTGTTCCTTACATTTCTTCTAAGGGATATCAGTATCATGTGGGGTGACATGATAGCTGTGAAACGAAGCACATAGGCATAATCATTTGACATTTCTTTGAACAGAAGTCCCTGAGTCCCTCCTACTTTCAATCCAGAATACAGCTTTTACTCCTGCCTAAGCTCTCATTTACAAGCTACTTATGTTTCCGTTTTACTGGAGGTGTTTGTAGGTTTTTCTGCCACATTAAACATACACATCTTTAGGGATCTATCACCAAAAGGGAAGTTTGAAAAGATCACTAGAATTAGCAAAAGAAAAAAAAAAGAGGTTGGAGTTTTGGCAGTAAATTATCTATCTGAGGCCACATTGCTTCATTCCCTTGGTAACCATGCTTACTATGAACAGTTTTTATAAATAAGTCAAGCCTCCCATTTATACCCTCCATAATCCCTCTTAGGGAGGCAACAACACAGTGTGAGTCTTTATTAAAGGGTTTCTGGCTAGGAAAGTCACACTCCCGTCCCTCCACCTTTGCACAAACCATTAGGCATAGTATTAAGAGCTCCACCAATATGCTAGGTGTTGTGCAGACTGTTAGGGAAACACTGGATACTTCCCAGTAAATTTTATATCCAATTTGCCCCCTAAGTTTCTGCTCTGAGCCACCTTTAATGACACGTTCTTTCTCTGAGAAAGCAGAGTTGCTCTGAGAGGGCGCTATCTTAACAAATGGTTTCTGTACAAATAATGGTAACAGTCTACTTGGCAAGTTCTGGCTGGCAGCAAAACTGCTTGAGGTAAAAGTGTGAGAGGTGGGTCCTGGGCCGGAAGCAAGAAATTGAAGGAGAGGGCACCAGCTGTAAATTTTTCACTTGTCTAATAGACTGTATTTTTAGGGTCAAGAAGCAGAGTAGCTGGTGAGGAGGAACTGCATTTTTACAAAAGTGTTTGAAACAAGAGTTCTCCTCAGTGTTTAGTCATGATCAAATCTTCAAAACTCCCAGATAATAGATGGGCATCATATAAACTTACCTATGGTTTAATCACTTTGAATCTGAGGTATGATCATAGATAGTCTGATGATGTAAAAACAAAAGCAAAAACCAGAGTTTATCAGGTCAGAGCTCAGAGAGTTCTGCACTGCACACAAACACATTCCTGGCAACAATCTCCAGACGTCGAAATGCTTACTAGGCAACGAGTAATGAACTGACCTGGGTAGAGAATGAGCAGGTCTAGGAACATTTTACAAATTTGAAAAGTTACTCCTCCTCCACTGAGACACTCAGTGACTTGGAAATAGGCACAGAGACAGAAAGAAGAAAGATAGAATAGAGGAAAAGGAATTGAATGGTGAATGGGAAGAGAAATTCCAAAAACTGAGAAACGATGAGAAGGAAAGGAAACATATCAAAGGGATACTTCTTAAAGCAGGTAAGAATGTGAGGGACTGAGACCATGGAAGACTCCAGAATAAGTTTGATTGGGGCCAACCAAGAGTGTTTATTAGTCTGAACATGCTATTTATATTTATGGTGTATTGCTTTTACAGTAAAGGTAAATAATTAAAAACATACCTAAAATGACTTATAATGTTAAACTATACCAAAAAAATAGGACAAGTAAAAATAAAAGATTCAAGAAATAATATGAAGTGAGTAGAGGCTTGGGTGAACTTCCTATTACATAACTATATATTTAGCTTTAGATTCCTGTATTATATGGCAAAGGGAGAAGTGATTTAGTACTGTTGAATTAAAACAGCAAGGGCAACCACAACAACAAAAGTAAACAGCCTAAAATTTTAGCAGAACATTAATACTTTTTTTCTGGTACTGAAAAATAATTATTTATACACCAGATAAAATAAGGGCAATGTTTTCATTATGGGTTTTACAAAATAAAGAAAAAAGAAAAGAGAAAGAAAAGAATCTTATAAAAGTATTTTATGTTTATACAGTGGCTTATACTTTATCACATACTTTAATTATTTCTCTTGATCTTCACAAATGACCCTATGACTTATGTAGGGCACTACAATGATCATTTTTACAGACAAAATTTAAAAGCTTACAAATAGAACACTCTTGGTAAAATTGATGGGCAGTGTACTAAAACTCAGGTCTTCTGACACAATCCAATTCTGTCTGAATCTTTGAAAGAGCTTTGGGTTGAAGGCAAACCATTAAATCAGTGATTCTACTTGTTGGATTGCCTCAGAATTAACTGAAAATTTTTGAAAAGTAGAGCATGTTTGGACATGCCCTACACTTCCTTATATAGATTTCTGCTATTGAGGTCCAGTCATGTTCATTTATAGAAAGCTATAGGGATGATTTTCATGCACACCAAAGTTGAGATCCTTCTGAATTAAATCTTAGATCACTAAAGACTTTGTTCATGGAATTCATATCATCCAGATGAGTTCTTTGTGATTGGACTTAATACAGATGTAAAACTTGAAGATCCAATAGAAATGTCCCTGGGACTTCCCTTGTGGTCCAGTGGTAAAAAATCTGTCTTCCAATGCAGGGATGTGGGTTTGACTCCTGGTCAGGGAACTAAGATCCCACATGCCATGGGGCAACTAAGACCGCGTGCCACAACTACTGAGCTTGTGCACCTCAATGAGAGAGCCTGCGTGCCACAAACTGCAGAACCCACACGCCACAACTAGAGAGCCCATGTGCACTGGAGCCCATGCACCACAACTAGAGGGAGAAAACCCATATGCCACAACTAGAGAGAAGCCCACACACTGCAACAAAGAGGCTTAGCACCATGGCAGAAGATCCTGCATGCCTCATTGAAGATCCTGTGGGCCACAACTGAGACCTGACGCACCCAAAGAAATAAAGAAAATAAATAAATTTAAAAAAGGAGAAATGTCCCTAAATCTCTTTCTGCCTAGTCCCAGATGTCTCAAGATATCCTTTGGTAAAAATAGGAAGTAGGAGTCAGTTTATAGTTGTGTTCCTGAAATGCTGATAATGCTAAATTGAGTAATACAAATTAATATATCTGGAGTTCCTCATTTGATGTGGCCAAGCAAGCTCCTATTAAAATGATCCTTCTGCAGGTAACTATAAATTCTGTATAAAGTGCCTAAAACAACTACCTGAAGACTCTAAAGAATGAATGAATGCAGGTAGGTTCTGAAGGAAAGTTGATGGTTGCAAGAAGAGATCAGTATGATTCATTTCTCATTCTAATTTTTTTTTTAAGCCTATGGGCAGGCTGAGCAGGATGGTTAAAATACCAATAGAAAATTTACAGTTTTCCTGTTTTGAAGAACCAGAGGACAAATTTTAAGGCAATCATGACCATTGGAAAGTAAGACAGGAAGCTCAAAAAGAGAAAACTAGGGCAAGAGGCTGGGGGAGAGACAGCTCAAATTCTCCATACAAACTATTTCAAAATCTCTGGCTACCCATGAACAAAGTGTATGGCAGAGCAGACCACAGTCAGTCCAGCTAAGAATAAAAGAATGAAACTGAGATTTGAATTGCTGCCCAAAAGGCAGAGTTGGCATTTGAGTCTAATCAAATTAGTCACCTGCTAAAAATATCAGCACTATTTGTAGGAAAATGATGGGATCCAGAGTCTCCTCAACATAATATTCATAATGTCCAGGATACAGCTGAACATTTTGTGGTATAAAGTGAACAAGGAAAATATGGTCTAAAAGACTATGGATGACCTAGATGTTGGAGTTAGTAGACAAGTGCTCTAAAGCAGCTATTATAACTATGCTCATACTGAATGGAAAGATTGAAATCTCAGGGGAAATATTATAAAACAAACCAAGTTCAAATTACAAAAATGAAAACTACATTATCTCACATAAAAATTCACTGGATGGCATAATGCAGAATTAAGATGACAGAGGAAAGAGTCAGTAAACAAAGAGGTCTAGATAAAAAGACAATAGATAAATTAAAACGAAATTCTTAAAAATATTCATATAAGCCAAAATGGGCAAGTAAAGAAGAACAAAGGAAAAAAGGGGGGCAAAAAGAAAAAAAAAGATAGACAAAAGTCCAACATCATCAATAAATACATTAAATATTAACAAACTAACACTCCAATTAAAAAGGCAGAGATAATTAGAATAGATTGAAAGAGCAAGACCCAACGTTATGCTTTCTGAAAGAGAAACTCTAAATATAAAAACACAATTTAAGTTAAATGAGATCAGAGTACTTTACTAATATTAGATAAATTATACTTTAAGACAAATAATATTACCAAAGATTAAAAGTAGAAATATAATTATGAGTTGATTCACTAGGAAGATACAAAAATCATAAACAAAACTTCAAAATACATGAAGCAAAATTAACAGAATTATAGGGAGAAATAGACAACTCCTCAAATCAAACTAGGAGATTTTACCATTCTTCTCTGAACAATTTATAGAAGAAGTAAACAGCAAAGTAAAGGCATTGATGACCTGAACAACATTATAATCCACATTAACCTGATTGATATTTATAGCACACAACCTCAAAACTGAAGAATATGCATTCTTTTCAAGTGTACATTCTATGTATAAAGAGATCTATTGGGGAGTCACAAAATATATTTCAAAATTTTTAAAATATTGAAATCATAGAGTGTGCTCTCTGAACATAATGGAATTAAACCAGAAATTAGTACCAATAAAGATATATATGAAAATCACACATATTTGGGAATTAAATAACATGCTCTTAAGCAATTTATGGAAAATATTTTGAACTGATTGACAGTGAAAATATCACATATGGAAATTTGTGGTTTGTAGCTAAGTAGCGTTTAGAGTAGGATTTATAGGGTTTTTTTAGTTATATATATGTTTTTTCTTTTCAGATTTTTTCCATTATAGGTTATTGCAAGATATTGAGTACAGTTCCCTGTGCTATACAGTAAATCCTTGTTGTTTATACTATTTTGTGTAAATTGTTCATATCTGTTAATCCTGTACCCCTAATTTATTCCTCCTCCTCCCTTTCCCCTTTGGTAACCATAAGTTTGTCTTCTGTGTCTGTGAGTCAGTTCCTGTTATGTACGTAGATTAAACTGTGTTATTTTTTAGATTCCACGTGTAAGTGATATCATATAATAGTTGCCTCTTTCTGCCTGCCTTACTTCACTTAGTATGATATTCTCTAGGTCCATCCATGTTGCTGCAAATGGCAATATTTCATTCCTTTTTTTATGGCTGAATAATATTTCATTGTGTATATATCAATATATCACATCTTCTTAAACCAGTCATCTGTTGCTGGGCGCTTGTTGTTTCCATGACTTGGCTATTGTAAATAGTGCTGCTACGAACATTGGGATGCATGTATTTTTCAAATTAGAGTTTTTATCTTTTCCAGATATATGCCCAGGAATGGGATTTCTGGATCAGATAGTAGTTCTATTTTTAGTTTTTAAAGGACCCTCCATACTGTTTTCCATAGTGGCTGCCACAAATTTACATTCCCACCAGCAGTGTAAAAGGATTCCCTTTCCTCCACATCCTCTCCAGCATTTATTATTTGTAGACTTCTTGATGATAGCCATAGAATTTATAGTTTTTAATACTTGTATCTAAAATTAGTTATCAAAATTTTCACTATAATAAGCTAGATAAAAAAGAGCAGAGTTAACCAAAGTAAGAACTTGGGGGCAAAGTAACCATAAAGCTACAGTAATCAGAGACTGTAATACAGGCCTTAAGATCTACAAATAATCAGTAGAACAGAATAGATAGCTCAGGAATAGACACCCACTTGTATGGTTATGTGATATTTTTTTATGTTTTTTTTCATTATTGTGATAGTAACACTTAACATGACATTACCCTCTTAACAAAATTTTAAGTGCTCAGTACAGTATTGTTACCTATATGCACAAAAAACTAAAAATAAAACTACCATATGATGAAGAAATTCCATTCCTTGGTATATATCTGGAAAAAATGAAAACACTAATTGAAAATGATACATGCACCCCAGTGTGTGTGCGTGTGTGTGTATGGAACACTACTCAGCCATACAAAAGAATGAAATTGTGCCATTTGCAACAACATAGATGGACTTGGAGTGTATTATGCTAAGTGAAATAAGTCACACAGAGGAAGATAAATACTGTATGATATCACTTATATATAGAATCTAAAAAATAAAACAAATTAGTGAATATAACAGAAAAGAAACAGACTCACAGAACAAACTAATGGTTACCAGTGTGGGGGTAGGGAACTAAGAGGTACAAACCATTATGTAGAAATTAAATAAACTGCAAGGATATATTGTACAGCACAGGGAATATATCCATTATTTTATAATAACGATGAATGGAGTATAACCATTAAAGTTGTGAATCACTATGTTATATACCTGTAACTTATATAATATTGTACATTAACTATACCACCATAAAAAATATATATATGTGTATATATATTTGTTTGACAAAGGGCTGGAATTCAAGATGTACATAGAACTCATAAAACTCAAAAATAAAATAGACAACTAAACCCAGTGTAAAATGGACAAAAGATTTGAAAAGACATATCATAAAATAAGATGTATGAATGGTCTATAATTACATGAAAATATGTTCAACATCATTCACCACATAATGCAAATTAAAATTGTAAAAAAAATAACACTTCACACCCACCAGAATGGCTAAAATTTAAGACTGTAAACACCAAATGTTGGTGAGGATGTGGAACAAATGGAACTCTCTTACATTGTCGGCGGGATTCTGATAATTTACCATCACTCTGGAAAATGGCCTGGCAATTTCTTATGAAACTAATCATACACATATTCTATGACTCAGCAACTCCACTTCCAGATATTTAACCAACAGACATAAAAGTATGTTAACAAAAAGAACTTGTGCAATAATGTTCACAACAGCTTTATTCATATTAGTCCCAAACTCTCTCAAGTATCCACCTATATGAGAAGGGATAAACAAACTGTGGAAGAGTTACATAATATGTACAATAGCACTCCATGTAAAAAGGAATGAGTTACTGGTACATGAGAAAATATAAATATATGTGAAAAAATTATGCTGTGTGAAAGGAGCCTTACACTCTATAAAACACAATGCATTATGTATACATACTGCATGATGTCATGTTTATTAAAACTGAAAAAATCTAATTTATGGTAGAAATGATATGCATACTATTCAGATATTAGAATGTTCATAATTAAATGAAGAAATAAACCTACTGCTTTGTGATTTAATGTGCAAGAAGGAGTACTGATACTCCATGGACCTTTGCCTGAGTGGAAGACACTACTGATGCTATATGTGGATAGACTCAAGAGGTGGTTTGAAACTGCACAGACTCTTGGGTTAGGACGCAACCTAGGCTTCGTGGCTCCTCACCGACATTTGAGAGCACGTGTTGCCAGTTGTTCACCCCACCTTAGAACTTGAGCCTATGTCGGATTGTGATTTTTGAATAGCACATTCGGACTGGCCTCTTATCAGGATGAGTTTGCCACAAAATATGTCAAGCATTTGAATATTTAAAGTTAATAGATGGGATATATCAGTTCTGTTCACTTAGATGAAGGTGTTTATCTGCTGAAGATAACAGCTTCAATTTCAAGCATACTTGGTTTATCAGTATCATACCTATGTCCTTAGTAAATGTTTTTCTTCCTCCAGGTCTGTATCCAAACATAGCCAGTGTAAAAATATTAGTCCTCTTAACTCTTCTATCTGTTTTAATATTTACTTACATAGCAATTTTTTGCTTTTTTCAGCAAACTCCTCTGTGAACCAAGGCCTGTGATCTTTGCCAGATATTTATAGTCCTGTGAGCTGGGACCTTGTCTGGATTGTACATTTCCTTAGTACCTAGAACAGTTCATGGCATATAGTACATTGTCAATAAATCCTTGTTGAATAAGTTAATACTAAAACATCTATTTAAAAATATTAATTAGATGTTGTCAGTATTCCTTACCCTCTCCTTCTAGAGAAGGGTAGTTAAAACCTGTGCAACATTTTTAGATTGCGTTTGGTGAAGTTTGGTGAAGTCCTCTGGGTATCATACGTAAATTAGCATTGATGAAAGGCCAAAAATTAATTCATAAACAATGTCCTTCCACTCTTGGCCATAGATGGTATTTATTACATAAAAATTCCTGTGCAATAGAACCAGTGTTACCAGTTAATAGTCCAGAAAAACAGATGCTCTCTATAAATAAGTCTTTTATAACAGTCATAGATATAAAGAACAATACCTGACTTAACCAGGAGTCAGATCTCCAGCGATCTCAAAGCTGTCATAAATACTTAAAGGTAAGGAAGTAGGCTATTAATGGAGAGAAAAAGAAAAAAACAGAAATCAAATGCACTTTAATCTAAGGAAGAAGCATATAGAACCTAATTGACTTAGAAGGGTGAAAACTTTGGGTTACTTATATAACAAGTCTGTATGTCTATATTATAGGAATTTTTTGTTTGATCTAGGCTAAAACACAAGAGTGGGGAAACAAACAACCATAACAACAACTGTAATTGACAGTGAAGCAGAAGGTAGAGAATCACTCTGTAAATCGCAGAGCCTGGAGGCATTTAGTAGAAGGAGAGACACCATAGGTGAAGATGGCCTCTGAGCATCAAGGCACAGTGTAATGATTGCAGTTAATAATGAAGACCTTGAGTTATCGAGGAGTGACTGAGATTGTAGACAAATCTACATACGTGTTTCCTTTTCTTCCTGGGCTTCGAGCTACACCATCTTTCCCAGCCTTCCTATGCCCATAACACTGTGTTTTTTCCAGTCAAGAAGATGTTCACAGAAGGGAAATGTATTTCCTATAGTTCTGACCCATCAAGTCTTTTACAAGACCCTCCAATGCTCTTCCCCAATCTAATGTCTGGGTATTGATGCTTAGTATGATTTGGAAAGCCACATTTTGCAGATAGCAGAGATTCTGTCAGCCTGGATTTTGAATGACTGTGATAATCAAACTTCCATTGCCTCTTATCTGGAACTCCTGTTTTGGCCTTTACTTGAGTGAGTGAAAGACAAACTTAGGTTTTGTCAAGCCACTGAATGTGCTGTAGAGTCCACTGGCCACTAGCTACATATGTCTCATAATATTTCAGATTTAGCTAGTGCAGCCAAGGAGGTGAATTTTTTTAACTAATTAATTTTTAATTTTTGGCTGCATTGGGTCTTTGTTGCTGTGCACGGGTTTTCTCTAGTTGCGGTGAGCGGGGGCTACTCTTTGTTGCGGTGTGCAGACTTCTCATTGCGGTGCCTTCTCTTGTTGGGGTGCACGGGCTCTAGGCGCGTGGGATTCAGTAGTTGTGGCACATGGCCTCAGTAATTGTGGCTCGTGGGCTTTAGAGCACAGGCTCAGTAGTTGTGGCCCACGGGCTTAGTTGCTCCGCAGCATGTGGGATCTTCCCGGACCAGGGCTCAAACTCGTGTCCCCTGCATTGGCCAGCAGATTCTTAACCACTGTGCTACCAGGGAAGTCCAAGGAGGTGAATTTTTAATTTTATTACATTTAAATTTAAATAGCCATATGTGGTTTATGAGTACCATGTTAGCACAGTTCTAGTAGGGCTTGGCTACATTTATTTTTCCATTTGAAGAAGGCTTGGACTAAGTAATGGCAGTTTTACCCAATAAAACAAGAGCCTGTATCTTATATGTGGCATACAATATCCTCAGTAATGTGTCCTTTGTGAACTTCCCCAGCATCCCTTTAACCATGCTTCACCTCATACATGGTGCCACATTCACTACCAATTTATTAATACTGTTTTTATAACCCATGCCCTTCCTCTCTGCCTCTTCTGCCTGACATGCTTTTCTCCTTCATGGCCATTGGCAAATCGCCTCTCATCTTTCAAAATTTAGAGCTCACGTCACCTCTCCTATGAATACTTTTATTTTATTTTATTTGGTTGCCCTGGGTCTTCATTGCTGTGCGCAGGCTTTCTCTAGTTGTGGCGAGCGGGTGCTACTCTTCGTTTTCGTGCGTGGGCTTCTCTCTGCGGTGGCTTCTCTTGTTGTGGAGCACAGGCTCTAGGCCTGCGGGCTTCAGTAGTTGCAGCACGTGGGCCCTAGAGCACGTGGGCTTCAGTAGTTGTGGTGCATGGGCTCAGTAGTTGCAGTGCGTGGGCTCAGTAGTTGTGGTGCATGGGCTCAGTAGTTGCGGCACAGTGCTCTCGAGTACAGGCTCAGTAGTTGTGGCACGTGGGCTTAGTTGCTCTGCGGCATGTGGGATCTTCCCGGACCAGGGATCTAACCCATGTCCCCTGCATTGGCAGGTGAATTCTTAACCACTGCACCACCAGGGAAGTCCCATGAATACTATTTTGACACATTCCAGGATGAATTGCTCATTTTCTCCTTCGTGTTGCGCTGAAACTTTCTAGATTTCTATTATGTCACCTAAAACACTTAATTACATTTATTTGTTATTGCATTTCTCTTTTCCTATTAGGCTGGAAGCTTTTGAGAATGGACTATGTCTATTAATATTTGTTCTTGTAGCACTTTGGACATCAATTACAATGTAAATCATCAATAAAAGGTATGTGAATAGGACGTTTGGGAAAGAGAATTCTATAATAATCTACTATTCCCCTTTTTTTTTTTACATCTTTATTGGAGTATAATTACTTTACAATGGTGTGTTAGTTTCTGCTTTATAACAAAGGGAATCAGTTATACATATACATATGTTCCCATATCTCTCCTCTCTTCTGTCTCCTTCCCTCCCACCCTCCCTATCCCACCCCTCTAGGTGGTCACAAAGCACCGAGCTGATCTCCCTGTGCTATGCAGCTGCTTCCCACTAGCTATCTATTTTACATTTGGTAGTGTATATATGTCCATGCCACTCTCTCACTTTGTCACAGCTTACCCTTCCCCCTCCCCATATCCTCAAGTCTATTCTCTAGTAGGTCTGTGTTTTTATTCCTGTCTTACTCCTAGGTTCTTCATGACATTTTTTTTTCTTAAATTCCATATATATGTGTTAGCATACGGTATTTGTTTTTCTCTTTCTGACTTACTTCACTCTGTATGACAGACTCTAGGTCCATCCACCTCATTACAAATAGCTGAATTTCTTTTCTTTTTATGGCTGAGTAATATGCCATTGTATATATGTGCCACATCTTCTTTATACATTCATCCAATGATGGACACTTAGGTTGTTTCCATCTCCTGGCTATTGTAAATAGAGCTGCAATGAACATTGTGGTACATGACTCTTTTTGAATTATGGTTTTCTCAGGGTATATGCCCAGTAGTGAGATTGCTGGGTCATATGGTAGTTCTATTTGCAGATTTTTAAGGAACCTCCATACTGTTCTCCATAGTGGCTGTATCAATTTATATACCCACCAACAGTGCAAGAGGGTTCCCTTTTCTCCACACCCTCTCCAGCATTTATTGTTTGCAGATTTTTTGATGATGGCCATTCTGACTGGTGTGAGATGATATCTCACTGTAGTTTTGATTTGCATTTCTCTAATGATTAATGATGTTGAGCATTCTTTCATGTGTTTGTTGGCAGTCTGTATATCTTCTTTGGAGAAATGTCTATTTAGGTCTTCTGCCCATTTTTGGATTGGGTTGTTTGTTTTTTTGTTATTGAGCTGCATGAGCTGCTTGTAAATTTTGGAAATTAATCCTTTGTCAGTTGCTTCATTTGCAAATATTTTCTCCCATTGTGAGGGTTGTCTTTTGGTCTTGTTTTTGGTTTCCTTTGCTATGCAAAAGCTTTGAAGTTTCATTAGGTCCCATTTGTTTATTTTTGTTTTTATTTCCATTTCTCTAGGAGGTGGGTCAAAAAGGATCTTGCTGTGATTTATGTCATAGAGCGTTCTGCCTATGTTTTCCTCTAAGAGTTTGATAGTTACTGGCCTTACATTTAGGTCTTTAGCTTATTTTTGTGTATGGTGTTAGGGAGTGTTCTAATCTCATACTTTTACATGTACCTGTCCAGTTTTCCCAGCACCACTTATTGGGGAGGCTGTCCTTTCTCCACTGTACATTCCTGACTCCTTTATCAAAGATAAGGTGACCATATGTGCGTGGGTTTATCTCTGGGCTTTCTATCCTGTTCCACTGATCTATATATCTGTTTTGTGCCAGTACCATACTGTCTTGATTACTGTAGCTTTGTAGTATAGTCTGAAGTCAGGGAGCCTGATTCCTCCAGCTCCGTTTTTCATTCTCAAGATTGCTTTGACTATTCGGGGTCTTTTGTGTTTCCATACAAATTGTGAAATTTTTTGTTCTAGTTCTGTGAAAAATGCCATTGGTAGTTTGATAGGGATTGCGTTGAATCTGTAGATTGCTTTGGGTAGTAGAGTCATTTTCACAATGTTGATTCTTCCAATCCAAGAACATGGTATATCTCTCCATCTATTTGTATCATCTTTAATTACTTTCATCAGTGTCTTATAATTTTCTGCATATAGGTCTTTTGTCTCCTTAGGTAGGTTTATTCCTAGATATTTTATTCTTTTTGTTGCAGTGGTAAATGGGAGTGTCTTCTTGATTTCACTTTCAGATTTTTCTTCATTACTGTATAGGAATGCCAGAGATTTCTGTGCATTAATTTTGTATCCTGTTACTTTTCAAATTCATTGATTAGCTCCAGCAGTTTTCTGGTAGCATCTTTAGGATTCTCTATGTATAGTATCATGTCAACTGCAAACAGTGACAGCTTTACTTCTTCTTTTCCGATTTGGATTCCTTTTATTTACTTTTCTTCTCTGATTGCTGTGGCTAAAACTTCCAAAACTATGTTGATTAAGAGTGGTGAGAGTGGGCAACCTTGTCTTGTTCCTGATCTTAGTGGAAATGGTTTCAGTTTTTCACCATTGAGGACGATGTTGGCTGTGGGTTTGTCATATATGGCCTTTATTATGTTGAGGAAAGTTCCCTCTATGCCTACTTTCTGGAAGGCTTTTATCATAAATGGGTGTTGAATTTTGTCAAAAGCTTTCTCTGCATCTATTGAGATGACCATATGGTTTTTCTCCTTCAGTTTGTTAATATGTTGTATCACATTGATTGATTTGCATATATTGAAGAATCCTTGCATTCCTGGAATAAACCCCACTTTATCATGATGTATGATCCTTTTAATGTGCTGTTGGATTCTGTTTGCTACTATTTTGTGGAGGATTTTTGCATCTATGTTCATCAGTGATATTGGCCTGTAGTTTTCTTTCTTTGTGACATCCTTGTCAGGTTTGGGTAACAGGGTGATGCTGGCCTCATAGAATGAGTTTGAGAGTGTTCCTCCCTCTGCTATATTTTGGAAGAGTTTGAGAAGGATAGGTGTTAGCTCTTCTCTAAATGTTTGACAGAATTCGCCTGTGAAGCCATCTGGTCCTGGGCTTTTGTTTGTTGGGAGATTTTTAATCACAGTTTCAATTTCAGTGCTTGTAATTGGTCTGTTCATATTTTCTGTTTCTTACTGATTCAGTCTTGGCAGGTTGTGTTTTTCTAAGAATTTGTCCATTTCTTCCAGGTTGTTCATTTTATTGGCATAGAGTTGCTTGTAGTAATCTCTCATGATCTTTTTTTTTTTTTTTTTGCGGTACGCGGGCCTCTCACTGTTGTGACCTCTCCTGCTGTGGAGCACAGGCTCCGGACTCGCAGGCTCAGCGGCCATAGCTGACGGGCCCAGCCGCTCCACGGCATGTGGGATGCCCCCGGACCAGGGCACGAACCCGCATCCCCTGCATCGGCAGGCAGACTCCCAACCACTGCACCACTAGGGAAGCCCTCTCTCATGATATTTTGTATTTCTGCAGTGTCAGTTGTTACTTCTCCTTTTTCATTTCTAATTCTATTGATTTGAGTCTTCTCCCTTGTTTTCTTGATGAGTCTGGCTAATGGTTTATCAATTTGTTTATCTTCTCAAACAACCAGCTTTTAGTTTTATTGATCTTTGCTATCGTTTCCTTCATTTCTTTTTCATTTATTTCTGATCTGATCTTTATGATTTCTTTCCTTCTGCTAACTTTGGAGTGTTTTTTGTTCTTCTTTCTCTAATTGCTTTAGGTGCAAGCTTAGGTTGTTTATTCGAGATGTTTCCTGTTTCTTAAGGTAGGATTGTATTGCTATAGACTTCCCTCTTAGAACTGCTTTTGCTGCATCCCATCGGTTTTGGGTCGTCGTGTCTCCATTGTCATTTGTTTCTAAGTATTTTTTTATTTCCTCTTTGATTTCTTCAGTGATCACTTCGTTATTAAGTAGTGTATTGTTTAGCCTCCATGTGTTTGTATTTTTTACAGATCTTTTCCTGTAATTGATATCTAGTCTCATAGCATTGTGGTCGGAAAAGATACTTGATACAATTTCAGTTTTCTTAAATTTACCAAGGCTTGATTTGTGACCCAAGCTATGATCTATCCTAGAGAATGTTCCATGAGCACTTGAGAAAAATGTGTATTCTGTTGTTTTTGGATGGAATGTCCTATAAATATCAATTAAGTCCATCTTGTTTAATGTATCATTTAAAGCTTGTGTTTCCTTATTTATTTTCATTTTGGATGATATGTCCATTGGTGAAAGTGGGGTGTTAAAGTCCCCTACTATGAATGTGTTACTGTCGATTTCCCCTTTTATGGCTGTTAGTATTTGCCTTATGTATTGAGGTGCTCCTATGTTGGGTGCATAAATATTTACAACTGTTATATCTTCTTCTTGGATTGATCCCTTGATCATTAGGTAGTGTCCTTCTTTGTCTCTTCCAGTTGTCTTTATTTTAAAGTCTATTTTTTTTGATATGAGAATTGCTACTCCAGCTTTCTTTTGATTTCCATTTGCATGGAATATCTTTTTCCATCGCCTCACTTTCAGTCTGTATGTGTCTCTAGGTCTGAAGTGGGTCTCTTGTAGACAGCATATATATGGGTCTTGTTTTTGTATCCATTCAACCAGTCTGTGTCTTTTGGTGGGAGCATTTAATCCATTTACATTTAAGGTAATTATTGATATGTATGTTCCTATTCCCATTTTCTTAATTGTTTTGGGTTTGTTTGAGAGGCCGCCAGTCCTCTCCTTGCACACCGACCGAAGCCCGAGCCTCAGCTCCCAGACCCGCCTGCCCTGGCAGGTGAGCAGACAAGCCTCTCGGGCTGGTGAGTGCTGGTCAGCACCGATCCTCTGTGCGGCAATCTCTCCACTTTGCCCTCTGCACCCCTGTTGCTGCACTCTCCTCTGTGGCTCCGAAGCTCCCCACCTCCGCCACCCGCAGCCTCCGCCCGCGAAGGGGCTTCTAGTGTGTGAAAACCTTTCCTCCTTCACGGCTCCCTCCCACTGGTGCAGGTCCCATGCCTATTCTTTTGTCTCTGTTTATTCTTTTTTCTTTTTCCCTACCCAGGTACGTGGGGCGTTTCTTGCCTTTTGGGAGGTCTGAGGTCTTCTGCCAGCATTCAGTAGGTGTTCTGTTGGAGTTGTTCCACCTGTAGATGTATTTCTGATGTATCTGTGGGAAGGAAGGTGATCTCCGCGTCTTACTCTTCCACCATCTTCCCCCTCTCCCCCTATTCCCCTTCTTTGATTTGCATTATCTCCTAAGAAGTTAAGAACTGATTAAGGCTGGACCAGTGTTTTCTGCCCTGTATTTATATTCAGAAAGATCTACTTTTGGTACTTTACTTTCAGTGAGCACACAATCTATGGTTATGGTTTACAGAATGAAACCACAATTGCACATTGCATTTCTTTCTCTGTTTATCTCAGACTATATGTCACAAAATCTCCAAGTCTCTGATGTAACTAAAATGAATACTGGAAATTAGCAGATCAGATCATGACATATATGGCATATGATCAATATGTTGTATGGGTCAATTTCATTGATATATTTTATCTTGTTACTAAGAAATGGTTATAATGAAAACAACACATTTTAAAGCTTACAGAAAGACTTGAATTAAAATTTCTGGTTATATTTCAATATTTCCCATCTTTTAGTGCAATGGCAAATCTTTGAAAAAATGGAGCCACTCATTGAATGCTTCAGTATTTGATGAACTTGAAGGATAGCTCAAATCTTCACACTTTTCTGTTATTTCCATTTATTCCCGTAGGTCTGTGTTTCCCTCTGAGATAATCTTTTATATGCAAGTCTGCTGGCAATAAATTCTTTCAGGTTTTGTCATTTGTATTTATTTTATTTTAGCTTTTGTTCATTTTTACCCTTTTTGTATTTGCCTTTATTTTTAAAGGTTATTTAATGGTTTAGACTTCTAGGTTGGCAGCTCTTTTTCTTTCAGCTCCTTAAAGAAACTGACATAGTTTCTATTCAGAAGTCTACTATCACTTTTATTTTTGTTCATTTGAAGGTAATATGTGTTTTTCCTGCTGATTTTATTTGCTCTTTTGTCAGTGAACTAAAGTAACTTGATTCTATTGTACCTATTTATTTATTTTTTAAAACTCTTACATAGGGTTTGCTGAATATCTTGCATTTGTGTGTTGTTGCTTTTTATCAGATTTGGAAAATTTTCATCCCACTTTTATTTGAACATGGGACATTTTCTTCTCCTCTTCTGAAACTCCAATGATGTTTGTGTTAGACCTTTTGAATATGTCTCACACGTGTCTTATGCATTCTTCTGGTTCAGTTCTTCAGTTTGGATATTTTTCTATTGAATAGTTTCTTTTACTAATCCTGTGTTCCACTGTGTTCAATCTTCTCTTTAATTATCCAATGAGTTTTTAGTTTCAGATATTATATTTTTTAGATCTTAAATGTCAATGTGAGTCATGTTTTTCTAATACACCATTAAAATATTTTAACTTTTCATTCATTTTGCCCATCTTTTCCTTTATATCATTTAATATGCTAATGATAGTTATTTTGAAGACCTCATCTGCTAAGTCTATTATCTTTAATATCCCTAAGGTCTTTCATTCATTTTTTTTTCTCTTGGTTAATATTTGCTGTTTTTTCCACCTTCACTTATCTGGTAAATTTTTATTTTACCTTCTGGACCTTGTGGTTGATACATTGTAGATGCTCTAGATTTTGTTATTAATCTCTAGAGAGAGTTCTATTTTGTTTTCATAAGAATTTAAGTTGTGGGAGGATTACCTGGATTCTGAGACTTGCTTTTAGGCTTCATTAGGATGGAACTATTGCACTTTTGTTCTTACTCTTAGAGAGCAGACCTTACTTCTTTTTTAAAAACTTTACTGAGATATAATTGACATATAACATTGTGTAAGTTTAAGGTGTACAGTCTATTGATGGGATACACTTATATATTGCAAAATGATTATCACCCTAGCATTAGTTGACACCTACATAAAGTCACATAATAGTTATTTCTTTTTTGTGCTGAGAACACTTAAGTGTATGACATACACTTAAGTGTATGACACATTGTTAACTATAATAATAATCCTGTACATTAGATCCCCAGAACTTATTCATCTTATACCTGGAGGTTTATACCCTCTGATCAAAATTTCCCCATTTCTCCTACTCTGCTCCCACACTCCCTGCACCCCCCATAACCACCATTCTGCTCTCTATTTCTATGAGTTTGGCATTTTTAGATTCCACGTATAAGTGATATCCTACAGTATTTGTCCTTCTGTGTCGTATTTCACTTAGCATAATGTCCTCAAGGTCCATTCTCCGTAGTTGTAAATGGCAGGATGTCCTTATTTCTCATTATTATATAATCATATTCCATTGTATAAATATACACCACATTTCCTTTATCAATTCATCTGTTGATGTACACTTAGGTTGTTCCCATATCTCGGCTATTGTGAATAATGCCACAGTGAACATGGGAGAGTAGATATCTCTTTGAGAGCCTGTTTCCATTTCTTTTGGATATGTACCCAGCAGTGGGATTGCCGGATCATATGGTATTTCTATTTTTAATTTTTTTGAGGAACCTCAGTACTGTTTTCCATAGCTGCTGCACCAATTTATATTCCCACCACCATGCACAAGGATTCCCTTTTCTCCACATCTTCACCAACACTGTTATATCTTGTCTTTTTGATGGTAGCAATTCTAACAGGTGTGAGGTGATATCTCGTGGTTTTGATTTGATCACTAATCATTTCTCAGATGATTAGTGATGTTCAGCACCTTTTCGTCTACCTATTGGCCATTTGTATGTCTTCTATGGAAAAGTGTCTGTTTGGTTCCTCTGCCCATTCGAAAACCAGACTGGTTTTGTTTGTTTGTTGTTTTTTTGCTATTGAGCTGTATAAGTTCCTTATATATTTTGGATATTAGCCCCTTATCAGGGGTTAAATTACTAATTTTAGCTTTTGTTTCTTGTGCTTTTGGTGTCATAACCAAAAAATTGTTGCTGACTAATCTCAAGAGGCTTTTTCTCTATGCCTTCTTCTAGGAATGTTATGGTTTCAGGTTTTATGTCTTAAGTCTTTAATCCATTTTGAGTTGATTTTTGTGAGTGGCATCAGATAGGGTTCCAGTTTCATTCTTCTGCATGTGGTTAACCAGTTTTCCCAGCACCATCTTTTGTAGAGACTATCTTTTCTCCCATTGAGTATTCTTGGCCTCCTTGTCAAATATTAGTTGACCATACGTACATGGATTTATTTCTGGGTTTCAGTTCTGTTCCTTTGGTCTTGGTGTCTATTTTTATGCCAGTACCATGTTGTTTTGATTACTATAGTTAGTAGTATAGTTTGAAATCAGGAAGTGTGATGCCTCCAGCTTTCTTCTTCTTTCTCAGGATTGCTATTTGGAGTCTTTTGTGGTGCTATACACGTTTTAAGATTGTTTTTCCTATTTCTGTGAAAAATACCATTGGAATATCTGAAAAACAAATACAGAAAACAATCTCATTCGTGATAGAATAAAAAACAATGAAAATTTTGGAATAAATTTACCCAAGGAGGTGAAAGATCTGTACACTGAAAACTACAAGACTGTGATGAAAGAAATTGAAGAAGACACAAATAAATGGAAAGATATATTCATGTTCATGGATTGAAAGAATTAATATTGCTAAAATGTCCATACTACCCAAAGCTATCTATAAATTCAATGCTATCCCTATCAAAATTCCAATGGTAGTTTTTAGAGTAGACTTTACTCCCAGTGCATGGTCATTACTCCTACAGCATGGTGCTTCCATGGTCCCAACTGGAAGCCTGAGATGTTTGCAGAGATCTCTTTGCCCTGGTTGGGCCTGAAATCCAAAATCTTCTCAGCACTCTGCAGCCTCAGAAATCTGTGCAGAGCTCTCCAGCCTCCCAGTGGATTTTCTCTGCTAGATCTTTTGGAATCTTACCTTGTAAATAGGCAATTTAGGAACTAGCCAAGAATCCTAGGGGGGATGTTTTGATAGATTTTGATGCTCCTTACCTTTGGACCCTTCCTATGTAATAACCTATCTGCAAACCCCAGTGTCTTGGAAGCTCCAAATTTTAATCTCTGCTTACACAACCCAGCAAGAATACCACTCTTCTTGGGCTTTATTTCTCTGTGCCATAGTTTAGGAAGTCTTCTCAGGGATAAAACCAGGATAAATGTGGTACATTCACCTTCATGCTTCCCTTCTTTCAATGACCAGAGCCTTGTGCTGATTGTTAAAAACTGTCTGCAAATAGTTATTTAATACACTTTGTCCAGTTGCTTATGGTAGGAGGTAGATTTGATAATAGACACTCTGCCATAACCCAAACCAAAGACCCTACCAGTATCTCTTATTTCCACGGCCGTTCCTTGTCTGTGCCAAGGTCTCATATCTTCTTTCTTGTTTCTTAACATTTTCCTCATTCTTCATAAGATTTACTTGCTTTCTCTCAAGAGTAAAAGCATTCTACCCACTTTTTCTATGAATAGGTGACCTTAGACAAGTTACTTAACCTTCCTGACTCTTATTTTATTCATCTAAAACAATCGCATAATAGGCAATGCTTCTCACATTGTGTTTCATGTACCACCTACATCAGAGTTATCTAGGAAAGACTGTTAAAAATATAAATCCCTGAGGTCTTTCAAGATTTTCCGAAACAGAATCTTGGCTAGGTGGACCCTGGGGATTTGCCTTTTTACCAAGCTGTATGGATGGTCCTTATGTAAACCAAAACTTGAGAACACTGTGATAAGGCTACTGTGAAGAATAAATAAGCCATATTTTATGAAGCACCTGAAATATAAGTGCTTAAGAAATGCTATTTTTCATCTCACTATATTTCAACCCATACATTTTAGAAAAATATTTTAAATATATATGCCAATATATGAAATATTTGGAAGCTATTCAGAGAATAGAATTATATACATTCAAATGATTGCTGCTATTAACTATAATACTCCATAATCCAGCTTTTTTTGTTATTTATTGTACTCTGCAATAAAAGAGAAGTTCAGGGCTTCCCTGGTGGCGCAGTGGTTGAGAGTCCACCTGCCGATGCAGGGGACGTGGGTTCGTGCCCCTGTCCAGGAGGATACCACGTGCCGCGGAGCGGCTGGGCCCGTGAGCCATGGCCACTGAGCCTGTGCATCCGGAGCCTGTGCTCTGTAACGGGAGAGGCCAAAACAGTGAGAGGCCCACGTACCGCAAAAAAAAAAAAAAAAAAGTGACTTTGATTTAACAACTGTGCTAGTTTCCTTAGGAAATCAGATGTTCAAAAGATAATTCAGGGCTTCCCTGGTGGTGCAGTGGTTGAGAGTCCGCCTGCTGATGCAGGGGACACGGGTTCGTGCCCCAGTCCGGGAAGATCCCACATGCCGCGGAGCAGCTGGGCCCGTGAGCCATGGCCGCTGAGCCTGTGCGTCCGGAGCCTGTGCTCCGCAACGGGAGAGGCCACAACAGTGAGAGGCCTGTGTACCGCAAAAAAAAAAAAAAAAAAAAAAAAAGAGAAGTTCAGCTTTAGATTTGATATAAAATATAGAACTGAAAAGTCAGTAGTCAGAATCCATCCAAATATTTCAACCTGGTGATATATATTGAAGGGTTACTATTTCTTCTCTTCCCCAGAAAATCTGAAAGGGAAACTAATATTCAACAAGAACATACACAGTGTATGAAAAAAGGGAGCCAAATACACGTTGTTCTGACTTGTGATTTATCAAAGTGAATTCTAGTAAAGGAAGAAAATAACAGAAACTGAAAGAGTGGAGTGAGGTCCAACTTCACAGTTCCACACAGAGCTAATTGTCTTAATTGTTGTAAGTGATTTAGAGGTTCTTAACATTCATTAAAGTAAAATAAAAGTGAATAACCCCCTAAGTAATATCCTCCTTGGCTTAATGACATAGAGAAGCAATTGTGTGCAACATTTAACATGTGTTTTTAGAAAATTGGCTTCCTTTTTAGAAATGGCATCCAGGACATAGCTGCAAGGCAATCACCATCAATTACCCAATTATTTCTGTTTTAGTTGTAGCATAATTCTCACTGGAAATAGGTTACACTGTTGGAGCTTTAAGGTGATAATGAATCGTGCATCTCCTGCCCCCAGTACAAGCTTGGAATCAAATAAGAATCCTTGCCAGGGATAAGATGGACAGTGATCAAAATTCTAGACTTACTTTTAGTAAAAACATAGATCAAGAAAAGTTTCTTGGATCTATAGGCACAACTGGGCTTTCTACTACCTTTTTCCCAATTGGAACAATATAGCTGAAGGAGAATTTGGGTCTGTCAAATAGGTTCACTTACCCAGGATTATTGCCCCACATCTGTTGAACCCTATTAGTGGCGACTGAGAGAGGCCTATAGACTTGCACTGAGAAGAAATTTCTTGGTCCTGACCTATGTGTGCTTATCTGAAGGATGTAGGCACAGAGCACAATTTGCCCCTCATGGGCAGGGGTATGAATAAACAGAATGAGGGAGCACTTGAATCAAACATGTTTGTTTCCTTTACCAAATATCATGCCATACATTTTTACTTTAGGGTCAAAGTAGGAAGTTGGGGTGTAAGGATAATAACTTATAATACTTAGGATTAAATAGGCAGATTTTTTAGGACAGAGCACTGTACTTCCTTGTGCACCTCTCTACTTCCCATAGATCTGTCCACTCTACTGCCTAGTAGAATTTAAAAGAACTAAGAGAACTTAGAATAAATGGGTAAAAACCAAATGGTATCATCATAATACACAAATACTCATGCCTATACTGCATCCATACTTGGACAGACTTAAATGTAGATATGTATGTGCGTACTACTATTTACAATAGCCAGGACATGGAAGCAACCTAAATGTCCGTCGACAGATGAATGGATAAAGAAGACATGGCACATATTTACAATGGAATATTACTCGTCATAAAAAGAAATGAAATTGAGTTATTTGTAGTGAGGTGGATGGACCTAGAGTCTGTCATACAGAGTGAAGTAAGTCAGAAAGAGAAAAACAAATACCGTATGCTAACACATATATATGGAATCTTAAAAAAAAGTGGTACTGATGAACCTAGTTGCAGGGCAGGAATAAAGACGTAGACATAGAGAATGGACTTTAGGACACGGGGAGGGGGAAGGGTAAGCTGGGACAAAGTGAGAGAGTGGCATGGACATATATACACTACCAAATGTAAAATAGATAGCTAGTGGGAAGCAGCCGCATAGCACAGGGAGATCAGCTCAGTGCTTTGTGACCACCTAGAGGGGTGGGATAGGGAGGGTGGGAGAGAGGCTCAAGAGGGAGGGGTTATGGGGATATATGTATGCATATGGCTGATTCACTTTGTTGGACAACGGAAACTAACACAGCATTATGAAGCAATTATACTCCAATAAAGATATATTTTTAAAGAAAAGATGTGTATGTGCATACTAAAGCATTCTTATGTGGACTACAATTATACGTGTAACCCCCATATGCATTTACCTTTGAATTTCAAATGAAGTTGGCTGAAACCCCATCCAATGATCAGTGGCAGAGAACCTGCGTGTGTGTATGTATGATTGGGCACCGATGTTGGGGAAGTGATGTCTGCATCATCCTGGTCATCTCTGGTGCTGAGATCTTGCTTCTGATCAATCAGTTTAGTGGCTGAATTATCCTATTCTACCAAGCGTGCTGTCCCATTCCATGGTATGTACATTGAATGCCACATCTTTCTCTCATTTCCACCAAAACTATAAAAATGAAAACATTCCCATGAGGTATTTTAGTGGATTCAGTCTCGGATGCTTTTCTGAGAGTTTGTGAAGATGGAGATGATTTGTATAGTTGTAAAAGTAAACTAAAATTGAATATTTGCTTTCCTTCTTTTACAAATCTTTTTATTATCAACACTACCTTACTTTCCATTCTCCTCTCCTCCTTTCCTTTTTCTCTTTTCCAAGTGTCCTTTCCCTGAGGAATAAACTCTACTCCTCCCCAAATTATTTTTAATTTTTTCTTGAAGTTTTCTCCAGCTCCCATGCTGAAACTCATGCCCAAGCCATCAAAGTCAAGGCTATGGGCTGCTTCCTTATGGTCTTATTTCTCTGAGCATCTGCAAGGATATGAGAGCAGAGGGACCACGTGAAGATTCGTTTCCCCAGTGATATGAACTATACCATAAGTAGATAGAAGCAAATTCCCCCTGTTTAGGTTTAAATGTTAATCTTTTTCAACTTTACTATATATAAGTTGGATATCTATAACTCTATTATTAAAGAGTCATTAATTTCCACTTGCACACAGTTAGCCATAGCTCTATAATTTGATAAATGTAATCACAAGCCCCTAAAGTGTCCATAGGAATATGGTTCCTTATCTAGTTTTAATTATATTCCTAGGGTAAATTGTATGATCTCAGCATATCAGGATGCCTCACCATTATGGGACAGAACAACAAAATTGCCATAGCCTGACTTAGGATTCTTGATATTTCTACAACTACAACTAGAATTATTTCTTTTACATGGAAGTGGTTTTCAGACAGACATCTCTAAGGTAAATAGATTATATGATCTTTTTCTAAGAACAGATTTTGATCAGGAAATAGCAGAGCGGACTGCAAGAACTCTGAATCCTTGGAAGGAAATGACATCTTGAAAGGGTGTCATTCAGTAAGAAGTGAGTTAAGGAAGTAGTCAGGAGCGCTATGCCAGATTTCTCCTGCCATACAATTGGTCTGAAAGCTGCCTTCTTCCAACTTCTTAGCATTTTTTGGGTAGACTTAACTCTAGTCCCTTTACTTCTGATAATAGAAAGTTTTCAAACATAAGTCTGGGTTATATTTTCACTCAGTCACTTTTGATAAATATTTTCTTTCATCTTTGCATTTTATAGTTTGATCCAAAATCAATAATTTGGATACAGACATACCAAAGCACATAACTGAGAGGGTTCTTAAAGAGATTGGCAGAGTCATTTCCTAAAGTGCCTGGTAACTGCCGAGAAAATACTTGCTGTGTCTGAGAATGCTGACGAGAGGGTCCTTTTCTAATCCTATCCTAAACAGAATGGAAAAAAATGTTTCCTCTTGATGGGAGAAAAAAGGTCAGTAAATTTGTAACATTCTTTGGCAAGTTTCAGCCTTCCTGTTGGTTAGTTGTATCCCTTTGTTTTTAATATTGTATATGTAGAGATTAGATGGAAAAAGAAAAGAAACAGCTTTGGTAACTTTTAACTGTCAGTGGGATTCTAGAACGAAAACTAGTATTTTTCTGTCAAATGTTGAGAAGTAGTTAAAAAGCCCCAAATTAGCAGCTAAGAAATAAGTAGCACAATTGCTTAAAATTCAAGACTAGTTTTAAAAGTTTTTCTAAAGCTCTGTTAGCATGATGCTAAGAATCACCTGGATGTTTATTAAATATACAGATATGTGGGTCTACCCCAGACCTCCTGAATCTGACCCTCCAGTGAAAGGGCCCAGGAATCTGTGTGTTTAACGAGCATTCCAGATGATTCTTATAAGGTAAATTTTTAATACACTTTAAGAGTGAGGGATGCATAAGAATCTCTTGAGTGTGTCCCCCAGATAGATTACTCCTCAAACCAAGACACTGACACATATTCCCCCATACCTAAGCAAACCACTAGCACTGATTGGATATATTGTATCCCTCAGGTGTTTTGCTGGGTAAATCTAGGATGTCAGCTGTTATTGAATAAGATTAATACTAGAAAGAGCTCTAAAAAATCCACTAGAGGCTAGGAAGGAAAATTATTTTCCATATTTTTTATTTTTCATGATGTTTCTTCTGAAGTATCACTATTAAATTTAGCATCCCTTCTTTGCTGCTCCCGTTACTTTCTAAACTCTCTAAGGGTAGAGATAGTTCTGTAGTCATCTTTGTATCTCCAGCCCTAACACAGGTTTGGTATATTTGTTATTGAATAAGTGAATGACTTGGCAAATACTAAAATTGCTGTGTTAAATAGTTTTAATGAAAAAAACTTTGGTGCCTAAGGATGAGATGTTCTTGGCATACATTCATAAATAGCAAGTACATACCGAGTGAAGGCATTACAAAACTGAGGCTTTGCAAACAGCAAAGTCACAGGGTGACAGTTTTGTGACAGTGGCTATACACACTTGATTCCATTGCTTAGACAAGTGAAAATTTCCCCATCTGGGTCTTTACTTCAAATTAACCTTCATCTCCAGCAGCAGGAGCAATTATTTGGACCTGCATTTAGAGACAGGAAAAGGAAAGGGATTCTTCTTTTATGCCTCATTATAGGCCACAGAATAAGTAACACAATACAAATGTCCCTGAAAGGATTAATGATACAGCTCAAGACAGCTACTATTTGTTCTAATTGGAAATAAGATCATCATTTCCTCTGATCTCCGGATCTGAGGATGAGCAAGGATCGCAGCTGAACTGTAAGTGAAGAGGCAACTGGAGAGAGTTGAAATCATCCTGAAGTCGGCTGTTACCAGTTCATCCAGCACTGCTTCCCAGTTTTACACTTTCCTGGAAGCAGTAGTCACAGGGCTGCATGGTACCGTTCCAATATTGAATGGTAAACTGTTGTCCTAAAGACTATGCGTACTTTGGGCTTGTTAATAGAATCATGTAAGGGGCCATTTGGAGATTCTGAGAACCTAAGCGGTTGTGTAGATATTGGGTGAAATTGTTCTTGGCTGATGTGCTCCAGTTCCTACAAGATTCTCCCTATTTAGTGATACAGATAAAAGAGAGCTTAATATATGCAAGGATGATTATTCACAAGAGAATCTACTTAAAGCTGCAACAAAAATTTCATGGTATAAAAGGAGAAAAGTTTTCAATTGAGACTTTATTTTGAAAAAATGGAGTTATAGTAGTGAAAATAATGTCTTTCTCATAAATAAAATAATTTTGGTTATAAAGACAACTAGGACTAATTATAGAAAATAGCAAGTTTTTCTTTTCTAAGAACCATGATTCTGCCAAAAGTGTGTGAGAGCACAATGCAACATCCTTTCGTGTTTAATTAACTTTCAAAGGGTAATCTTTTGAAGGTTACTTTTGAGAAATATTCATGGATGTATCAGTTTTTTCAGTGACTTTTATTGTTATGTTGATACTCGAATCTTTCTCCTTCAAAATGCCTGCTGTGTCATCACCCTCGCCTTTGCTCTCTTCTACAATTTTGAGCTGCCTAATGAGGCCAAGATCCTTATATGTCAGTGGCTTTGTGTGTGGTTTGCACTGTTTTGCAGTACTACTCTTGTTCATCACTTGAAATTCTGAAACTTTTCTGAGATGTGTAGTTTTGCTTGGCAAAGGATTTGCGTTATATTTACTGACTAATGATCAAATACATTGATTTAATGGTTAGAGATAGATATGAATTTTCAGAGAGAAGGGATGTGGAGAACAGACTAGTTTTTATAAATGACCAACTCAGTACACCATTAGAGAAAGTGTTCATGTTATGATGGCTTTTGCTTTCCTGTTGTGAAGACTCAGATAATAAAATTGAGATAATGAAGAACTTCTGTATTATCACTGTCTTCACTTGATAGGTGATTAAAATGCAGCTCAGAGAAGTTTGGTGACTTAAGGCAACACAGTAAGTAAATACTCTCCCCTAATCCATGCTCCTTATGCAAAGGAGCGGATAGAATGGGGGGTTAAGAGTGAACCTGTTTCCCTTTGGTTGGCAGCAATTTGGATTACTGTAATAAGAAGCAGTTTCTTCATAGGCCCCATCACTCTGTACAGATGTTAGGATTTCTGAGTAGTCTAACGTTCCAGACTCATGTATTTTCTTCTGCAGTTGATTTTGGCCTCCATAGAAAGTGACTGCTGATCCCATGTCTGAGAATTCCTCATGAGAAGATTGAATAGATTAATGGAAAGAGCTTTGAACTGAGAATCAAGATTTATGGGGTCTAAGTTTAGCTCTGATGCTGACAAATTGTCAAAAATCAAGTATGAGGCTTCCCTGGTGGCACAGTGGTCGAGAGTCCACGTGACGATGCAGGGGACACGGGATCGTGCCCCGGTCCGGGAGGATCCCACATGCCGCGGAGCGGCTGGGCCCGTGAGCCATGGCCGCTGAGCCTGTGCGTCCAGAGCCTGTGCTCCGCAAGGGGAGAGGCCAAAACAGTGAGAGGCCCGCGTACCGCAAAAAAAAAAAAAAAAAAAAAAAAAAAATCAAGTATGACCTTGGGCAAGTTGCTTTCTCATTCCGAACCTTGGTTTCCTAAACTTTGAGATAAAGATCCTGAACTCATTTATCACTAAAGCCCTTTCCATGGCAGAATTCCACATGTCTGCCTATCACCTGCAATCCACCACAGGCCTGTAATAGACAAATACTGGCTACTGGTAAGTACTTAATTTGTTGATATGTGCACAACATTTGGTACATAGGAGAGCTTCAGTAAACACTGGTTCCTTCTGTCCATCATATGCATCCACTTGGAAGTCCCTGAACAAAGTGCTACCGTGATTATGTCTAACTTGTCATCTTTTTACTGACCTTGGACTTTAGGCCATCACTTGGCTCTCTTGCTATTCTCAGAAAGCTTGGTGTTTGTATTTCCAGAGATGATGTAGGGGATCAGATCTACTGTTTAAAAGATATTCTTAGTATTCCACTCTCTCACTTTCAGACAGGCCAAACTGAGGATTCCCTTAGGAGGACTGGATATTGGTCCTCGTGGCTGATGTTCATGGCTTCGTCTAGACTTCCTTTAGCATCTCAGTTCCTATTATTTTTATCTATCTATCTATCTACCTATCTATCTATCTATGCATCTATCTATCCACCTACCTATCATCTGTCTATCTACTACCTACCTATCCCTATCTATGCCTGTACCTAACACTGATACCAAATATTATTTTCTTGATCTGGACCTGTGTAAAAAGCTCACAAATAGGTTTTCAGAGTGAAAGGTAAGCCAGTTACTTTAGCCATTTTGTTCAGTTATCTTTCAGAGTATCTTAATTAAATTCGATTTAATGCCATGAGTTCCTACCATGGCTCTTGCATATGATTTCTTTTGAAGAGATGCAGACAAAATGGTTCCTGTTCTCAGAGCTCAAATTCTAATTCCTCAGAAAATGTAAAGCTGTCCAGGGATGGAATCCAAAGCCAGGTCAGTCTCCAAGTGGGCACCGCTCCACTTCACTGTCTCTGTCACTGCCGTTCCACGATCCTGGCAGCTGCACAGCAGGGTTCTTTAGGCAGGATTTGGGTTGAAAGGCAGGAGGTATGCCTCTGGTCTGGCAGTTGAGTGGCTTAAGAATCTGCTTGTCTTCAAGGGTTGGGATAGTGACCAGTTACAAGTGACCAGAAACCTAAACGTGGTCAGGAGTAGAAGGGTGCATTGAAGCTTGGAGAAGCAGATAGACCTCAGAAGAAGAGGTCAAATTGGAGTGGGAGGTGAGTTTTAGATACATTAAGATCCAGGCACCCAGAGTACAGAGTCTGAAACTAGTATAAATGGGAAGCTGTTTTAATCTAGGTACATCAGACCACCATCCTTGCCATTACTGCCTTTGTTGCTCACATGATTAGGGAATTTAAACCTACTCCATAATCATGGTGCAAAAGAATAGATAGTAGCTCCTGAGAGTGGCCATTTTTTGTTTGTTTTATACAGCAAATGTCAAGTATCACCTGCGATATTTTAAATGGTCATCCGAAGACATTCATATTCCTGTTTCAAAAAAACACATCTTTGACACATACATGGACTTTAGCGTAAATCATTATTTCACTACATTGAGTGAGAGAGTCCATAGGACAAAGCTGTTTCTTTCTCCTTTGAATGCTGTGGTCCCTGGCATAGACCCATAGGCCCTGATTTGCAACAGATTCTCTGTACAAATTTTTTTTGAACTGAGATGATTAGGTTCTGATTGTTAAGAGCAAATCAGATCAAGCCATTTCTGTTATGAAACACTGTTGTTTGCCTTAAGCTATCACTTTCCCTGAGTTGGAAGCTTTACTTGATCAATAATGACTTTTGGGGAAGCTATTCGTCCAGAACCCTGTAGAGCAACTTTTGGGGCTGCCGGGCACTGCATATCTGTCACTGCTCTTTGACAATCTGCAAAATGAAACTACAGCATCTGTAGAGAGTGGGTTAGTAACTGTCCTGCTTCGTGTGAGAATTACCAGGGTGGAACAGGAGGCTCAACACAGAGTCTGTACTTGCTTAGCATGCTGGCTGGAATTAAACACCTCATTTGAAAACCAAGACACACAAGGAAGGAAATGGAACAAATCCCTTGCTTTCAATTGCTTTGCAACTAGGACAGAGTGAGGCTTAAGTGTCGAATTCTGCCTGGATTGTTCTGAATCTAAATGGTTCATCTCTTGCAGGAGAATGGTTGAGTTATTTTGACGTTTGAGACTAGGTAGAAATGCCAACTGTATCAGCTAATTTATTCTTACATTCAACCACTCATTTGCCAAATACATATTTGACACCCATTACATGCTACAGATGAAGCAGAGAATAAGACAAACAAATCCCCTATCCTCATGGAGCTTATATTCTGGCAGAAATGAATAAATAAATATATCACGTAATGTCAGCAATGAATAATAACAGCTCAGAGTAATGCTGATATGGTGGTAACATAATGTCTGGTACCAGATATTATGATGACAGTGATACACAGGGGTCAAGGATGGCATTTCTGAGTAAGTGCTTTTTGGGCAGAGACATGAATGAAATGAGGGAGGGGACCATGCAGGTATATAAGGAAGAGATTCCTAGCAGCAAAAAGAGAACATTCAGAGGCTCTGAGGTGGGAATAAGCTTGGCATTCTGGGGACAGCAAGAAGTTTGGTGAGACTGCATAAAATTTAGTGGGAAATTATACCCCAATAAAGATGTTAAAAAAAAAAATTTAGTGGGAAAGGGTGATGGGGGGTAGAATAAGAGTAGACATGAGCAGTTCACACAAAGCACGTTTGCTGGGGTAAGCGTTTTGCATCTCTAAGTGTGAATAAGAAGGCAATGGAGGACATAGAAACGGGGAAATGAAATCTGATTTATGTGATTAAAGATCACACTGTATGGCAGGCAGAATAATGTTACCTTACATGACAAAGGGAAATTAAAGTTGCAGGTAGAATTGAAGTTGCTAATCAGCAGATCTTCAAATAGGGAGATTATCTCGATTTTTCCAGGTGGTCCCAGTGTAATCTCAAGGGTCCTTAAAAGTGGAAGAAGAAGGTAGGAAAGGTCAGAGTGATGTGATGTGAGAAGGACTCAGTCCATCACTCCTGGTTTTGAAGATGGAGGACTGAGGCCACAAGCCTCAGAGTATATGAGCAGCGTGCAGAAATTAGAAAGAAGAAGGAAGTGGATTCTCCACTAGCTCCTCCAAAAGGGAATGCAGCTAAACAACACCTTGATTTTGGCCCAGTGAGACTCATGTTGGATTTCTGGCTTACAGAAGAATAACACGATAAATTTGTATTTTAAAAATCACTTAGTTTGTGGTAATTTGTCATAGCAATGATAGAATATTAATACACTCTGGTTTCTGTATGAGGGGATGAACTGTGCAATCTAAGCATGGAAGTAAGGAGTCCAATTAGGTTGCTACTGTGATTTTATAATCTAGAGAAAATGAAGGCGTAGATTAGAGTGACAACGGTGGAGCTGGTGGGAAGTGATCAGATCTGGAATGTATTTCCAAACGGACAGAAATTGTCTTGAATTATTCCTGCGATTTTGGTCTGAGTCATTGAGTATGAACAACTGGGTGAGTAGCAGTGCTATTTGCTGACATAGGGAAGACTGGGGGAGACATGGTTTAGGGGAGAAAAGCAAGAGTTCTATTTTAGAAATTTAAGTCGGAGATCCCTTTCAGATATCTGAGTGGAGCTGTTGATTAAACAACTGGATAAATGAGTCTGAAGCTCAGGTGATAGATCAGGGCTAGAAATATACATTTGGGATGGCAAAGCTGCAAAATAGGGAAGACTTGTCTTAGATATTGTGATGCCACCGTATCAACCCCAACTGCGTATACTGGAAATGTTATGTGAGAGGAAAGGATGGTTCTATTTTGTTGAGACCATTATTATTTGTAATTCTATAGTAATTGAACTGATATCCTAACTGATCTCCCAAACAGTTCAATCATTTCATATTCAACATAATTTGAACTACTCACATTGCCCAAATTAACTCCAGAGAACAGGGGAATCTAGCTTATTGGGGATATAGCCATAAATCTTTCCTGATCATATGCTCTTGTCTATATTTGCCCGGGCAAACTGGGTGACCAGGACAACTGTGACTTCAGTGGTTGGTGGGTGTAGCCTTTATCTGCACAGCTGAAAGTGGCTTGTCACAATGTTGACATTTGGAGCAGCTTGTTGAAGAAAGAGATGGGAGGATGCACCGCTTCATTTTTAGGACACACACACATCTCTTCCACTCTTATCCCATTGCTCAGAATTAAGTATGTGGTCTCACTTAACTATAAGGAGATTTCTAGTCTGGATGGCCATGTGTGCAGCTGAGATGGGAGGGCTCTGTTACTAGAGGATGAAAGAGGAAGTAGACGTTGGGAGACAATAGTGATTCTCATCCTGGTCTGCTTCTCTGACCACCCTAACATTTTCATGCATCCTTCTTCCTGCTCCTAGAACACACCCCCCTCCCCTTGCGGGTTGCATCAGCTCAAAGCCCAGTATCTGCAGGTGATGCATAGTCTTTTCCACCATGACTTGGCGCTCTGCTCCTGGCCCAGTGAACTCTAACCTAAAAGACCAGTTAATTGACCCCTCACCAATATAAAATAGCAAATTGGCAGCTGTATAGCTGCAATTAGAATAAACAACCCTGCCCTCCCCACCAAATCGCCCATTTAGAAAAAGGCATAATACAGTAATCACTTTAAAACAATTATCAAATACCGCCTGTGAAGGAATACCAAAGACTCCTGTAATAGTTTGCCAGAGCTGCAATAGCAAAATACAACAGAAATGAATTTTCTCACAGTTCTGGAGGCTGGAAGTCCAAGATCAAGGTGTCAGTAGCTTTGGTTTCTTCTGAGACCTCTCTTCACTGCCTTCTCACTGTGTCCTTTCCTCTGTGCACGTGCATCCCTGGTGTCACTTGTGTGTGTCCAAATTTCCTCTTTTTATAAGGACACCAGTCAAATTGAATTAGGGGCCCACCCTAGGGGCCTCATTTTCAAGGAGGCTTCTAATCACCTCTTTAATAGCCGTATCTCCAAATAGTCATATTCTGAGGTACTGGGGTTAGGACATCAACGTGTGAATTTTGTGGAGACACAGTTCAGCCTATGATTCCTTTCCCCGTCAGTGAGTGAACTCCTTCTTTAGTTCATCTGGCATACCTGGTTCTGCTCTCCAGGCAGAACTTTCTGGACTAATGTTCTGTGTCTCCTCCAGGGCCCAGGTTAGAGTGAGGTGAGGGAGGAGAGGCAGACATTTGCCTCAGACGTAAAATACAAGGGGGCACAAACAATTTCAATAGTTAAGATAAAAATATTTTAATAACATTTTAAACAAATAAAAATAATGCAAAAGATCCATGATGAACAAAATATCAATTTTTAATAAAGATAAGATTAATATTACTGTTTTTTCCTTTTGCCTCAGGCTCCAGTATGGCTTCCTATAGCGCTGTTACGGATCCTGCCATCATTAAAAACTTTGATATTTTATTCAAGGATTTTTTGCACTAATTTTGATTGTCCAAAACATTGCATTAAAATATTATTTATCGGGCTTCCCTGGTGGCACAGTGGTTGAGAGTCCGCCTGCCGATGCAGGGGACACGGGTTCGTGCCCCGGTCCAGGAAGATCCCACATGCCGCGGAGCAGCAGGGCCCGTGACCCATGGACACTGAGCCTGCACGTCCGGAGCCTGTGCTCCGCAACGGGAGAGGCCACAACAGTGAGAGGCCCGCGTGCCGCAAAAAAAAAAAAAAAAAAAAAAAGAAAATTTATCGTGATTACTGACTTTTTTTTGCAGCCCCTTAAATTTTTTGTACCTGAGGCCAGTGCTTCTCCCTCATTCTCCTCCCCCCTCCCCCAGACCCTGGCTTTCTCTTCAGGGAACTTTGCCTTGTCCGTTGTCCTTCACTACATTCAAAGTGGACACTGGAAAGATTATCTTTCTTGGTGGCCAAACCACCTTCTGCTGGTGCAGGTGCAAAGATCTATAAATGTTTTAGTGTATAACAGGCTCAAGCTTTGGCCAGCTAGGTTTCCCTTCATTTGGTAGCATAATTCCTTCAAAAACCAAGTCAAATTTCAGTTCTAATTGCTTTCAATCAGTCACATAAGATAGTAGCCAGCAGTCTCATGTAACAGATTTTTTTTTTTTAACAGATTTTTTAAGCATGAAAATTTTAGTCTTTTATTTTCTGTCCTCTCTGCTCTGTCCACCACTACACTGGTCTTTTTCTGCAAGGCACTGAGGCAGTTAAAAAACAGACTTGGGTAGGATGGAAATATCTTTAGTCCAATTTGTGCCACTGTACCCCCTCCCATCATCTGGCAGAGGGCACTTACTGGGAAGTACTTGAGAAAAGCTTGGGCTTACCTCCTGCTAAGGCTGCTGCTTCAGAATCACCAGAGCAGAGAAACTGCTACCTTTTCAACCCTGTGTGGGTCCAAATACCTAGACCCTGCCCCAAGCCAATTAAAAAGGAAAAAATTTTTAAAAAGCATCTTCCTAAACAGAGCTGAACTTCCATCTCTGCTTTCAAGTAGGCTGACTCTTCCTGGAGCTCGGCTTACTCTGTCAGGGCTTTGTTGAAAATGGCAAGAAGTAGACAGCATACACTAACATTCTGAAAAATTTCAACACTTTCCTATAGTAGGCTCAGTTAGCATGGGTTTTGATTTCCAAGTTATCACAGGAGACATTGTGGTAGGCAGAATAACGGCCCCTCAAAGATGTCCATGTCCTGGGCTTCCCTGGTGGCACAGTTGTTGAGAGTCCGCCTGCCGATGCAGGGGACACGGGTTCATGCCCCGGTCAGGGAAGATCACACATGCCGTGGAGCAGCTAGGCCCATGTGCCGTGGCCGCTGAGCGTGTGCGTCCAGAACCTGTGCTCCGCAACGGGAGAGGCCACAACAGTGAGAGGCCTGCGTACTGAAAAAAAAAAAAAAAGTCCATGTCCTAATCCCCAGAACCTGTAAATATGTACCCTTACATGACAAAAAGGAATTAAGGTAGCAGATGGAATGAAGGTTAATAATTAGCTGACCTTAAGAGAGGAAATTTATCCTGGGTCACAACAGCTCTTAAGCTCTTAAATGTAGATGAGAGGCAAGAAGAGTTTCGAGGTGACTTGACCTGCTGTTCCTGGCTTTGAAAATGGAGGAAGGGGCTAGGAGCCAAGGAATGTAAGCAGCCTCTAGAAACTGAAAAATGCAAGCAACGGAGTTTCTCCCGGAGCCTATAGAACAGAACACAACCGTGCCCACCCCTTGATTTTAGCCCAGCAAGTCCCATTTCAGATTCCTGACCTCCGGAACTGTATGATAAAAAATTTGTGTTGGTTTAAGCCATTAAATACATGGTAATTTGTTATAGCAGCCGTAGACAATGATGAAACATTTTTAGTAAATGTTTTACTATTAGGTTTCTAGCCTCAAAGTTGTATATCCTTGTTGCCTGCTGCTTAACCGTTAAGCCAATGTAATACATGTTCAGTTGTGTCGCATCATTACCCTACTCCTAGGTACCAAATTCTGTATTCATTAGTTCATTGCTTCATAGTGCTGACAAGACCCCAAATTACTGTGGCTTAAACAAGATACAACTTGATTTCTGTTTTACCTGAGTCTGATGAGAAGCATACCAGGGCTGTTATGGCTGCTCCGTGGATTAGTAACGCAGATTTCTCTCTTGTCCCTCTGCCATCCCTAGGCATTGCTTCCATTCACATGGATGAAGGAGATTCATCATCATATGTTAATTCCTGAGATGAAGAAACAGGAAGTAAAGGGCACACACCTTCTCTTTAGGGCCACCCATTGGAAGGCGCACACATCACTAACATTCACATGCTATTGGTCTAAAATTAGTCACATGCTGCATATAACTGTAAGGGAGGATAACTTAGTGAGGATTCTATCACTAAGCGTTTGAGGATTCTATCACTAAAGGGAAAAGGGGATAATGAAAATATTTCCTGCTACACACAGGAAGTGGCATGACATTGTGCAAAGGAGGGATTCATTTCAATCTGAATTATAAGTAGGAAAAAAAATAACAGAAAAGCTGGCTTTAAAACTTTTCCCATGGGCACTGGAGCAGCATGAATTCACCATAGAATCAGCATTACTGCAAAGATAGTTTAACTGTAGCATGTTCAAATAAGACCCTGAGAGCTTCAAAGGTGCATGGACAAATAACTATTCAAATCAAGCAAAATTCTCACATAAACATAAGGTCAGTAAAAAGCTTCTACACCAAGAAGTGGGCATCCCAGAGCACACCTTGTGATAGGAGAACAATGTGGAACACAGAAAGGAGGCTCCAGGGAAGACCAGCCATCAGGCTTTTGCCTTCGTCACTATGGTGAAGAATTATTGTCCGCCCCCCGGGAAGGAGCAACCAGAGACTGATGCCAGAACCCACTGTGTATCAGTTATAGATTAAGCTGTGGCTGGTTTTCATTTCAGAGTATAGATTTAGTCATTCTCAACAAATCCTTTTTGTGAAAATCCTATGATATTATCATACATAGATACTTTGAGTGGTTAGACCACACGTATTAGAGACCAGATTCAGTTGTCCTGAGAAGAAAAACCCAGGCAGGAAGCTCCCGCAGAGCATTCAGGTCAAATGTGTTACCCAGGGAGCTTAACTTTTCCAAATCGCTGAACAGCAGAGAGGTGTCCTGGCAGTTAAGGTCACTGTGCTTTTTAACCCATGGAAATTCTGACATTTGTGTTAAATATCATTGGTTATTTGCTCACTGTTCTATGAAACATCAACAATTCAAAGACATCTCAATGTCTTAAGAACTTTCGTGATCTTCGTTGGCCAATGCCTTTGTGCTTTAGCTAAGGGAGGAAACTGGTGCCCAGAGAGAGTGAGTTTTCCTGCTAAATGGCTAGTTAGGGACAGAGTCCTTCTTGGAGTTTCAGTCTTCTGATCCTTACTCTACTGTTATATTCTTCACGTTATGGTTGCTTTTCTAGTTGATTCTTCCCCCTTCTTTCTAAAGTTTTAAATTACCCAGGTAATACACGTGTTTATTATTTTTTAAAATGTTACATTATAAAGTTAGTGCACTATTAATTTTAGTTCTTTACCCTTGTCCTCAGAAATAATCACTCTTATAAGTTGTGTATCCATGCTCTTTTTTAATATGTACACACCCATGTTTGTGTGTGCTTTTCATAGAAAACATAGAGTATTGCTTGTAGTTTTTGCTTTATTGTGTAAATTAGATCACACTATACCTGTTGTTCTTCAGTTTGCTTTTATTCACTCAACTATATATATATATATATATTTTTTTTTTTTTTTTTGCAGTACGCGGGCCTCTCACTGCTGTGGCCTCTCCTGTTGCGGAGCACAGGCTCTGGACGCACAGGCTCAGTGGCCACGGTGGCCTCTCCCGTTGCGGAGCACAGGCTCCGGACGCGCAGGCTCAGTGGCCACAGCTCACAGGCCCAGCCGCTCCGCGGCATGTAGGATCTTCCCGGATCGGGGTACGAACCTGTGTCCCCTGCATCAGCAGGCGGACTCTCAACCACTGCACTACCAGGGAAGCCCTCAACAATATATTTTTATGATAAATTCATATTGATACACAGATCCAATTTTTTGTTTTTATTTGTATGGTATTCTGTCAACCAAATAGACCACATTTAATTTATGTTATTTATCCATTTCCCTTTTGGTACATATTTTTATTTGTTTCCAATATTCACTACTAAAGCTAATTAAATGTATGCATTCAATACTCAAGATTTTTCTAATCACTCAAAAAAAAAGCTCCTGAAAGGGGATTGCTATTGTCTGAATGTTTATATCCCACCCCAGTTCATATGTTGAAATTCTAACCCCCAAAGATGATGGTATTAGGAGGTAGGGGCTTTGGGAGGTGCTTAGATTCTGAGGGTGGGACCCTCATGAATGGGATTAAGTGCCCTTATACAAGAGGCTCAGACAGTTCCCTAGCCCCTCCACCAAGTGAGGACACAGCGAGAAATTGCTGGTTGTGAACCAGGAATACAAGCATGCTGGCACCTTGATCTTGAACTTTCCAGCCTCTGGACTGTGAAAAATAAATTTCTGTTGTTTATAAGCTATATTGTGTTGTAGAAGACAAAACAGACTGTGGTATTTTGTATAGCAGCCCAAACAGACTAAGACAGGGATAAACTGCTATTTAGAATTGTGGCCCATAGAAGAAGATTTGGATTTTAATTACTTGATTTTACATAAAACATGTTAGGAGTCTTAGAGGCATAGGTCATTAAAATTAGAAGAAACATCAGAAATCCTCAAGTTTTCCCTCTTCCTTTTTTAAAAGCAGCAGTAGGTGTGAAGAATTTAGTGATTTCCCCCCGCCAAATTACAGAATGACAGTTGGTGGTTTGTGCCCTCTCTTCATCTCTGTTTTGTGGGCCATTTTCCTTGTCATGTTCCAGGTTAGAATTCCTTGAGTCACCCTTGGCTTTTTCCCTGTGCTTTCCCCTTTTTTACCCCTGAGAAACCTTCAGTGATCCAGAGAAGTTCTAGACTTCTGTCTTCCATCATGGCCCACTCAGGACCACTACTCTATGATGTAAATCCTTACTCTCCTAATGTAAGCTCTGTGATGGCAAAAAACAATTCTGCTTTGTCTTACTCATGACAGATGAGAGTAGTCTATGATACTGGTTTCTTCTCAGATGAATCTTCACAATCATCAATACAACCCTAGGATTTTTCTCAACATCGTTCTACCAAAAAAAAGAAAAATCAAATTAGCAAGTGTGATGGAACCAATTTTTTGTCCTTAATGTGAAACTTTGGCTCTCTCTAGGCCAATCACTCATGGTTCCCTGCAGATGGTGGGTTATGGTTCAAGCATATCACTTAACTTCTACCTTTGCTTCATTTTCATTATCCTTATCTGGCATATCCTTCCCCATGTGCTCGAGCTATTCAAACCCTACCCATCGGATCCAGTTCAATTCCCTCCTCTCCTTGAAGCCTGCCTCAGCTATTCCTGCCCACAGTGCCCTCTTTTCTCTTCATTCCTGTATTACTTACCTTATCCTGGTGTATAAATCACTTATGCATCTCACTCTTCTCCAAGATACTCTAAAGATAAAGGCCATGACCTTCATTTTCCCTGTCTCCCACACAAATGCACTATAGTACTGAGAACCTAATAGAATCCAGTGACTTATTGCATGAGTGAATGACAATGGGGTTGAGAAGGCATTAAGTGTAATGTCTTCCATATGGAAATGTGTGCAAAGGACAGATGAAAATTTGTCAAAAATTAGTACCATGTCCTGGCAAATGAATTTAGCATTTTGAAAAATGCACTATTTTAAATAATTTCCTTCCCTCATAATAAAAGCAATGTATGTTCATTGTAGAATTTTTGGAAAGTACACAGGGAAAATAAAAATAATTTCTAATTCCATCACCTGGAGATAACTTCTGAGGAGTATTCAGTTCTGTTTTTCCCCAAGGTTATGCATCTATATAGTTATTTGTTTTGCCTTAAGACAATCCGGAAAATTCAGCAAATAGTTTGTATGTTACTTTTTGCAATTAACATTACAGTTGAACCTTGAACAACATGGGTTTGAACTGCGTGGGTTCACACTTTTCAATAAATATGTACCACAGTTCTACACCATTTGTGGTTGGTTGAATCCCTGGATGTAGAAGCGCAAAAATGGAGGGCCAACTGTGAAGTTTTGTAGATTTTCTATTGCACAGAGGGTTGGCGCCACTAATGCTGGCATTGTTCAAGGGTCAACTGTACATCATCCTCATTGTCTCCATTTAATAGTTAATAAAAAGGGTTTTATGGCTACCTAATATTACACTACATGAGATGTTTCATAATCTCTTCAGTCACCTATTATAGAACATTGAGGTATTTCTAGTTTTTCACTACTACAAATTAATGAGCTAAGAATTATTGAGCACTCACTATGGGCCAGGTAGTCTGTTGAATCTTTTATATTTACTAACACTTAAAAGGTCCATAACAGCCTCTCATGGGAGGCACTTTTATCTTACCCATGTTTTTGGATGAGCACACTGATGACCGTAGGGTTGGGTTCCTCATCCAAGATCACGTTAAGTGATAAAGCCAGAATTCTAACCCAGTTAGAATGGCTCAAGAACCTAGGCTAACCATTGTGAATATAATCATGATAAATTCTAATACAGAATTGTTTGTCCATGTCTTTAATAATTTATAATGAAAAATGGCAACAGTGGAATTAATGAATCAAAGGATGTGAAGAAACTTCCTATTGTCAAATTGCTTTTCAAAAAGATTATTGTACTAAATGTATGTATGTACCAGATGTATGCAGTATATGAGTTTGCCCCCTTTCCCTGAGAGAGACATGGAATCCTTAGTCCTACGTGTCTACTTTTAAACCTTTTACTCTAAGTATACTGCAGCATCTATCGCATTATATGTCTTTATTCATATTTCAGTCTGTCTTGCTATACTGTGAAATCTTTGAAAGCAAGACTATCTCATTTGTCTTTTCATTCGTAGTACCTACCATTGGTGCCATATACATAGTAGATTCTCAGTATGGCTTTTGTCAAAGAAAGTGCACCATGACTTACAGTTTCAGGTGCCAGTTTGCTGTGTGCAGGTAAATGTCACTTCACTTTCCTTTCGAGTTCCCATGCTTCCTTAATATGGAGTTTCAGCTCTAGAAATTCTGGTACTTTCACTGATCTTTTGTGGCTTCCACCTCCTTCTTTCCTGCAACCTAATTCCCAACTCTCCAAATCCATGTCAAACATCACGTCCTCCTGGAAGCCTTTGCTCTTACCATCTTCCTCTCCAGTGCTGAACTCTCCCCTTGTAGATTCCGATAAAGGATTGACTGTTTATAATCTATAATATGGTAGCAGGTTTGATTGAATTTAGCAATTAATCAGGTAATTCCTTTAATGAATCCTTAATCTTAATCTCACTTATTCCTCATGCTTCTTATTTCCTGCGCACCTTAAGCACATTTTAAGACCCTGGGCATTTGCAACCATTCTCCAACCTTTATGGAGGTGGTCTGCTGGAAGCGCTCAGAACTCCCCCAGGCATTTGGGAGTGGGCCAAGGGGCTGTCCTCCTTCCAGCCTTCTCTCTACATGGGTTTGTGTATCTTCTGCCATCAGCATATTTTGGAAGAAATTTCAGGAGTGTTTGATTTTTCCCATATTCTTCCCATGAAAATATTTCATCACAGTTCCAACTATACGCTCCTAGAATCCTATAGGTGAGTTCAGAACATTTTGCAACGAGAGTGGTTTGGGGAGACTTTAATTAATTGGTTTCCTTGGCAATCTGCTAGAACCTTGATTATTAACATCTTTGATCAACATAAAATCAGAGTTTCCTGTGGCTGAAAAAATACTGTCAGGGGCTTCCCTGGTGGCGCAGTGGTTGAGAGTCCGCCTGCCGATGCAGGGGACACGGGTTCGTGCCCCAGTCCGGGAAGATCCCACATGCCGCGGAGCGGCTGGGCCCGTGAGCCATGGCCGCTGAGCCTGCGCGTCCGGAGCCTGTGCTCTGCAACGGGAGAGGCCACAACAGTGAGAGGCCCACGTACCTCAAAAAAAAAAAAAAAAAAAAAAAAAAATACTGTCAGATAATGAAAGCTTGCTCCAGTTTCACGCTCCTGTCCCCGTATGAGGCCGATGTATTTTGTTCCCCATCAGTTTCCATTGCAGTTCTTGTGAATGTTATTTTTAGAATAGTCTGCATTTCACAGATTACCATATGATTTTTTTCCTCTTGGTATCAACACAGCTTTTAAAGTTAAAAATTATTTGGCATGTTAATATGTATGCCCTAATAAATCAAGGACATATGTCTTTAAACCACAAACACAAATACTCCATTTGCCATTAAATTTGTTGATGTATTTGATCTGATAATATTTTTCTATTTTACTGTCACTACGACTTGCCAACTTGCCTTTTGAAATCTGCACTTATGGAAAATTAATATTTAATGTGGAAACTGTAGAGCCTGGAGGTTGGTGGGTATGAAGAGACACAGAAGGGGCTATAGGATTTTAAAAGAAAAAAAGCAGAGGAAAGGAAAATCTGAAGCTAGGGTACCTTTGGGTTTTTGGCAGTTTTAACACAGTGGAGATGAAAGAGGTAAAGACACCGCAGGAAGTAAGGGGCTTTGGGTAAAAGGAGCCAAAAATGAAAAAGAAGCACTAGAGGCGATGGAAAAGTTCAGAAGAGCTGATGGAAAAAAGGGGTGATGGTGAAACAGTTGGCAAAGATGAAGGTCACAGCCAGAATGAAAACTCATTAACAGAGAAGAATAAAAATTCAGAACTTAAAGAAGAGGCTCTACACTCCTCCAGCCTCTGAATTCCACCTCTACTTTCAGTAGCGCTGAGGAGTTTAACAATAGCTTTCACAGCTAGAAAACTTTATTAGAGGGGAAGTGAGTCACGAATGAAATAGTTCACTGACAATTTCAGTAAAAATGCATTCAGATAAATGCTACGATTCCAATAGTTATTATGGCTCCTTTAATGAGGAGATTGATTCCAGATTTTGGCAGAAAATAGTCTGGCAAAAGCAATAACAGTTCTTTGGGCTTGGCATGAAACCCCACCACTTTCTCGTCTCCGTCTGTCTATTATGTTTTTCCAGGCCAATTCCATGCTTAGAAAGAGAGGCAAGAAACTACTGCTTACGCCGGAGGGAATGTTCACGTTGGAAAAGAGAGAGGGAATCATGATTTAAACACTTATTTTTGTTGTTGTTATGTAATTCACCCATGCAACGAATTCTTACTGCACACCTTATAAGTGTTAAGCACTGAACTTGATTCTAAGAATGAAGAGCTCATTGCTACTTAAGGAATCATGGTGAATTAATTCAAGCGTTGGCAAACTTTGACCTTTGGACCACATCTACCCACTGCCTGTTTCTGTAAAGTGTATCGGCCCATTTATGTATGTATTGTCCGTGGCTCCCTTTGTGTTGTGATGGCGATGCCGAGTAATCAGAACAGGGAATGTATAGCCTGAAAGAGCAAAACATGTTTATTAGCTCGCTCTTTACAGAAGAAGTTTGCTGACTGCTGGATAAATACAGTTGTTATGATGGAGTTATATTGGAGTTCAGTAAGTTATAGGAGAAGGAACCAAAGATGTTAGTGAAAGCTTCAAAGAAGAGTTGATGTGTGACATTTGATTTCAGTTTTGAAAGAGTTTTGAAAGATTCTGGGCATGAAGGCATGAGAGTGGTGGTTTGGGAACAGCCGTGACAAAGCTAGTACTGTGACATAGTTTGTGAATTTTAGGAAGGGGGAGGATCCCACATGCCGCGGAGCGGCTGGGCCTGTGAGCCATGGCCGCTGAGCCTGCACGTCCGGAGCCTGTGCTCCGCAACGGGAGAGGCCACAGCAGTGAGAGGCCCGCGTACCACACACACACACACACACACACAAAAGCACAGCAGCGACTTGTAGAGGCTGGATGAATTTTCATGTCTCCGAACTGTTCATATGATAAGGTAGAGAGAAGAATGAGGGAAGAATTTATCTGTTGTTCCCTCTCTTGTACCACTGACCATTTCACACTTTGAGGCATTAAATTCCCTGCACTGTTGGGTTGTGCCAGCAGCCCTCCTAGACAGCCACTGGGGAAATGAGAGCCTTGTGTGTTCAGTCTAGCCAGGGAGCCTGCATACCTGTCTCTCCTCGCCAGTCAGGGCCACGGACAGAGCTCCTGAGTCTGTAGTGGTAGCCATAGTGGCAGCAACAGTGACCTGGCTCCATGACCTTGGGGACAGTGCAAAACATTCCTAGGGCCGTTCCAGCCGGAGAACAAGTGGGCAGATTTGGGGTGCCACAAAAACTGAGTCTGGTACAGAGAGCATCAAATGACTTGTCTGGAATATAGGATAGGGTCATGCAGGAATGTCAGAAAAGTTGGAATACCTCATGGAAAACATTGGTTGTTGGGTGGGGACCATGTAATTAATTTACTAGCAAATGAGAAGCAATGGAAAGTTTTCCAGAAGGTGATGACACGATCAAAAGTTTGTTTCGGGGGGAACTTAATCCAGAAGTGGTATGTGAAATAGATTTAGAGAGTATAGAAATTGGAAGCAAGATTATTTGTGAGTTAGAAAGAGTCTTGGCAAACCAAACTGTTCAGTTCTATACTCCAGACGTTTAGAATGGGCCAGTGGACTCCCTACAGAGGCCCTTCCCTAGCCCTGTACCATGAATCATCCCTGTTCTTGAGGGAGTTTGAATAGATACATATGTCTTGTTCCAGGAGACAGAATGACACTAAGTCATATCTATTTCTAAGCAGCATATGGGTTTTACATGCTTATACATTGAAGTGCTTTCATTTTTAAGCACACAGTAATCAGGCACTTATTATTCAGACTATACCTGTATAGAGAAATACACCTAGTTCTCATTTTATGATCTAGAGCTCCTCCAGCCATGGGAGACTATTGAACTACACAGTCAGGTGGGAGAGAAGAAGGCAGTCTGGCCATTGAGCGTAAATAGACCCTGCGTTTTCTTTCTCCTTCCATGGCCTTGCCTCTGACTGAAGGCCTCAAAGAAAGTATTGGTCAGTCTATCAACAAGTAAATAGTGGCATGATTTTATGTCATTCAGTCTATGTACCATGTTCCTCGTCTAAAAGCCCCAAATTTCCAAATTCTGAAACTCAGTTGCCCAAGAATTTTGGATAAGGGATTGTGCACCTGTATTACTTAGACATGTGAAATTACAGTATAAGGATTAGCACTGATATCTCCTATCCATCCTATAATAAAAGCACATTAAAATTTCTCAAGAAAATTTGAATTGCTTTCAAAACATAACCCAGTATGTAAACTTCTGAAAAATATGTGTCTATACATTTTTAACTAAAAGAGAAAATTTTTTATCATCTCCCCATCACTTTGCTCCAGTCTCATCCCATTGTAACAACCAGTGGTAACACTTTGGCATATGACTTTTTATATCTTGAAATATTTTTAAGGATATCCTGTCAAGATAAACTACTTTTGGAACATGGTTTGGACTCAAACATGGAAGACTAGTAACTTAATGATAAGCTCTTTTAAAAGATTGCATTGCATTTGAGAAAACCTCATTAAGAATTAATTCATAAAAGTTGTTCGATTTCTATCCTAAGGGGATATTTTTAGTATAAATTTTAATGACATTTCTTAAGTCTACATATATAGAGCTGAAGGCTTCTTTGAAATAGACCATTAAAACCTATATTACTTTGGTTATATAACTTCTGTTTCTTTTCAAGAAAGAACCATTCAAAATGTTGCTGAGCAAAATAGCATCTCTAAAAACCTAGTGGTCAATTTTTGGATTCCTGTACTACAGCCTGCCCTCCATAAGCCAGGGAGGGTGGTACGGATTAGTTCCAGGATCCCCCACAGATACCAAAATCCGTGGATGATCAAGTACCACAGTGGGTCCTCTGTACCCATGGATTACACCTCCGAGGATTCAACCAACCGTAATCGTGTAGTATGTGTGTATTTACTGAAGAAAAAAATCCACGTATAAGTGGAGCCCTGCAGTTCAAACACATGTTGTTCAAGGATCAACTGTATTTGCTGCTTTTTCTACCTCCAAGCTGTGTTAAAGCCTCTGGATGTTGCTTTTTGTCCATGTAAATTGTAGTTTCCATGTCAGCCGCCAAATATGTGCATTTTCCAGCCTCGTCAAGGTAGATATGGGATGATTTTCACTCCAGAATGCTTTTTTTTTTTTTTTTTTTTTTGCGGTACGCAGGCCTCTCACTGCTGTGGCCTCTCCCGTTGCGGAGCACAGGCTCCGGACGCGCAGGCTCAGCGGCCATGGCTCAGGGGCCCAGCCGCTCCGCGGCATGTGGGATCTTCCCGGACCGGGGCACGAACCCGTGTCCCCTGCATCAGCAGGCGGACTCTCAACCACTGCGCCACCAGGGAAGCCCAGAATGCTTTCTTATATTTCAGCTTCCCTCCTAATCCTTCTAGTTTCTGGAATACTTAATTGATATTTAGGATTTTACCTTTCATTTTGTAAATTCTCACAGCTTTAAAAATCTGAATTTTATCTTGTAAAGAAGTTAAACACACTTTGATTATATTCTATAAATTTACATTTGGCCAAAGTCTCCAATTATTTTAGAGTTACTCTCTGATCATTCATCAGACAAGCCTTAAAGGTGTCTACCATTTAATACTTCCAGACAAGGGATGCCTTATGACTAACAAAAATGTGATATTATGAGAGGAGAGACCATAGTAGGACTACATCATTAGAAATGTAATTGTAGGTGTCCCCTGCTTTTCAAAAGTTCACTTTATGGCTGGGTAATATTCCATTGTACATATGTGCTACATCTTCTTTATCCATTCATCTGTCGATGGACACTTAGGTTGCTTCCATGTCCTGGCTATTGTAAATAGAGCTGCAGTGAACATTGTGGCACATGACTCTTTTTGAATTATGGTTTTCTCAGGGTATATGCCCAGTAGTGGGATTGCTGGGTCATATGGTAGTTCTATTTTTAGTTTTTACTCAGCCATAAAAAGAAACAAAATTGAATTATTGGTAGTGAAGTGGATGGACCTAGAATCTGTCACACAGAGTGAAGTAAGTCAGAAAGAGAAAAACAAATACCGTACGCTAACACATATATATGGAATCTAAAAAAAAGAAAAGGGTTCTGATGAACCTAGGGGCATTACAGGAATAAAGATGCAGACGTAGAGAATGGACTTGAGGACATGGGGAGGGGGAAGGGTAAGCTGGGACGAAGTCAGAGAGTGGCATAGACATATGTACACTCCCAAATGTAAAATAGATAGCTAGTGGGAAGCAGCCTCATAGCACAGGGACATCAGCTCTGTGCTTTGTGACCACCTAGAGGGGTGGGATAGGGAGGGTGGGAGGAAGACACAAGAGGGAGGGGATATGGGGATATATGTATACATATAGCTGATTCACTTTGTTATACAGCAGAAACTATCACAACATTGTAAAGCAATTATACTCCAATAAAGATGTTAAAAAACAAAGTTCGCTTTAGGTCACTTTACTGTTACAAAAGACCTACATTAGTACCTGTTTTTGCAAATCTAAAGAAATCCAAAGAGGTTTTTCATTCTTATGAAAAAAAGGCAAAATGAAAATAGCATTCAGTGTGAACCACTATAGAGGCAGTGTGCACTCAGAGCCGTGAGAGCGGCCCCGCCAAGCTCCTTCCCCGGGACGACACTCAGCATCTCAGCATCAAGCTGCCATAGCTTTGAACTGTGTCTGTGAGCATCTGTGCATTATCTTGATTTATTTTGTGCATTTGTTAGCAAGATGTGTCCTGAGGTAATTGCTTCTTTGCTTTACACCATTTCAGCTTATGAAAGGTTTCATAGGAATGCGCTGCTTTTGGATGGTGGGGGAAACCTGTATCACCCTTTAAAGCAGTATTTATGGTGCTGTTTGGGGGTTTGCTACAGGAGAGAACTTGGCAAATCTATACAATGTGAAAATTATTGATGGCATACGGTGGGGTTTTAGGCAGCCCGATAGAGTATGTTATTTTGTTTCTTGCCTGAGTTCTGTACTGAGAGAGACAAAGAATAAGGCAGGTGGAGATTAAAGTGCCTGGTTCATTACTGATGGAGATTTTGGAAAACGAGGCTTAGGCATAAGGCAACAAAGGCTTCTTAATACTTAACCCTGTTAATACAGGCATAGTCACTCAATGTCAGGTCGTGTTGGTCAACCACAGGCTTTCTACCCAAAATGTTGGGGCTACTACTGTGAAACTCATTGAATGACCTAAAACAGGGTAAAGTGTGTGTTCCTAAAATCAGGTAGATCCAAAGAAGAGAAGGAGAAAGGAGGGGACTCAGTCATACATGCCCGACTTCTCCTCCTAAATTTATAATTCAGAAAATTGAATCCTTCTCCCATGAAGAAAAGTCAATGAGGATGTAGAGGAAGTCAAGAATGTGACACTGATTGATGTCTCTCTTCATAGAAGCATGAATCAAGAGTAAAGGCAGTATCATTCAATAATACATGCTCCTAATAAAATAACAGAAAGGGTATAATCTACACTTACGTTGGCATTCCTGCCTCTGCCCTTCCCATCCAAGGACACATGTAGATGGCCTAGAATCAAGCGTTTATCTTCTAGGGAAAAAATTTGAGGGACATGCTCTGAAAAACTGCACTAATTGTCAGAGAATGCTAAATCTACGTGCTGCAGAGTAATACTCTCCTCTTGTAGAGATTTAGCCATGTAGATCACTGGGGACATACCTCAGGATATTTAGATCTCACATTTCAGCAGCAGAATCCTAGTTTGCAGTCTATACACCACATATGTTCCTTTGTCAGGATACCAAAAAGAGAGAATCTTAGCAATATTTGGCTCAAAGAGTGAGAGTGGAAGCTTACACCAGGGCCCATCAAGAAGATACATGTAGGGGCTTCCCTTGTGGTGCAGTGGTTGAGAGTCCGCCTGCCGATGCAGGGGACACGGGTTCGTACCCCAGTCCGGGAAGATCCCACGTGCCGCGGAGCGGCTGGGCCCGTGAGCCACGACCGCTGAGCCTGCGCGTCCGAAGCCTGTGCTCCACAACGGGAGAGGCCACGACAGTGAGAGGCCTGCGTACGGCAAAAAAAAAAAAAGAAGATACATGTACTTAGTGGGAGAGGGACCCACCACCGTCTAAACTACCAGATTGCATCTCATTCTCCCAGCCTGACCACAGCTGTAATGAGAAAATGGTATTGAGAAGTCTGGTCTCTGCTCTTTCTCAGGAGACATTCTTTTCTCCTTTGACATCAAAACCACACCAATAAAATCCCAAAGCAGAATATCAAACCCAGTGGAAGATGGATGCACTTATATTTTCAAGGTAATACCAGCATTCTCATTTGGTTGAACCATCTCTGGCATAATCCATGGCACAAATATAAGGCTATTGCCATGGAAGGTGATTCACTCTATAAAACTGTGGAGATCTATCTCCAAGGATTGCATGCCCCCTTTTTTCTTGAAAATAGTCTTTTTTTGTACTATAGAGGGTAAAAACATGAAGGACACACAGAAAAGGGGACATGAAAAAATTTAGTAGATTCAAAGTACTGGCAAAGCCAATGTGTCAGGTTTAACTGAAAATCACAAGTAACATGTCTGAGAGCAAAATGAGGTCCCAGAGAAATACCATGATCAGAGAAGAAATTATTCTCCAGGATAGTTTTATTGCTCATTCAGATAGAGTAGACACATGAAGTAACACACAACTACACATGACAGGTTTGTTCTTGTAAAGGACCTTGCTATACGTCTTGATGCCATTGTTCTCTATTCTGTTCGATTCAGAAAAGTATGTGCTCTATACAATAACTGTCTATGTGGTTGCACAAACAAAATTTCCGTTCTCTTAATTAGGTGAACTTATCCTACTCTAGTAGTACCTTAAACATACTATAGCTTCTTAGTAGGTAACTTTCCAAATCTTGATTACCAGAAATGCCATAGTCTTCTACAGCTTCCCACTTGTATTTCCTGGAAAAAATGAGATAATAGATATATTTAGTCCAGTACCTGATACATAGTATATCCTCAAAAGGTAAGAGCTACTAAGCCCCATTTGCTGAACCCAGGTTTATCTCAGACCCTGAGATATTCCTGATGAGGGCAAGAGGTATTTGGGCAGCCTTGCCCTCTCTCCCCCTACACAATGGCCCTGGGCACTAAGTCTCATTTCTCAGACCACAGATCCAGTGTCTGAGCAATGATTGGGTGTCACATGCCCTCAGAGTCACCTTAATGCCAACCTGACTCCGGACCGTGTGTACCAGGAATGAGCTCTGAGCATCTGGAGAGCCCTATACTCTTTCTCCATTTTATGGTTCCTAGTCATGGGTTCTTTATTTTATCTTTCATGGTTTCTTCTTAGTTTTCTTGTCTAGTACACAGTTCAGCTTAGGATATTTCTCTGAATTCCAGCCAGCATCTTACCTGGTTCTTGGAAGCCTTCTTTCCCAAAGCTGAATTCTATTCCCCTCATGTTTCTACCTGATAATGATACATCTACACGGACAAACCTAGGTCCAACAGCTGTTCACCTCTCCCAGGTATCATTCACCTCCGGGATCTCCATTCCTGCATGCAACCGGCCAGATAGGCACTGAAAATGGAATCTTCTCAGTTCTCAGTGTCTGAGATGCTCTCACGCACACCATTCTGTATCCTGGTGACACTGATGCTACTGAAATCTGGCTTCTCACCTCCCCACGAAAGATTTATCAGTGGCTTAACTTGCATCTCGCCTCACCTTGTCTGTGACATCGCTAATTTCCCAGACTGGGCTGCAAGTGGACTGAGGATCTCAAAGTATGGGGGACAGAGCTAGACTGGAGGGAGAGTCATAAGGCTCATTACTCAAAGATGTTTATGAGTTGAATCCTGGCCCTCAAACCCAAACAAGCTGAGGAAGTGATTTTCCCTTTGTCCCTGGTTTCTAGAATCACTTCACTATTCCTTCAATACTTTATTCATTAGATTTATTTTCCTGACATTTTCTGAACTCAGAACTTCTGTATAAGATGGAATGAGAAAACTGCAAACCCATTCAGGCCACAGATCAGGAATGGTTTCAATTACTCCTTTTCTTGATGCAGCCCAGGATATAGGTCCTGATGACGCTATATCAGCACTTTTTTCTGTTTTCCTTACAGGACAAATTGCCGGAAGGGTTCCTGTTTATGAGGGTAGGAGTTGCTTATACAAATTTCCCATAAGGATTCTGACAGAGGCTTCTCTCTGGTAAGTCAAAGAGCTTCTGTATCACTGATTTGGGGCATAAAGCCAGAATAAGTCTGAGATCCTTTATGTCTACCGAGATACCCTTCCCCAAAGCTGTACAATCTGATTTGTTTGAGGAACACGGTTTCTTTCTGTCATTATCTCAGAAGGGAGAAGTCTAAGTCTGCATAATCACGGTGTTCATGCCTGTTGAGTATTTTCTCGAGGTTGGATCACAGCAGGGTGCCCAAGCAAGGGCTGAATGCTGAACTGAAGTGCTAAGGCTACAAGCAGGGTGGGGTGGTGGAGGCCCCATAATGACATGTTAAAGCCCAGTTGCATACTTATTAGTGCTGCTGTGAGATACTGGGAAGAGCAGCAGCGGTTGCAAGACCAGCCATCCTGCCTAGGCTAATTCACCCTGAACAGAAGTATAAGTGAGGAGGCTTGAGGTGACAGCCAAGGTTAGGACAGTGACAGTCTGACTGAGGAAGTCTTCATATGTGGCGCACAGTGTGCATGAACAACGACAACAACGATAACCTTTTTATAAAGGATTGAATATATTAAATGTTCCGTGTACATTGCATCTGCAATATTGTTTCAAGCATCTTCTAATTGCCAGACGCTCTTTTAGGCACCAGGGGTTCAGCAGCGAATAGATAAAGTCGACAGAAAACAGATAAAGTCACTGCCCTTGTGGATCGTTTAATATTCATTAAAGACCCTCAAAGTACTTCAAAGTCTGCCGAGCCGTGGCACCTCCTCATGGTTAAAAAACATTGACCCCACGTGTAAGCAATGTTACTAGTGGTGGTATTTTCAGTTGTGAAGAGCAAGGATATATCAGCCGTCAGTTTAAAACAAAGTATTGTCCCCAAGCTGGTAACTTACTAGGTCTTCCCATCATTATATTAGTCTGGTTGCTCCTGAGTGATATGGAATATGGTAAGATTTCGCAGATCTTATGGTCAGTGGCCCACTGTTGTAACTTCTGTGCTGTATCTTCTTTAACAGAGAAAGCTGTATGGGATGCCATGCCTATAAATAGGCATTCTGCAAGCTCTTGGATGGTGGTACTGGGGGAAGCACAGCAGGCAGGGAAGGCTAAGTAAGACCTATCTGGAATAGGTGTCAATTCATTTAAGGATGAGGTGATACCCCCTCGATGGTGAAAGAGGTCTGATGCAATCAGATTCTGCAAAGTGACTGGCAGATATCTGGGGGAGATGGTGCCACATCACGGGATGAAGTGTTGGTCTTTTGACGGCAGTTCAGGCATTCAGTAGTTTCAAAAGCTAGGTCAGCCTAGCTCAGAGGAGCCCCAAGCTTTGGGCCCATGCATGGCCTCTATCTCTGCCAACATGGCTGCTCAGTTCAGGGGCCCCTTGCACAATCGCAGGGGTGACCAAGGAGAGAGGCTGGCTGACTACCACTGGATGACACATCGTCTTCTCTGCCCAGTTAAGCACTTCCCCTGCAATGGAGGGTCTCTGGTGAACATTAACATGGAATAACAAGGTCTTCACAGTTTCTGCCCACTTCCATTGGTGCAACTATATGTTTCTTTCTCAGGTCCCCTGGTCTCTGATCTAACCTTGCTTCCTCCAGGTCTCTGACCAAGTAGACAAGCCTTTCACCACTACTCAAAGATCTGTGTATGTACTTATTTTGGGTCACTCCTAAATTCATACGAAGTGAAGGCTCAAGTGTACTGCTACACACCTCTGTCCATTTGGAGGATTTACCTCACAACTGTCCTTTGGATCCATGCCTGAAAGGGGCTGTGCAGAAGTAACAGTCTATTTTCGATTCAAACCAACATAGTGGGAGAATAAAGACACTGTGAGCCAGGTTCCAGTTCTTTTCTGCCTCCATCATTTAGTCATAGGCAACCCCCATGATGTGAGGTCTTACATGTAAACTGCGGGAGAAGCATGACTATTCTATTAAGAGATATCTTCATGTAACTTACGTGTATCTCTAGACCTCTTTGGGCTTGATCTTGAATATACAATTTCTGCTGTTCAGTGTCTAGTAGCTCGCTGCTGTGCCCCATCAGTATTAGGATTTGGAGGATATGATAACATCCAGCTTATGCCTGACAGCTTCACTGACCTGATAACTATTGTTAGCTCAGTCTTTACTAGGACTCAGAAGCACTCCAGGGGGTGCTTTTCCAATGGTAAGTAGTTCTCTGCTGTGGAAGGAGTCTGCGTCGTGTCTTACCTATTGGGGTTTTGACTGAGGTTCCAGACAGCATCCTTATCTATCACAAATAGTTCTAGAACCATGGGCTCTGCCAGGTTTTACAGTTCAAGTAACAGGGCATGCAGCACCACAGCTTAGACCCATTACAGAGTTTTCTCTTGCTCTGGGCTCTGTTCAAAGCGATCAGTCTTTCAAGTCACCAGATAAATGCATTGGAGAAGTATTCCCAAATGCATTCAGAAATCCAAAATCCTAAGAGGCACACTAAATGCTGTACCTCCTTCTTAGTGGTAGAAGGTATAAAGTACAAAAATTGTCCTCATCCTTAGAAGGGATGTCCCAGCATGTCTTAGACCACTGGACCCCTAAAAACATCACTGATATAGTAGGCAGCTAATTCTTCGTGAGGTTCATCTCCAACCCTCTGACACGTATCTGTCTTGCTAGGGATGCAGAGTACTTACTACGTCCTGTTCACCAAGTCTTATTTGCATGATATGATCAATATTGTGGGCTAGTATGATTCTTGAGCAAAGTCAGTATGATCAAGTTTCCTGCTGACCATGTTGTGACAGAGAGCAGGAGATTTAATAGAGCCCTGGGAAAAGAAAGTGAATGTATAATGTTGACCTTCCCACATAAAAGGAAACTGCCTTTGATCGTCCTTCCTGATAGAATTAGAGAACACATTTATAAGATCAGTAACCTCATACCCAGTACCAAAGTCACTGTTGTCTGTTTCATAAAGATTTTACATCCATTACATCAGATGAGTTAGGATGACTATAACACTTGGTTAAATTTATGAGTCCACTGTCTTCCAGCACAACTCATAGGCTTTATTTTTTCAGGGTCTATACAGATGAATTTCATAAGGATATGTAGGGACCGTCACCCTTGCATCCTTTATGTCTGGTGATAGAACTAATATTCAGATTTCCTCCTGGAATGCAGTATTACTTATGGTTAAGTTTCTTGGCAAGGGGGTATAGGCAATCTCAGGACTTTCCTACAGTTTTGATTCATACTCCATAGGTCAAGGAATAATTAGTGTTCTTCCAGCTAATAAGTATATCTACCCCAATTTTACAGTTGGGAATTGGAAAATGGATCTCTGGACTCAGTGAACGCTCTGTGGGATGGAAGTGGATTGGAACTCTGTTTATCATCTTACCTCCATCAGTATCTATCTGGAGTTCCTGGATGGTATTTTGGATTCTTTCTAACAGTGTCAGCTCAGACCCTGTATTCAACTATTCTTGAAAGGTCTAGCTATTCCATTTTCCTCTTGCAGAGTTACTCTAGTAAGTCAGTTTTGGAGAATATTTATTGTGTATACATATCATGGTATTATAACATCCTTCCTCAAGAGAAACAAGCCTCCACTTCAATTAATAACCTCTGGGTCTGTGAACTAATTTAGACCTGGAATTTGGGTGAAGGACTACATTTTTTTCATTGCATTGCATCTTGATTTTTTTGTGGGGGCAAAGGGGCTTACATTCATTCAAGTTGAATAACACCTTTATCGGCTGTCCATCTGTCTTGTCTGTTGGAACCTTCTAATCTGTAAGCTATTACCATAGAACCCTTTAGGTCAAGGCACCTTGATTGCTGTCCTGGCCCTTCCCATAATGACAGTCACATCTACTTTGCCTCTGAAGGTTAATTGCTGCCCCTTTGCTTTTGGTATCCTGAGATCATTTCTGCTGATACAAAGCAGTTCAGAGCCAAGATGGCATATTCTACTATTACACCAACAGATGGAAGTCTCCACTGAGCTTCTAAAATCCACCCTTCACTGGATCCTTCATTATGGCCCTAGTAAAGGAGTATCTATGGGTCCTTCCAGTGAAGAGTCAGTGGGGTTTTCTGGTCTCACATAATAAATCTACTCTAACATGCTCACGTCCCTTAGCCTTTGGCTCCTTCTTCAATTTTCTATCTAGGCAGTTCTGGCATCTCCACCTCGTTTACTGTGCACCATCATTCTGAACAACCTTCAAGGAATCTAACAGTGGGTTAGAACTGATTCCAGGTCTCTTTTCCAGAACAGTATATCCTGAATCTTTGTTCACACTGTGCTGAGACAAGATCCAAGTTATTGGTCCTGGCCAAAAAAGGTTGAGTGGTAGTGGATCTCGAGGAGAAAAAGCAATATCTTCCTCAAGGTTTCTAGGCAATGGGAAGTTGCTCTTCTCTAATAAGGGGGGAGTTCTATCTATAAGCATGGAGTGTTTAGGAGAACCGAGGGGTTTAACAGTCTCAGGTTCCTTCACTATTGGTTGAGAAATGCCCTTGGGGCATTAATTTTCCTTCACTTTCAGGCTTTACATGGGTGCAGAGCACATTTCCTCTAATACACCATGCCACTATAACATGTCAGAGAAGACTTGGAACAGCAAGTGAAAATTAAAAAATGGGTGGTATGTGCGTAAGGTAAGGTATTTCCAGTGAGTCAAAACCCATAAGAACTATATGCTATAATCATAGTTGGAGTCATAAATGAGGTCAAGAGAAGGTGAGACAGGAAACAGAGGAATCTGGAATAAATAGGAAGAAGAAGAAAATGAAAAGGGGTCTAAGTTAAGCAGATTGTCCCAGATGATACACCTAGTATCTGGTAGAGAGTTGGGACAAAGATCTAGCCTCTCGTTTCCTCCCGAGGCCATCTCAACCACCGTTACTTTTTCTGCGCACATCAGACAGAAAATACGAGAATGAGCATTTTGACCTTCAAGTAGGAAAGCAGAGATTAGCTCAGCAGCCATCTGTGAATGCTTCACCTTTAGCTCCCAAGAGTATAGCTGCCTAGAATGCTACTGATCAAAGTCTCCTCACCTTCTGGAAATTCTGATAAGCACTTCCTGTCTCTTATGGTGAAATCCCCTAAGGAGCCTCATGGTCGTCACAGCCTTCCCTAATCAAGCCTAAGTATTTGTCCTTTGAACACCAAACTTGCTACAACTCCAGAGTCTTGTTCTACTATTTACCTCTGTCAGGAACTTTCTCTCCCTGTCTCTTTGTGTGGTGTACTCCTTCTTATCCTTCAAGGATCAGCTCAAGTGCCACCTCCCAGAGAGAGTCCCTGATTACATCATCTAAAGAAGCACACGCCACCTCTCTTCTCTGTTACCCTCCACTACCTTGATCTTGTCCTTCATAGACCCAGCACGGGCTTCGACTATTTTGTATGTACTGATAAGCTTATTGTTTGATTTCCTCACTAGAATACAAACATCTTGAGGACAGGCATTACGTCTATTTGAGTCACCATTATGTCCCTTGTTCTTCAATTGTACCAGGCACATAGGAGACACTCCAGACATATTTGCTGGATGAAAGAAAGCCATTAAATAAACAAAATAAGTAATTGTTTTCTGCCTAATACCTATGTATGGCTGTCCAGGAATTACCAGATCACTTAGAGACCATGAGGACATAAAAGCATCAGCGAACTACAGCCAATATTGCCAGCGTACTGCACAGAATGCAGAACAGACTTTATCCTCTACTACGTGCTCTTCTATCTAAACATGACACAATATTGAGCAATTATACCAATGATAATATTACCCAAATATACAGACAAAAATTCAGAAGCTTAACAAAGAATAGAAGCCTTGCAGAAGTGTGGTGCCAGCTCTCCATTTATTCCTTCCTCTGGAAAAGTGTTGTCCATTGACAGGTGACATCGTTGTCTTTGGCCCTAGGAATGAATTACAAGACTGAGTTGCATGCTAAGAGGGTCAGCGTGCTCTTCTGTCCCTTACTTTTTAAATCCATTCATACCACCTTTGACATTTCTTGCTTGAAATTTGTCCTTTTAGCTTTCTTTATTGGTTTCCTCCTCAATTCTTCCTTTGACTTGGTTTACAAATGGGCTCTAGACCATGTGCTTCATGATTGCCTTTGAAATCCCATAGAAGTCTTCAATGGAAAGTTACCCTAAACCTCATAATCTAGCTGAAATCCCAGTCTAGCTGCTGGTGCTCAGTTTCATACAGCAGAAATGCAGTTTGTCCTGATAAATAGATATGTACTTTAAAATTTTAATGCCCATGTAGTGACTGGAATACTGGGGTTCGCATTCAGAGACAACCCTTGTCCAACTGATGATAAACTTAGAAAACAGATCATGGGACTGTTGAGTAGACATCAAATCAAAAAATGGAATGTTATTGTTGTGGGAGATATTTCGTTCAGACTCAAGAGGGCCAGAATTCCAGTGTAAACTGCCACTCATTAGCTCTATGAACTTGAATATAGGACTTAACCTTTTGGGTTTTTAAAAAATATTTTAATTGTATTGGAGTATAGCTGATTGGCAATGTTGTGTTAGTTTCAGGTGGGTGTACAGCAAAGTGATTCAGTTATGCATGTACATATATTCATTCTTTTTTAGATTCTTTTCTCACATAGGTTATCACAGAATACTGGGTAGAGTTCCCTGTGCTATACAGTAGGTCCTTGTTGGTTATCTATCCCATATAAGTGTGCCTGCGTTCATCCCAAACTCCTGATTTATCCCTCCCCTCCACGTTTCCCCTTTCATAACCATAAGTTTGTTTTCGATATCTATAAGTCTGCTCCAGTTTTGTAAATAAGTTCATTTGTATCTTTTTTTAAAATTAGATTCCACATATGAATGATATCATATGATATTTGTCTTTGTCTGATTTATTTCATTTAGTATGATAATCTCTAGGTCCATCCATGCTGCTGCAAATGATATTATTTCATTTTTTATGGCTGAGTAATATTCCATTGTATATATGTACCATATCTTCTTTACCCATTCCTCAGTTGATGGACATTTAGGTGGCTTCCATGTCTTGGCTATTATAAACAGTGCTGCAGTGAACATTGGGGTGTATATATGCTTTCAGATTATGGTTTTCTACAGATATATGCCCAGGAGTGAGATTGCTGGGTCATATGGTAGTTCTATTTTAGTTTTTTAAGGAACCTCCATGTTGTTCTCCATAGTGGCTGTACCAACTTACATTCCCACCAACAGTGTAGGAGGGTTCCTTTTTCTCCACACCCTCTCCATTTATTGTTTGTAGATTTTTTGATGATGGCCATTATGAACAGTGTGAGGTGATATCTCACTGTAGTTTTATTTACATTTCTCTGATAATTAGAGATGTTGAGCATCTTTTCATGTTCTTTTTGGCCATCTGTATGTCTTGTTTGGAGAACTGTCTATTTAGATCTTCTGCCCAATTTTTGATTGGGTTGTTTGTTTTTTTGACATAGAGCTACATGAACTGTTTGTGTATTTTGGAGATTAATCCCTTGTCAGTCACATCATTTGCAAATATTTTCTCCGATTCTGTGGGTTGTCTTCATTTTGTTGATGGTTTCCTTTGCTGAGGACTTATCCTTTTGAATTTTCAATTCCATCATGTATTAAAGGAACAGAGTAAACATAGCATCTACCTATTAGGTGATGAGGATAAATTGAACAAATGCACATAAAGCCCTTAACGCAGCATGTGGCCATTGAAAGTACTTGATAAATGTTAGCTGTTAATGATAACAATAAAAATGTGCTTAGTAAGAGGACCTTCAAGATGGCAGAAGAGTAAGATGTGGAGATCACCTTCCTCCCACAGATACATCAAAAATACATCTACATGTGGAACAACTCCTACAGAACACCTCCTGAAAACTGGCAGAAGACCTCAGACTTCCCAAAAGGCAAGAAACTCCCCATCTACCTGGGTAGGGCAAAAGAAAAAAGAAAAAGGAATAGGGATGGGACCTGCACCTCGGGGAATGAGCTGTGAAGGGGGAAAAGTTTCCACACACTAGGAAGCCCCTTCACTGGTGGAGGTGAGGGGTGGGAGGGGGGAAGTATTGGAGCCATGGAGGAGAGTGCAGCAACAGGGGTTCAGAGAGCAAAGTGGAGAGATTCCTGCACAGAGGATCGGTGCCGACCAGCACTCACCAGCCTGAGAGGCTTGTCTGCTCACCTGCCAGGACAGGCGGGGGCTGGGAGATGAGGCTCCGGCTTTGGAGCTCACAACCCAGGGAGAGGACTGGGGTTGGCTGCGTGAACACAGCCTGAAGGGAGTTAGTGTGCCACAGCTAGCCAGGAGGCAGTGCAGGAAAAAGTCTGGAACTGCCTAAGAGGCAAGTGACCATTGTTTCGGAGTGCGCAAGGAGAGGGGATTCAGAGCACCGCCTAAATGAGCTCCAGAAACGGGCATGAGCTGTGGCAGCGTGGACACCAGAGACAGGCATGAAATGCTAAGGCTGCTGGTGCAGCCACCAAGAAGCCTGTGTGCAAGCAGAGGTCACTATGCACACCTCCCCTCCTGGGAGCCTGTTTAGCCTGCCACTGCCAGGGTCCCGTGATCCAGGGACAACTTCCCCGGAGGAACACATGGCGCACCTCAGGCTGTTGCAACGTCATGCCGGCCTCTGCCGCCGCAGGCTCGCCCCGCATTCCGTACCACTCCTTCCCCCAAGCCTGAGTGATCCAGAGCCCGTTACTCAGCTGATACTTTAACCCCATCCTCTCTGGGCGGGAAGCACACGCTAGAGGGTGAGCTACAGGCAGAGGCGGGGCCAAACCCAAAGCTGAACCCCAGGAGCTGTGCAGACAAGGAAGAGAAAAGGAAATCTCTCCGTGCAGCCTCAAGAGCAGCGGATTAAATCCCCACAATCAACTTGATGTACCCTGCATCTGTGGAATACCTGAAGAGACAACGAATCACCCCAAAATTGAGGTGGTGGACTTTGGGAGCAACTGTAGACTTGGGGTTTGCATTCTGTATCTAATTTGTTTCTGGTTTTATGTTTATATTAGTTTCGTATTTAGAGCTTATTATCACTGGTAGATTTGTTTGTTGATTTGGTTGCTCTCTTCCTTCATATATATGTGTGTGTGTGTGTGTGTGTGTGTGTGTGTGTGTGTGTATATATATATCTTTTCCTTTTTCTCTTTTTGTGAGAGTGTGTGTGTATGCTTCTTTGTGTGATTTTGTCTGTGTAGCTTTGCTTTTACCATTTGTCCTAGGACTCTGTCTCTCTGTTTTTTTTCTTTGTTTGTTTTTGTTTTTAGTGTAGTTTTTAGCGCTTGTTATCATTGGTGGATTTGTTTATTGGTTGGGTTGCTCCCTTCTTTCTTTCTTTCTTTTTTTATTGGAATTAAAATTTTTTTTATTTTTAATAATTTAAAATTTTTTTTCTTTAATAATTTATTCTTTTTTATTTTTTTTTTCTTTCTTTCTTTTTCTCCCTTTTCTTCTGAGCCATGTGGGTGACAGGGTCTTGGTGCTCTGGCTGGGTGTCAGGCCTAAGCCTCTTAGGTGGGAGAGCAGAGTTCAGGACGCTGGTCCAACAGAGACCTCCTGGCCCCTCATAATATCAATCAGCAAAACCTCTCCCAGAGATCTCCATCTCAATGCTAAGACCCAGCTCCACTCAACAACCAGCAAGCTCCAGTGCTGGACACCCTATGCCAAACAACTAGCAAGACAGGAACACAACCCCACTCATTAGCAGAGAGGCTGCCTAAAATCATAATAAGTTCACAGACACCCCAAAACACACCACCAGACGCAGTCCTGCCCACCAGAAAGACAAGATCCAGCCTCATCCACGAGAACAGGCAACAGTCCCCTCCACCGGGAAGCCTACACAACCCACTGAACCAACCTTACCCACTGGGGGCAGACAACAAAAACAACAGGAACTAGGAACTTGCAGCCTGTGAAAAGCAGACCCCAAATGCAGTAAGTTAAGCAAAATGAGAAGACAGAGAAATACACAGCAGATGGAGGAGCAAAGTAAAAACCCACCAGACAAAACAAATGAAGAGGAAATAGGCATAGGCAGTCTACTTGAAAAAGAATTCAGAGTAATGATAGTAAAGATGAACCAAACTCTTGGAAATAGAATGGAGAAAATACAAGAAACGTTCAACAAGGACCTAGAAGAACTAAAGAGCAAACAAACAATGATGAACAACATAATAAATGAAATTTAAAATTCTCTAGAAGGAATCGATAGCAGAATAACTGAGGCAGAAGAACGGATAAGGGACATGGAAGAAAAAATAGTGGAAATAATTACTACAGAGCAGAATAAAGAAAAAAGAATGAAAAGAATTGAGGACAGTCTCAAGACCTCTGAGACAACATTAAACTTGCCAACATATGAATTATAGGGGTCCCGAAGAAGAGGAAAAGAAAGGGACTGAGAAAATATTTGAAGAGCTTATACTTGAAAACTTCCCTAATATGGGAAAGGAAATAGTTAATCAAGTCCAAGAAGTGCAGAGAGTCCCATACAGATTAAATCCAAGGAGAAACATGCCAAGACACATATTAATGAAACTATCAAAAATTAAATACAAACAAAAAATATTAAAAGCAGCAAGGGAAAGACAGCAAATAACATACAAGGGGCTCCCCATAAGGTTAACAGCAGATTTCTAGCAGAAATTCTGCAAGCCAGAAGGGTGTGGCAGGACATATTTAAAGTGATGAAAGGGAAAAAACTACAACCAAGATGACTCTACCCAGCAAGGATCTCATTCAGATTCAACGGAGAAATTAAAACCTTTACAGACAAGCAAAAGCTAAGAGAATTCAGCACCAACAAACCAGCTTTACAACACACGCTAAAGGAACTTCTCTAGGAAGGAAAAACAAGAGAAGGAAAAGACCTACAATAAGAAACCCAAAAGAATTAAGAAAATGATAATAGGAGCATACATATCAATAATTACCTTAAATGTAAATGGATTAAATGCTCCAACCAAAAGACATAGACTGGCTGAATGGATACAAAAACAAAACCCATGTATATGCAGTCTACAAGAGACCCACTTCAGAGTTAGGGACACATACAGACTGAAAGTGAGGGGATGGAAAAAGATATTCCATGCAAATGGAAATCAAAAGAAGCTGGAGTAGCAATTCTCATATCAGAGAAAATAGACTTTAAAATAAAGACTATTACAAGAGACAAAGAAGGACACTACATAACGATGAAGGGATCAATCCAAGAAGATATAACAATTGTAAATATTTATGCACCCAACATAGTAGCATCTCAGTACATAAGGCAAATGCTAACAGCCATAAAAGGGGAAATTGACAGTAACACAGTCATAGTAGGGGACCTTAATACCTCACTTTCACCAATGGACAGATCATCCAAAATGAAAATAAATAAGGAAACACAAGCTTTAAATGACACATTAACCAAGATGGACTTAATTGATATTTATAGGACATTCCATCTAAAAACAACAAAATAAACTTTTTACTCAAGTGCTCATGGAACATTCTCCAGGATAGATTTGGGTCACAAATCAAGCCTTGGTAAATTTCAGAAAATTGAAATTGTATCAAATATCTTTTCTGGCCACAATACTATAAGATGAGATATCAAGTACAGGAAAAAAACTGTAAAAAATAAAAACACATGGAGGCTAAATAATACACTACTAAATAACCAAGAGATCACTGGAGAAATCAAAGGGGAAATCAAAAAATATGTACCAACAAATGACAATGAAAACATGACAACCCAAAACCTGGGGGATGCAGCAAAAGCAGTTCTAAGAGGGAAGTTTATAGCAATACAATCCTCCCTCAAGAAACAAGAGGGGCTTCCCTGGTGGCGCAGTGGTTGAGAGTCCGCCTGCCGATGCAGGGCACACGGGTTCGTGCCCCCGTCCGGGAAGATCCCACATGCCGTGGAGTGGTTGGGCCCGTGAGCCATGGCCGCTGAGCCTGCGCATCCGGAGCCTGTGCTCTGCAGCGGGGGAGGCCACAGCAGTGAGAGGCCCGCATACTGCAAAAAAAAAAAAAAAAAACAAAAGAAACACGAAAAATCTCAAATAAACAACCTAACCTTATACCTAAAGCAATTAGAGAAAGAAGAACAAACAAAACCCAAAGTTAGCAGAAGGAAAGAAATCATAAAGATCAGACCAGAAATAAATGAAAAAGAAAGGAAGGAAACGATAGCAAAGATCAATAAAAGTAAAATCTGGTTGTTTGAGAAGATAAACAAAATTGATAAACCATTAGCCAGACTCATCAGGAAAAAAAGGGAGAAGACTCAAATGAGTAGAATTAGAAATGAAAAAAAAGTAAAAACTGAAACTGCAGAAATACAAAGGATCATGAGAGATTACTGCAAACAGCTATATGCCAATAAAATGAACAACCTGGAAGAAATGGACAAATTCTTAGAAGCAAAACCTTCCAAGACTGAACTAGGAAGAAATAGAAAATATAAGCAGACCAATCACAAGCACTGAAATTGAAACTGTGATGAAAAATCTTCCAACAAACAAAAGCCCAGGACCAGATGGCTTCACAGGCGAATTCTATCAAATATTTAGTGAAGAGGTAACACCTACCCTTCTCAAACACTTCCAAAATATGTCAGAGGGAGGAACACTCCCAAACTCATTCTACAAGGCCACCATCACCCTGATACCAAAACCAGACAAAGATATCACAAAAAAAGAAAACTATAGGCCAATATCACAGGTGAACATAGATGCAAAAGTCTTCAACAAAATACTAGCAAACAGAATCCAACAGCACATTAAAAGGACCATACTGCATAATCAACTGTGGTTTATCCCAGGAATGCAAGGATTCTTCAGTATATGCAAATCAATCAATGTGATACACCATAGTAACAAACTGAAGGATAAAAGCCATATGATAATCTCAATAGATGCAGAAAAAGCTTTTGACAAAATTCAACACCCATTTATGATAAAAACCTTCCAGAAAGTAGGCATAGAGGTAACTTACTTCAACATAATAAAGGCCATATATGTCAAACCCACAGCCAACATTGTTCTCAATGGTGAACAACTGAAACCGTGTCCTCTAAGATCAGGAACAAGATAAGGTTGCCCACTCTCACCACTATTTGTCAACATAGTTTTGGAAGTTTAGCGACAGCAATCAGAGGAGGAAAAGAAATAAAAGGAATCCAAATCAGAAAAGAAGTAAAACTGTCACTGTTTGCAGATGAAATGATACTCTACATAGAGAATACTAAAGATGCTACCAGAAAACTACCAGAGCTAATTAATGAATTTGGTAAAGTAGCAGGATACAAAATTAAGCACAGAAATCTCTTGCATGCCTATACAGTAATGATGAAAAATCTGAAAGAGAAATTAAGGAAACACTCCCATTTACCATTGCAACAAAAAATAAAATACCTAGGAATAAACCTACCTAAGGAGACAAAAGACCTGTATGCAGAGAAATATAATACACTGATGAAAGAAATTAAAGACGATACAAACAGATGGAGAGATATACCATGTTCTTAGATTGGAAGAATCAACATAGTGAAAATGACTCTACTACCCAAAGCAATCTACAGATTCAGTGCAATCCCTATCAAACTACCACTGGCATTTTTCACAGAACTAGAACAAAAAATTTCACAATTTGTATGGAAACACAAAAGACCCCGAATAGCCAAAGCAATCTTGAGAAAGAAAAACGGAGCTGGAGGAATCAGCCTCCCTGACTTCAGACTCTACTACAAAGCTACAGTAATCAAGACAGTATGATACTGGCACAAGAACAGAAATGTAGATCCATGGAACAGGATAGAAATCCCAGAGGTAAACCCACGCACGTATGGTCACCTTATCTTTGATAAAGGAGGCAAGAATACACAATGGAGAAAAGACAGCCTCCTCAATAAGTGGTGCTGGGAAAACTGGACAGCTACATGTAAAAGAATGAAATTAGAACACTCCCTCACACCATACACAAAAATAAACTCAAAATGGATTAAAGATCTAAATGTAAGGCCAGAGATTATAAAACTCTTAGGGGGAAACATAGGCAGAACACTCTATGACATAAATCACAGCAAGATCCTTTTTGACCCACCTCCTAGAGAAATGGAAATAAAAACAAAAATAAACAAATGGGACCTAATGAAACTTAAAAGCTTTTGCACAGCAAAGGAAACCATAAACAAGACGAATAGACAACCCTCAGAATGGGAGAAAACATTTGCAAATGAAGCAATTGACAAAGGATTAATCTCCAAAATTTACAAGCAGCTCATGCAGCTCAATAACAAAAAAACAAACAACCCAATCCAAAAATGGGCAGAAGACCTAAATAGACATTTCTCCAAAGAAGATATACAGACTGCCAACAAACACATGAAAGAATGCTCAACATCATTAATCATTAGAGAAATGCAAATCAAAACTACAATGAGGTATCATCTCACACTGGTCAGAATGGCCATCATCAAAAAATCTGCAAACAATAAATGCTGGAGAGGGTGTGGAGAAAAGGGAACCCTCTTGCACTGTTGGTGGGTATATAAATTGATACAGCCACTATGGAGAAAAGTATGGAAGTTCCTTAGAAACCTAAAAATAGAACTACCACATGACCCAGCAATCCCACTACTGGGCATATATCCTGAGAAAACCATAATTCAAAAAGAGTCATGTAACTCAATGTTCATTGCCGCACTATTTACAATAGCCAAGACATGGAAGCAACTTAGGTGTCCATCGAGATGAATGGATAAAGAAGATGTGGCACATAAATACAATGGAATATTACTCAGCCATAAAAAGAAACAAAATTGAGTTATTTGTAGTGAGGTGGATGGATCTAGAGTCTGTCATACAGAATGAAGTAAGTCAGAAAGAGAAAAATAAATACCATATGCTAACAAATATATATGGAATTTAAGAAAAAAAACAAAAGGTTCTGAAGAACCTAGGAGCAGGACAGGAATAAAGACCCAGACCTACTAGAGAATGGACTTGAGGACACGGGAAGGGGGAAGGGTAAGCTGGGATGAAGTGAGAGAGTAGCATGGACATATATACACTACCAAATGTAAAATAGATAGCTAGTGGGAAGCAGCCCCATAGCACAGGGAGATCAGCTCGGTGCTTTGTGACCACCTAGAGGGGTGGGACAGGGAGGGTAGGAGGGAGATGCAAGAGGGAGAGGATATGGGAATGTATGTATACATATAGCTGGCTCACTTTGTTGTACATCAGTAACTAACACACCATTGTAAAGCAATTGTACTCCAATAAAATTGTTTTTAAAAAATGCTCTTGGAATATTGGAATACCTTTCCCTTTTTCTCCACCAGGAAACCTTCCTTTTATTCTTCAAAATTGTTTTGCTCTGTTTTCCATACCAATGGCCTTAGTCACCCTCCTTGCTGTGACACCATTGTTCATACTTCTATACCACTGATGATATTGTTTTTCATTATTGCACTATAGGGGTTAACCTGTGATAGTTGTTCAATAAAGTCTGATTGAATGATGCATACCCTCTCCACATTACCCTTGACCTCACCCGAATCTAACAGTGGCGTATTACAAAGTGAGATTTCTGAAGCTCTAACTTGTTAGAGAAATGACTGTTGGACAGAAGCCAGAAGCACACAAAAAAGCCTTCACACTTAATGCCTGGACCAACTCTGTTGGTTCTCCAGGCTTTGCATTGGTGGGAAGAGATCTGTGTTCAAGCCTGAAATCAAAGTTTTAACATTGCTAACATGTTTTGAAAAATGCTGGCCTGAGAAGTAATGACAGGATCTTGGATCTACTCTTAGTAAATGCTTCTGTTTGGAATTTGAAAAACAATTGCAGGGAAAGTGCCAGTAACTCTAGTAGATAACTTAAGCATCTTCTAAAATACCTGCTGCTAGAGTCACCCATTAGCTCACTCATTATAATATTCATATTTAATTTAATCAATTAACCACCTGGCTAGTAAATGTTTCTGTCGTCCTAAATCTATTCTCCTGGGCTGTCACAAATGTCTCACAGGTTCAGAAACACATAAAATTCCTCACTCCCTGCAATGCTCAGAGCAGAACAAGGACTATTCCACCTTTAGGACCCTTTAAACGCTGAAATTCTATGATTCCCTGGTTCTTTCGATCAGATAACATTTTGTTAGCTTCCACAGTTCTGGATAAGAAAGGGCCATCTTACCCACTCAGGAGTAAATTGTGATGCTGTTAAAAAATCTATTGGGTAATTCAAAAGGAGACAACACAGAACTCTTTAAATTGTTCAGCTACAGCAATTTGCCAAGAGGAAGATTCTAGAAGGCCCCAAACTCAAACCCTCAAGGATTATCGAGTACAAATGAACTTCCCCTGTATTATCTCGAGACAAATTCCCACTCAGTGTGCACAGCTAACCAACTTTGTGAACTTTGCATGTCAACATCACTTTACCTCTCTTTAGACTATATTGCCTAGAAATAGCACCAAATGAATGATCAACAGCAAATAAATCTGATGAACCACTTTGATCTCTAGCTCTCTGTTGGTCTCTCTCTCTTTTTTTCCTGAGAGATTTTATTTCTGACAGTCTCCCTAGGAGTCATCTCATGAGTCATCTTAGTTCCTTTGAGAATATCTGCTCTCAGAGGCTGCAAACCCTCCAGGGAAACTTGTATCTGGCTGAGGTACAGGCTGTGCAAATCATGAAAATGATTTAGCTTTAGCTGAGAAAGCACTGCTCAACCTGCAACACCACCTCTTTCTTGGCTGCTGTGTTCAGCCGTTGCAACTTTGCAGTCACTCATTTATTCATACCTTCATTCATTCTTTCATACACCTTTTACACGTTCATTTACTCTTTCAGAGTCCAACATGAAACAACTCCAGAACCTTTCAGTTCTTACATTACTCAAATATTACTTGATTTACCATTTTGCTTAGAACTGGGTATGCAAACTAAATGGTGCATTTCTGCCTCTTACATCTTTTTCATACATTATACTAGTAATGTGCCTTTTTAAAATATGCAATATATGTGCTTTTTATTGAGTCATTGTTGGGATCCCAACCACAAGCGTCTTACTGTGTGCCAAGTACTCTGCTCAGCTTTTCTTATAGGATCTCCTTGATTTCTACAATAATCTTGTGAGAAGTCATCATTATTCTTTGTTTCCTTATTAGAAATTCTGGCAAGGGTAAGATCATGGCTTGTTTCTCATCCCATCCTAGGTGGCTGCACCCAGTGCCTAGCAAATAGTAGGTGCTTATTTAGTTATACATGCATTTATCAAAAATTATCACTAGTCCACCATAAACCAGGTACTGTTAGCCCCCAGGGATGAAGTTAAGTGCAAGGTGGATGTGGTCCCTGTCTTTATACTCTAGTAGAAGAGATAATAAATGTTTGATGAGTGAGTAAATGAACACAGAGACTAAGATTAAGAGGAGTTAAGTAACTTCTAATTAGTAACAAAATTGAGATTCACACCCAGATCGATGGGACTACAAGTCCTTCCATGATGCCTCATATAGAACCATTTTAGGCAGAAGGCTTGACCTCAAGGAGCTCACAGTCTAGAGAAGAGGCAAAGTGCAAGGAGTGGGGGAGGAGGAAAGCAAGTAACCAGATATTTACAGTATTTGACATTTAGTGAATCCTTGCTATGCACCATGTCCTATTTGAATAGCTTTATGAATATTGACTCTTTTAAGTCTTATAACAATCTTTGGCACAGGTAGTATTTTATCTGCATTTACAGATGATGAAAAGAGGCACAGAGAAGTTAAATAAGTTTCCCAAGATCACCCAGCCAGTAAGTGGTAGAATTTGAATCCAGGGAGTCTGATGCAACAGTGGAGGCTCTTATCACCATTTTATACTACCCTTCTCAGTGTAACAGTGTGCTAGGAACTATTCTAGCCTCTTTGCATTCAAAGACAAAATATTCCCTTCATTCTTTATTTTTAAAAATTTTTATTGAGTATACTTAATATACAAAAAGTTTCACATATTTAATATATACATTTTGAGGAGTTGGGACATATCAATACACCTCTGATACTATCACCACACACAAGGTAATAAACATACCCATTGCTTCCAAAATATTTCTTGTGTCCTCCTGCATTTCTTTGTGGTTAAAAACACTTAACATGAGATCTGTCCTCTTAAAATTTTAAGTGCATAGTACAATGTTGAAAACTATAGTCACTATGTTGTACAGCAGTTCAACAGACCTTATTCATCTTATATAACTGTAACCTTATACCCAAAGAATAATAACTCCCCAATTTCCGCCTCCCCTCATCCCCTGGCAACCATCATTCTCTTCTCTACTTCTATAAGTTTGACTATTTTTGATATCTCTTTTAAGTGGAATCATTGTCCTTCTGTGACTCACTTATTTCATTTAGCATAATGTCCATTGGTGTTGTCAGAAATGGCAGAATTTCTTTCTTTTTTAAAGCTAAATAATATCTGATTGTGTGTATGGATATACCACATTTTCTTTATCCATTCATCTGTCTGTGAACATTTCATTTGTTTCCAAAAATCTTTGCTATTATGAATATGCTGCAGATATCTCTTTGAGATCCTGATTTCAATTCTTTTGAATATATACCCAAGAGTGATATTTCTGGATCATATGGTAGTTCTATTTTTAATATTTTGAGGAACCTCCATACTGTTTTCCATTTACATATCTACCAACAGTGTACAAGAGTTACTTTTTTCCCCCATAACCCTTGCTCTCTTTTGTCTTTTTGATAACAGTCATCCTTACAGATATGAAGTGATATCTCATTGTGGTTTTGAATCAGATTTCTCTTATTATTAGTGATATTGAGCATCTTTAGTATATCTGTCAGCAATTACTATGTTTTCTTTGGAAAAATACCTATTCAAGTCCTTTGTCTACTTTTTAGTGAAGTTTTTTGTTTTGCTATTGAGTTGTAAGAATTCCTTATATATTAAGAATAACAAAAGACCCAGAATAACCAAAGCAATCTTGAGAAAGGTGAACAAAGCTGGAGGCATTACACTTACTAATTTCAAAATACGTTACAAAACTATAGTGTTTAAAACAGTATGGTACTGACATAAAGGCAGACATATAGACCAATGGAATAGCATAGAGAGCCCAGTATATATGGGCAACTGATATTTGAGAAGGACCCCAGGAAAACACAATGGGGAAAGGATAGTCTGTTCAGTGAATGATGTTGGGAAAATGATATTTGCATGAAAAAGGTTTCTGAGCTGTAACTGATGTACATTGACTCCCACCTATTTTTTCACTTCCATGCCTTTAAAAAGTTTCCCCATTTATTTCTTAGTTGGGTGAATTTGTTCTCCAGAAGATTCTTTATAAAGGGCACATGTTCAGTGTCCCTTGATTCTTGCATGTCTAAAAATATGTTTCTATAACCTTGATAGCTGAAGGACCACTTGATTTGCTATGAAATCTTTGACTCACACTTTCTTTCCTTGAGATTTTTGAAAATGTTTCTCTATTGTTGTCTGTCTTTGCCTGTTGCTATAGGTAAATCTCATGCCAATTTGCTTGTCTTTTCATTGTCAATGACATGTTTTTACTTATTAGTTTGTGTTGGTGGTTTTTTTTTTCTTTTAGCTGTAGACCATGAAGTCTTTGTTTGTAAAGTCTAATAGTTTTATTAGGATATGTTTCAGATATGGCTAATCTAGATTAGATCAATTTTCGCTACACAGTCCATTTGATACATGAAAATAGGCCTTCTTCTATTTCTGGAATAATTTCTTGGATTATAATCTAAAATGTTATTCTGTTATATTGTTTTATTTTTCTTCAGAGATTCCAATTATATGTATATTAGATCTTCTTTACTTCTACCAATACTTTCTCTTGATTATTTTTATTTCTTTATTTTCATTCTCTTAATCATCTATTTGTCCTTATTAAAGTTCAATTCAATGTTTTCTTGCTCTGGCAATTTGTAATGTTGTTTTCAATTCTAAGATGAATTTGACTTTTTCTATTATTTCTTTCCTGAGTGCAGTCATTTTACATATTTCTGGGGGTTTTTGTTCATATTGGTTAGGAGTTTTTAATTTCTCATTTGAGGTATTTATTTCACACCTGCAAATTTCTGTTTTCAGGTATTTCATTCAGGTGAGAGTATTATGTTACACTTTTCTTCTATTTCATGGTTGACATTTTGAGGATCTTTTTCAGCAGTGATATATTTCAATTCTCATTTGGTTTCTTCTGTTCTAACTTTAAATGTATATCACCTACTTTTTCTTTTTGAGTGTCTAATTTCTCAGACCAGCAATGGCAGTTACATAGACCAAAGTGAAAGTTTTGAGAGGTTTGCTCGATTCCTTAGTTCAAGACTACCCTCTTCTGCTGGCATGGTAAAGTGCATTTCTCTAATTGATTTTTCTATTTTGGGGTGGAAAGGATTCATGTTTATTCTGATTTTGTGATTCATTCTCTCTCTCTCTCTCTCTCTCTCTCTCACACACACACACACACACACACACACACACACACAAGTGTGTTCCCTTTTCCTTTCACCACGAAATACCCAGGGGCCATGTCCCCTTCTCAAGTCACTCCATTCTCCTTGCAGAAGGCTTGCTTCCCAACACTGTTGCTTTGGGTTCTGCTTACATTCAACTCCCTTCCTTTCGATTTTCTTGTAGCCAGCACTCTTATCTACCAGACTCTAAATTTGTTCTCAGTGTTTTCCAACTCTTGGCGGGGCTTTCATGGTGGAAATTACTTTAGGGCAATTGTATTTGGATTCTTCCTCCCCTGTGGTCCTTGCTCCTTTGATCTCTTTAATACCTGTGCCTGGCTCTCCCCCAAAATGGAATTTTAAAAAATTTCCTACTTACCAATGTTTTAAGCTCATAGTGTTGTATTTTCCATTCCTTAGATGTGCAGAAAGCCTAGATTATGGTTAGTTTAATTTGCTGTTCTTATCTGTCCAGATAAGTTTTGGGAGAATGTTTAAAGAGAATCAGATTTCAGAGGCCAGCATTATTCTATGTCAAACCAGAAATACCAGATGATTAGAATTTAAGCAAAAGAGGGTCAGAAGTAGGATTTGGAACGATAAAGCTTTTGACAGGGCTCAGAAACGTGTTTGACTACCCATTTGCACCTCTCAGATAACAATAAAAAATGAGCTGCTTTCTTCTTTGTTCAGGTGCAAGCTATCCTCCAGGGCACCCACTCTTACTCACCATATCCATCTTAACCTCACCCTGGATCAGAGGGTGAGGCAGAGAATTAATCACTGGTAGGGCTTTCATGAGTAACAGTACTTCCGTTCTTCTGCTCATGCCTGACTGTGCAGTTTCTCACCTGTGCACGTTTTCTCTTCCCAGGCTAATATTGCCCCCAATTTTCTCAGGCCGTTTCAATGAGAAAATTTCTGCTCACTTTAAGATTCTCTTTAAGTATCAGCTCTTTCAGGAAGCCTTCTATGACTTCCTGCAAGCTGGATTATGGGTCTTTCCTCTGTGCAACTAGAGCAAACCATACACATCCCTGTCACTGAACTTGACATGTTATTCTGCTGTGAGTATGCCTTCACCTGTAAGGTATGGATGCCTCATGATTCCTTCTTCGTCTTTGCATTTCCCCAGTGTCTCTCACAGAGCCTGACATTTAGTAAATGCTCAATAAACATTGGTGGAATGAATTGATGGATAAAGAAATGAATGTACAATAAATGTTCTAGAAGTGCCTGAACTCTGCATGGTCCTAGTCAATGGGAAGGGATCTACTTAACTTTTTTTTATTATTATGGTTGAGGATCATTGGTCCCTAAAGAACAGTTTCCTACACTTGCATCTCTGGCACCAGGTCCACTTGGACATAAATGTTGACCAGACCTCCCTCAGAGCCTGGAGGCATGGAGCATTCTGCTGAGGGAGCTCTCAGGTGATCTTTCTATCCTTGTCTCCAGCCATTTCCTATTTGGGACACACAAATGATGATCTCTTCTCTATATAAAGATAAATGGGAAGAACGAATCTATCCCCAAAGTCTGGAGAAAGAATTTTTCTCTCCAGGTAGAGGCAGAACAAAATTCATGTAAGCTAGTTTTCTGACTTCACTCACTTGATCTTTAATTGTATTTTAGATGAGCATTTGATAGTGAAGGACTACCTGCTTTTGTCCAAGATCATTATAATTCTTCAAATTCAAAAGTCTGTGTCTTTTCTCTTCTCTAGAGATACTGAGACTCTAAGCATCACTGAAGCATAGAATTTAGGAATCAAAGGAACATTGTGATCAGCAGGCCTTCTCATTCGACAGACAAACACTGACTTGCCCATAATTATAGAGCTGGCTAATGGCAGAATGAGTAGTAAAATCAAAGTTTCTCAACTTATAGTTTTATGTTATTTCTGTATGTATTGGCTATAATTATGCAGGCAGAGTTAATAACCAATTTGGGGTCTTTTTGGAGAATTTGCCATCTCAAAATACCACCTACTCTTTTCCATCTGGGCCGTTCTCATAAAGGGGCAATTCCATTTTCCTTGAACGTAGAGAATAATTCACAATCTCGGTTTTGCCACACTCCAGAGTGTCTTCAGCCATAAAGCAGTGTCAAGAGATTGTCAAAACAAAATTAATTGAAATAATAAATTCCTGCCATATAATGTCTTCAGAAGGTGAAAGACAAGGTGTGTCTCACAATAAAGCAAAAGGAGAGTGTCCTAAAGGGTGGGAATTGTGGATCCAAAGGGAAGATGAAACTTCTTTTACTGTAACATCTTCCATGTTTTTAAAACCCTGCAGGTTTTAGAAGGGGGAAAACCAGAATTGTCAAAACAAGAAACCACATCTTCTTACAAGTCAGGGCCCTCCACAGAATTTCTGACAGTTTGAACACCAACTAAAGTTGTTTTAATACCAAATTTAACATGCACAGGCATTTCAGATCTGTCACTAGGAGCAGGATGATGTCAGTGAGAAAATCTGGTGTTGTTTCTTTTTCACAAGTTTTTCAGGATCTGAGATGGAGCTGTTTGTTGAGCATGTCACCACAGAGAGGGGGTAATAATTAGTGATCTGAGAAACAAGGCTTGTTGCGAGGTTAAGAATCAAAACCAAAAAGCTTATTAACAAGGAGAAGAACTGTCAAAGGGAGGAATAAAGTGAGAAAAACATAGTGCTTATCGCTCCTAGAAGCTCCAGTTTATTTAGAAGCTTTGGAATTCTGTTCTGCAGGCCATGCATGCCGTATGAGTAGGGTCAGAAATTCACACGTCGTGGAGATGCTGTTACAGCCATGCTTGAGAAACATGTCACGACATGGGCATCTTTTCATCCCAAACCATTTGTACCTTGCCTTTCAGACAAAGGTTGCTTCTCAACTTTAAATTTTATTGAAACATGCATGAAAGCTCTCTACTAACGAAGACACTTTTAAAATACATAAGATGATAATGAGATTTTACAGAATCTTTCATTATTCTGTGCCCATTCAATTCTCGGCTTCATGTTAAGGAACAACATTCTTCCCTATTAAATTTCCTTCCCTCTAAATTAGCATTTAATTATTTTAAATTAAAATGGCTTGATGTATGTTAGTCTGGTATCCTTATGAAGAATTTGGAGTTTCACATAATTTAGCTAGTATCTTTCTGTGTAAAGGAGGAGTTGGTGGCCCCTCAATATCCATTAGCTTCTTTTCCTTAGTAACAGAATTCAAGTTGTATTTCAGTGTCAATGATTCTGGCTACAAGAAAACATTTTGCAGCCTACGACATTTTTCAGCTAAGTGTGACCATGATGTGCAAACAAAACAGTCACATGAAGGTAGAGTAAGGTTTTGAAAAGTTGTTAACTCACTTGCAAATGTACCCATTTAATTCACCTTTCTCCTGCCTGAAATCTGGTATTTGCTTCAGATGGCTGGAGCTCTAGCAGCCAACTTGATCCATGAGGTGGCTTTGAAGGTGGAAAGCATGCTGTAGGATGATAAAGTAGAAGACAATTTCATAGCATGACCGTACTCGTCCTGGACTACTAAACTTTGGGGCCTCAAGTTATATGAGAAAATAAGTGATTTCTTTAAACACTGTTATTTCTGCTCTTTGCATTTCTGGCAGCTAAATGCAATTCTTAATACATACTCTTGCTGCACATAAGCTCAGTGAAAGCAGAGTGACCAATAGTTAAACCTGTCCTCAAAAATCAAGCCTTATACATCAAAAGATGGGCAAATGAATGTACGTTTTTACATTTATAAAATGTATCATTTTATAATTCCTCCTTTTAAATGATTTTAAAATCTCCTACCAGTTCCTTTTACCTCTGATGTGAGCCTTTCTATGTAAAATTAGTGGCTTCGACATTGGCACTTGTAATTTAGTGTTGGATTCAGATATTTACATATATAATGATGAAACAGATGCATAAGTATTTACATTAGGACCCTTTCAGTTGGAAATATAAATAACCAATCTTAGACATATTTAAGCTGAAAGGTAATTTATTAGCTCAGGGACTGGAAAGTCCAAGGTCAGGTGGGCTTCCAGCATGGTGAGATCCATGTGTTCAAACTGTGTCATCAGATATAGTGTCACCATCTTCTAGCTCTGCTTATTAATTTTTTTTTTTCCTTTTAAGCCTGTTGGCCTCATTCTCTCTGCTATGGAGAGACTCTCTCTATGTGGTGGAAAAATTTTGTTTAGGCAATCCCCCAAGGGGACATCACTGTCACGCATGTTATTGAGAAGAGACAGGCAGTCTCCCAAATTTTATTGGTCCCGTATGGGTCCTGTGTTCTTGGACTATTCATTGTGAACAGATTTGGGTCACCAAGTCTATGCACTCTGATTACAGTCATACCAGAACCACTTGGGAAAAGGGGATGGTGGACCAGTCCCAACCTCCCCACTGTTTCAGAAGTTTGTATTCTGGGCCTTGGAAACACTGCTCTTATCCCTCTGTGATCCTCTGTTTCCTCTAAGATGCTGGGAGTATGTGAGGTTTTATTAGCCCATGTGAGAGTGAGCAGAAGGCCACTCAGCTGCACATCAGAGGACCTGTGAGTGAGTCCTGTGGCTCATTAACTGGCTTTATATCCTTAAAAGTTACTTACTCTTTCTGGATTTTAGCTTTCTGGACTACAAAATGAAGACATTGGACTTAGTAATCTTTAAAATCACTTCAAATCCTAAAAATCTACAACTACGACTCGACACATATGCTTAAGCCATATATCCTGCTCTAGGAATATTTCTGCCTTTGCAACTTTACATATGTAAACTCTATCTTTGATAAATAGCCTGGTGCCCTGCATCAGTCTACAAAGACTCTAGGAACAGTTTTTGGTTTTCTTCCTTCGCTATTTTTACAACTTTAATCTGAGAAAAATGGGGCCCCCCTCTATAAAAAAAACTTACGTTTTCTAAGTGAATACAAATTAAACATTAAAAAAAGTCATTAGAGCATGAACCATTACAGGAGATGAGAACAGGAGTGTTGGCAGGTTGGGAAAGGAGCTTACATATGCTAAAGGTGTAAAGAGACTTGAACAATTATCAATCCTTCCGCTTTAGAGAGAGAGAGATTTATTCATCCAAAGACACTCAATATGAACATTGGGCTTTTTTGAAATAAGAAAAGAAAAATTAATACTTACTATTTACTTTATGCCAGGCACTGTACTAAGTTTTATGATGTCGTTTTTCCGTTTATTTTTCATGACGACTCTATAGGTAGGTATTGTTTTTTAATTAGGATCACTCAGATGAGGAAGGGGCCTTTGGTAAGTAAGTGGTACAAGATCAATTAAGCAATAAATGGTAAAGGTGGATTCATACTCGGGGAGCCTCACTCCAGAGGCCAACCTCAACCCAGAACCACTTCATGGTTCAGAGCCTATCCATCACATTTTCTCCTCGTTCTCCTCTGCTTCCTGGTTTCCTTCTCTAGAAAACAGCCCAACTCTGTCCCATTGAAAAGAAGTCTTTGACACACACATAATTAGAAAGCTGGACTTGAAGTTCCTAAAGAAATGTGGCTGCTTCATTGTAGCTAAAGAAAATGAGTGAGTTTACTACAGGGTTGTCCAACCAAGGGCAAGAGAAAGGGGATCTTGTTGATAGCTAAGTGGTCTTTTTAGAATTTATTAATATTTATTTGGAAGCTATTTTTTGGAAAGAAGGAGGAAAGAATGTTTCCATGAGCCTTGCTCTCTCCTTTAAGGTCCATCTGGTATTGCAGGTATGCATGCCAAATCACACTCTTAAAATAACACTTACAAAGGGCTGTTCCTTTTATAAGTTGAAAAATCTGTCTGATTTTTCACACTTTCACCAAATCAATGTCTAGAGAAACATTTTATAAGTTAAAATATGTCCTCTGTTGCTGCTGCTTCAAGTTATGATTAAATTAGTCATAAATCTCATTTGGAAGTTTAAAATTCTTCCCAGATAGGATTCCACAGACATTAAGAGCTAAGTCTTCCCTAAAGGTGGACATTTAAGCCTTTTCTCCTGCAGATCAGCAAGTCGCTTCCTCTGCTATTAATCCCATAATATGCTTTCTTCTTTTAAAATTCCCGTCTCAAGATCATCTCCCATGATGCCAGCTTTTCTCCTTTTTCTGGACTTTCTCTTGTTACACGTATCACTGAGTACCATAATGATTTGTCTTCCTACTGAGGGACTATGAGAAAAGCGGGTCTGTTTCTTGTTCATCACTATCCTGAGTGTCTAGCACAGTGCCTGGAAAATAGAAGGTTCTCCACTAGTGTGTGTTGCATTGAAACGATTCTAAGACAGAGTTTGCCTACATGACCAGAAAGGATAGAGGAACCCATGAACAATGGTTGTGATTATGGGTCAGAATTCAAAACTAATCGTAAGAAGTGCATAAGAAGGAATGACTGTATTAATGTCAGTGAACTATCAGCTTGGTTTAGCTGAACTCTAGTCATAAAATTATTTCCCCTGACAGGAAAGCTCAGGAAGGCACGTCCTCCATTCTGTGGTTCAGGTATTTGGGAATGTGGTGGTGGGAACAGAAGAAATTAAACTTCATAAAAACATGGAGAATGGATTTTTACTGTTTTTGTTTGAAGTGATATGTTTGACTAGTGATTACAGAATTGAAAAGATTCAAGAAAGAGAGTGACCCAAACCACAGTGATTTTGAAATTTCCATTTAAACATCTCTTTAAACATCATGTAGGAAACAATCTTAAAAACAGTGTTTGCCCCCCATGTTATTTCAGGGCTTGTCCTGCATATGCAGCTTTATATCATGAAATAATATTTTAAAAATATTTTCCAGAATTCATATTGCCTCATGATGTATTTGTGGCTAATTTAAATGTCATGATAAAAGACGTTTTCTGTTCTATTTTGTTTGGTTTTATAAATGTCAAATGCTATTACAATAAATACCAAGGAACAACCAATTTTTTGTAATGTCACTTTTTAATCAAATATATTTTCTCTGATAATAACCTGTTTAATCAACCAAGTTCTGTAACTGCCATCTTCTAAGTGACTAATTCGGATAAGTGATTTAACTTCTCCAAACCTCAGTTCCCTCTTTTGTTAAATATGGTTCTTACTATGATAACGTGGAAGAATATATGTAAAGCCCATGGCACAATACATAAAATGTATTAAAAACTCAATAAATGTTCCTTTTTTTCTCTCATAAAAGGAAAAAAATATTTGGAATGACTACTATGTCATCCCTCAGCCTTCTCCCCTTTAACTAAATAATTCCTTTTAGATATTCTTCCAGGTCTCCACCACTCTTATTATTCTGTTCTATCCTGAACCCCTTTTTTTCCTTCATTGATGTGAAATTTCATAATCAAAAAAAAATTAAGACAGAGTTTTCAGTCTTTAGACAACTGAGCTTTTTGTAGCCAAAATTGAAATTAAATAAACTGCCCAAGTGACTACATTTCAAGTAAGTTAGTGTTGGCTAAATCAGCATTTAGGAGAACTGAGCAAACCATCTTTTTTCTAAATAACAACAATAAAATGTATTGTCTGAATTTACATTCTAGTAATTTAAGGACCTTTTCATCTCTTCTCCTAAACTGGGGTCACAGAGGGTCTAGAGAACTATTATGAGGCAAGCCCCCCAAAAAGATGATATTCCTGGCCCCTGGCTCATAATGGAAAGGGGGAATGAGTGTGTGTGTGTGTGTGTGTGTGTGTGTGTGTGTGTGTGTGTGTGTGTGTGTGTGTTCTACAGTAGAGACAAAATCTATAGCCAGCCCTTTCATCCAATCAAAAACACCTGTGACAACAATAATGATTTAATGCCTTATTCTACCTCAAAAATGCTCCAGGCAGCCACCAGCTCTGTAGAGGCAGTTTATCATTATGTGTGTTAGGATGTTGTGAAATAAGAATAAAATCACTCAGAGACACAACACTTTGGTGAGCAACATTGTGTTTCAAGTCCTCATAATGATTTCTTGCAGACCATCTTTGCTCATTTCTAGCCTTCAATGATTTCTCCGTCTTTGGCAGATTTGAGACAGCGTGATAATTTAGCGAAATGTTAGTGAACTTAACGTTTATGCTGAGGACCAACCCTTCCCGCAGGGAAATTAATATTGTGTCAGTTAATGCCGTATCCCTAACGTAGAAGAAGATAGTATGTATCATGGAATAAAAGCGATTAATAATAATTAGCATTAATTGACTGATTTTGATTACATTATTCTAGATACTGTTTCAAGCTCTTACATGTCTTATTAACTGAATCCTCAACACCCCCCTAATTAATATAACCCCCATTTTATTTTTTAATTGCTTTACAATGGTGTGTTAGTTTCTGTTTTATAACATAGTGAATCAGCTATACATATACATATAGCCCCATATCTCTTCCCTCTTGTGTCTCCTTCCCTCCCACCCTCCCTATCCCACCCCTCTAGGTGGTCACACAACCCGAGCTGATCTCCCTGTGCTATGCGGCTGCTTCCCACTAGCTATCTATTTTACATTTGGTAGTGTATATATGTCCATGCCACTCTCTCACTTTGTCCCAGCTTACACCTCCCCCTCCCTGTGTCCTCGAGTCCATTCTATAGTAGGTCTGCGTCTTTATTCCCGTCTTGCCACTAGGTTCTTCATGACTTTTTTTTAGATTCCATATATATGTGTTAGCATACAGTATTTGTTTTTCTCTTTCTGACTTACTTCACTCTGTATGACAGACTCTAGGCCCATCCACCTCATTACAAATAACTCAATTTCGTTTCCTTTTATAGCTGAGTAATATTCCATTGTATATATGCGCCACATCCTCTTTATCCATTCATCTGTCGATGGACACTTCAGTTGCTTCCATGTCCTGACTATTGTAAATAGAGCTGCAATGAACATTGTGGTATATGACTCTTTTTGAATCATGGTGTTCTCAGGGTATATGCCCAGTAGTGGGATTGCTGGGTCGTATGGTAGTTCGATTTTTAGTGTTTTAAGGAACCTCCATACTGTTCTCCATAAGTGGCTGTATCTATTTACATTCCTACCAACAGTACAAGAGGGTTCCCTTTTCTCCACACCCTCTCCAGCATTTATTGTTTGTAGATTTTTTGATGATGGCCATTCTGACTGGTGTGAGATGATATCTCACTGCAGTTTTGATTTGCATTTCTCTAATGATTAATGATGTTGAGAATTCTTTCATGTGCCTGTTGGCAATCTGTATATCTTCTTTAGAGAAATGTCTATTTAGGTCTTCTGCCCATTTTTGGATTGGGTTGTTTGTTTTTTGATATTGAGCTGCATGAGCTGCTTGTATATTTTGGAGATTAGTCCTTTGTCAGTTGCTTCATTTGCAAATATTTTCTCCCATTCTGAAGGTTGTCTTTTCGTCTTGTTTATGGTTTCCTTTGCTGCGCGAAAGCTTTTAAGTTTCATTAGGTCCCATTTGTTTATTTTGGTTTTTATTTCCATTTCTCTAGGAGGTGGGTCAAAAAGGATCTTGCTGTGATTTATGTCATAGAGTGTTCTGCCTATGTTTTCCTCTAAGAGTTTGATAGTGTCTGGCTTTACATTTAGGTCTTTAATCCATTTTGAGTTTATTTTTGTGTATGGTGTTAGGAAGTGTTCTAATTTCATTCTTTTACATGTATGTCCAGTTTTCCCAGCACTACTTATTGAGGAGGCTATCTTTTCTCCATTGTGTATTCTTGCCTCCTTTATCAAAGATAAGGTGACCATATGTGCATGGGTTTACCTCTAGGATTTCTATCCTGTTCCATGGATCTATATTTCTGTTTTTGTGCCAGTACCATACTGTCTTGATTACTGTAGCTTTGTGGTATAGTCTGATGTCAGGTAGCCTGATTCCTCCAGGTCCATTTTTCTTTCTCAGGATTGCTTTGGCTATTCGGGGTCTTTTGTGTTTCCATACAAATTGTGAAATTTTTTGTTCTAGTTCTGTGAAAAATGCCAGTGGTAGTTTGATAGGGATAGCACTGAACCTGTAGATTGCTTTGTAACCCCCATTTTAAAGGTGAGAAAATGAAGAGCAGCGAATTTAAATAATTTTCTCACAGTGATATAGTGATTAAGTGGTAGACTTATCATTCAAACCCATGTAATCTTACTCCACAGCCTAATTTCTTAATTTTCTTTGGCAACGTCAAATATTCTGTATGTTTTTCACTGCAGGGATCTAGGGCTTAATGTGCTAACTCAAGGGGTCAGTTAGATTCTCAAAGGAAAAAATTCTGAGAGACCTCTATGCCTTAGTCCCAACATAGCTTTCCAACCTTATCTTGTAAATCTTTCATGAATGGGATGGTACCAAAGTGGGTTACTGACTTTTTCTCAAATCCTTCCTAGGTCTTTCATATCCATTTTTAAATGCCTTTTGCTCTATTTTATATGTTTTTCTTTTATAATCTCTATCAGCATGACTCCTACCCTAATCTACAAACCCACTTTAAGTACAAATGCTTCTATGAACTCTCCCAGGGTTTTATTTCCCTGATGAAGTGAATTTCTCCTCTTTGACTTTGCATGGACCTCTCTTGATTCTGTGGTCTATCCTTATTTGTGCTCCTGTCTGATCTAGATTATAAATTCTTTAAAGCCAACACTGCCCCTTAGACAGAGTTGGTACCTAATGACTGTTGAATTGATGCTGAAGTTCCTGGCTCCTGTCTCAGCGAATGAGTCACAAAGGCAGTGGGAGAGCAGCTGAGAAAACAAGGCCAGGTCCTAATGTGTAATGGGCCAGAGCAGCAGGTCCTTGTTCTTGTTCAGGGGGCTTTCTCAGTCCAGGAGGGGCTGTTTCTCTTCCCTGCAGCGCACAGGGAACATAGTCTATTTTCTCCTCTTCTTTAATGCTGCCACCCTATCTATAATTCTATCCCTGGGGGTTCTTACATCACCAAGAAAGAGGTCATCTCCCTAGACATTTTCCTTTTTGTTGCACCCAAAGACAACCTCACAGTATCTTTTCCCTTTAAAGGTCATTACTTTGGAGAATACAGGGGATACAAGAGAAAAGTGAAGAAAATAAAAAGCTTAAGTAGTCTGTTGTATATTTTTTAGTGCAATCCCTGATGATGGGTTGTCTTCTCCTTGACTGAAGTTAGAGACTCAAAGTCACCTTAGACTTTTCTCAACCTTTATTCTTGGGGGAATGTTTCCTAAGAGATATAATCATGGAGGAATGTAGATATCCATTCAGATTCCCATCCATATCCAAGGAGATAGAATGGTGTGGTGATTAGAAGTGTGAGTTTGGGGACTTGTGTTTGAATTTCAGCTCTACCACTTTTGTAGGTATGTGACACTGGGAAATTTGTGTAATGACTATAAGACTCAAGTTCCTTATTTGTAAAAAGAAGGTAATATGGTGTTTATATCACAAAGTTGTGAAAAGTTTACATGAGAAATGTATGTAGAAGGCTCCAGGTAGGCATGGCTACTCTTCACCATTAACTAGTTTTCTATTTCTAGGCATAGGGAAGCTTTGCACTTGCCCAGGCCTTTGAAACTAGGAGTGGTTATGTGACACAGTCAATGGAATATGAGTATAAATAATGTGGGTCACTTCTAGAGAGAGATGCTTAATTGCTGGTGCTGGTCTTTCCTGTCTGTCGTTTCCTGGGCACATATTGGTATGACGGTGCCATGAGGTTAAAGATGCCTGGAAAACTGAGAAGCCCAGAGAAGACTTTGTATGAGCAGGAAATAAAGCTTTGTTGTCTTTAGCTTCTAGAATTCTGGGCTTATCTGTTATCACAGCATAACCTAATCTGTCCTAATACAGTGCTCAATAGAGTCTACGACAGAGTAAATACTAAAAAATTGATAGTTTTTAAAGTAGGTAATTTGCATTCCCTGGACCTCTATACTGGGCAGTACCTATGTTAATGGGCCCCCAACCCAGTCCCACACAGGAGTATTTCCTCATACTTATCGTTGGCAAGCTTCCATGAAAACCTGACCAACACAGCCCGTCAGCATTGCATAGCATATTCCCTTGTAACATTCACCTGCATAGAATTTCTTTACTTCAGTAAAATGATTAGAAACCTTTTGGGGTAAACCTTCTTCTAGGAAGACACAGTAACTTTTTCCTTGCACACACAGACTAATGGCCATTAACAGTCCTCCTTACCACGTCTCTCTGGCAACATCATTCCACACACTCCCCAATTTAATCTTTTTTCTTCTTTCTTCATATGAAAAAGTCATTATGTGTCTACTCACCACAAACATCCTTAGTAAATCATGTGTTTCATTCTTCTTGGAGATGAAAGTGATTTTTAAAAATCCTATGGAGTTCAAAATTTATATAAGTTAATGGATTTCTTGACTGGAGTTGGGTCACTCTTTCAAGTGAGTGTTATGGATGGTAGTTTTGTGATAAAGTATGGCTTAGAGGGAAGAGCAGTGGCCTACTTCTCGGTTTCAGATTATAGGACTGATCCTAGCACAGTCTTGCTATGTGACTTTGATCAATTTCTTTCTTCCTTGAGCTACCTGGAGTTTTTCTCATTGAATTGTAAAATCTTTAACATCCTGTGGACTTTAACTCCTGACTCCTTATATTTCTTGCAGTCTCCCACACATATATACACCGTGTAATTTCCTTTCTAACAATGTTTATATTTTTGTAGATACAAATCTTGTTTCACATCCTAGCTCTGCCTCTGCTAACATATGTAACCCCAAGACAAGCAATTTAACCTCTGAGTCTTTGTTCATCCATCTATAAAATGGGAATAAGAATACTTAACTCACTAGACTGATGGTGGGGGTAGATGGAATAACATTGGAAATTACCTGGTAACATAGTAAGAAGTCAATGCATAGTAGTTTTTCTTCTCTTTACTTCATATCTCTCCTGGCATATCAAGATTCTGGACCTCCGTATTCTATATGGTCTAAAGAGGATGATTACAAAGGATTGTTCAGTTTAAAAAAAAGTTTTCAATATTTCTCATTTCAGAAAATGTAGGTAGACTTAACTGCCTCCTCCACGTATAGTTCTCACTTTCTTGTTGCCTTGCATTTTGCAGTCAGGATGTACTCCAAAGTCAGCCAGAACTTTTCCACATCAAGATGCCAGCTCTAAGCAGTGCTATTAGTAACATTACTGCTAATAAAATAGCCAATATTTATTAAGTATATACTAAGTGCCATATACTATTCTAAGTATATTATATAAAAATATGTTTATAGGCATGATATATAACATATAATCATATAGAGAATTGTTTAGAGATTTAGAGCATATAAATTTAGAGCATATGTATTTTACACACACACAATTCTATGAGACAGGTGTTATTATTGTCCCCATTATCTCAGTCTGGGTCCACTCAGGAGAGTTACTTATTTTGACAGAGAGACTTTAATATAAGGTATCAAACCAAAAATGTGACACTGATGTATCGCAGTAACTGTACCTCTAAGGCTGTGGAGAAGAGGGACTGGAAGGGAAGAAGCTGAAATTATTAAAACTAGAGTTTGAAGGAAGGGCCTTGTGGATCTGAGACTCAGATCTCTGTGGAGGGGATGCTGTTTCAGGTTGTATTTGCATTCTTCTTGAGAAAGTACGTGAGGCTGATTCTAGGAACTGGGAGAACTGTGCACTGAAGGCAATGCTGCTGCCACAGACTATTACTGAGGAACCATTGTTGCAGCAGCAGGACAGGGACAGGAAGCACAGCAGGAAGGAGTAGGTGCTTCTTCCTCCCCCCATCTTCCAATCTTCCCTCTGGAATCCCCGTGTGTAGCGACTAATGGAGATCCAGCTAGCAAAGGAGATGTGTGGCTCTCAGAGTCCCAACTCTAGCATCAGAAAGCAGCTGAGAGACAACTCTTTAACAATCAACAACTCTACCCCTGTAGCCATTTGCAGTCTCTATGTACACCCTTGTCCACGTAGTTAGATTTCAATACAACAATCAAACAGCTTTATGCTTCCACTTAAGAAGGTGCTGCAACTATCTCTTTGTTACAAACAAAGATGCTCTCACCCTCTCAATGGAGTGAGAAGATGCAAAGTTCCGACAATTGCTTTGTGCATCTCTGGGAGACGGTCACAGTATTCATCTCTGAAGTTCGGAAAAGCAAGCGAGGTAATTTCCATTGAATTATGCCAAGGCACCTGCATACAATTTCAAGAAAAGCATCCAGTGAACTGTGATGGGAAGGAAAACTCTTCTTCCCAATGATTTCCCTTGTCCATTGACTTATAGATAAGTTTAAACACTTGGTGAAGCTCTTCAGGTCATTCATTTCCAGACTTATTTTCAGCTCCATGTCATCCCAACACTGTCATTGCATCTACTCCTTTTCCTTCTTCTCCTCCCCTTCCCCCCCTTCCCTTCTCGTCCTCTTCTTCCTCCCCTTCATCCTCTTCTTTTTCTCCTCTTCCTTCTCCTTCTTCATGGTCCTCTTTTATTTTTTTTTTCTGTACCCGGGCCTTTCACTGTTGTGGTCTCTCCCATTGCGGAGCACAGGCTCCAGACACGCAGGCTCAGCGGCCATGGCTCACGGGCCCAGCCGCTCCGCGGCATGTGGGATCCTCCCGGACCGGGGCACGAACCCGCGTCCCCTGCATCGGCAGGTGGACTCTCAACCACTGCGCCACCAGGGAAGCCCCATGGTCCTCTTTTTATATTGTATATCGTTTTAATCAACTTGAAATTATTTTCTGGAACAAGTTAATGGATCAATATACAAAAAACAAAATCTTTCTGTTTTTTTCCAGAAAGGTTCTATGTTTGCATGCACACCTAATGAGATAAAAAATGTTTATCTCACTATAATCCTGTCAATAGCATTTTTTCACATTTTTATTACTATGATGGGTAAGTAAATTGTATCTCCTAAGTTCTATTACTTTGATTATTGAGTTGTACACGTTCTCATGTAGATTTCATTTCTCTCTTTTCCTATTCTAGAATTTTTATCTTCCTATTCTTTAAATACTTTTCTTCTGAGGTCCTTGTTCTTACTAATTTTTATGAGTTCCTTATATATTAGAAACACTTATCCATCATACCATAGTTGCAATTTTAATCCCAAATTTCATTTCTCTTGAAATTGTATTTCTACAGTTTCTGCTATTAGATTTGAGTCTTGGATCCATCAAAGCAGTTGAAATTTCTAAGAAGCTATTGCTGATATCAATGGAAGGATTTAGAATAGGTTAGGGATCACCAACCAGGTATTCACCTTGTCCTGAAGACTGTCGACATGATGCTGACAGACATGTTACCCATTCAGATATAGTTTTCTAAGTTCTTGGTCTATCAGTGGGTGACATTTTACCATATAAAGGGAAACTTACATATGACTCTGTGGGTCCATCTTTTAGAGTGATAACATAGCAACAGCTTTTGTTAATCTCCAGGAACCAGAAACAGATTGAATTCTTGGCAAGATGTAAGAAAAGAGCTTTCACAAACTCAGCTGGCTGTGGTGCTCCCTATGTTGTAAATGCTATTGCAGACAGACCCTGTGAGTGAGGCTTCCCACACTGTGAACAACACATCACTCAGCAACAACCATCTTCTCTCGGGTCTGGCAGGGAGAGTGAAACATGCCAAGGTGAAGATACTAGGAAAGAGGGCAGAAACACTGGCAAATTGCTTTCTTTTCAAAATGGAACACTTAGGAGGAAGCAATAAAAAATAAACAAACTGGGCTTCCCTGGTGGCGCAGTGGTTGAGAGTCCGCCTGCCGATGCAGGGGACACGGGTTCGTGCCCTGGTCTGGGAGGATCCCACATGCCGCAGAGCGGCTGGGCCCGTGAGCCATGGCCGCTGAGCCCGCGTCTCCAGAGCCTGTGCTCCGCAACGGGAGAGGCCACAACAGTGAGAGGCCCGCGTACTGCAAAAAAAAAAAAAAAAAAAAATTAAAAACTTTGTGCATCAAAGGACATTATCAAGAAAAGTGAAAAGATAACCTATAGGATGGGAGAAAATATTTACAAATCATATATCTGATAACGGTTTAATATCCTGAATATATAAATAACTCCTACAGCTCAACAATAGAAAAACAAATAACCCAGTTTTAAAACAAACAAGGGATTTGAAAAGACATTTCTCCAAAGAAGATATACAAATGACCAAAAAGCACATGAAAGATGCTTAATATCTTTAATTATTAGAGAAATGCAAATCAAAACTACAATAAAGTAACATTTCACACCCACAAGGATGGCTATTAAAAAAAAGAAAACAATAGAGAATAACAAGTGTTGGTGAGGATACGGAGAAATTGGAACCCATGTTCATTGCTGATGGGAATGTCTAATGGTGCAGCCACTGTGGAAGCATATTAAAAAGAGGTATTCCAACAAATACCTGTACATGAATGCTCATAGAAGCCCTAGTCACAATAGCCAAAAGGTAGAAATAGCCCAAATGTCCACCAGTGGATGCATGAATAAACAAAATGTGGTATAGCCATATAACAGAATATTATTCAGCCGTGAAAATAATGAAGTACTGGTGCATGGGACAACATGAATGAACCTCAGAAACATTATGCCAAGTGAAAGAAGCCAGACAAAAAAGGTCAGTTGTTGTACAATTTCATTTATATGACATATCCATAATAAATAATCCATAGAGACAGAACCACATTAGTGGTTGTCAGGGGCTGGGTAGAGGGAAGCCTGCGGGGAGGTTGCATAACGGGTACAGGATCTCCCTTGAGGTGATGAAAATATTTTGGAACTAGATAGAGGTGATGGCTGCAAAACATTGAGAATATAGTAAATGCCATCAAAGGGTACACTTTAAAATAGTTAATATTATGTGAGTTTTACCTTGATATAAATTTGAAGAATAGAAGGTGGACATTTTCCAAAATTTTGTCAAAAACATAAATATGGCAATTCAAGAAGTTTAGTGAACTCTTAGGAAAATAAGAAGTAAATCATGGCTAAGAATCATATTCAAACTACTGAAAACCAAAGATGGAAAGAAATCTAAAAAGCAGCTAGAGAAAAACAATACACAACATTCAGGGAAGCAACAAAATTCAAAAGACTGAATTTTCATCAGAAACTAAGAAGGGAAGACATCTTTAAAGCTTGAAAAAAAACCCAAAATGGTCAATCCTGAAGTCTACATCCTTTGAAAATAACCTTGAAAAATAAAGGCAAAATAAAGACATTTTCAGGTAAGACTAAAGAGTATTCATTGCCAACAGACATAGACTACAGGGAGTGTGAAAAGACATTCTCCAAAGCTGCAGGAAAATGACACCTGAAGGAAACTCAGATCTTTTATAACAAACAAAAAGCATTAGAATGATAAATATTCTACAGTTTTTTCTTATTCGTTTTTAAAAATTACATTTGACTGTTGAAAGTAAAATTTATAACATTTTTTTATCAGTTTTAAAATAGAAATACATGTAACACATATGATTATAGCAAAAAGAACAGGGTCGGGTGGTAAATAGGTCTATACAATTTTAAGCTTTTCACATTTTACATGAAGAGTACAGTAGTAACTCAATTAGTTACTCAATTAGACTGTGAAAAGTTATAGTATAATTCACAGAGCACCAACTTAAAAAAATTACAAAGAGGCATAGCCAAAAAGCCGATAGAGAAATTGAAATGAAATTCTAATAAAATATTCAAATGGCCCCAAAGAAGTCAAGAAATGCAGAAGAGAGATTAAAACAGAGAAGAAAAAAGAAAACAAATAATCAAATGGTAGACCTAAATCAAATCACATCAATAATTATATATGCTATTATGAACTAAAAGCAACTTAAAGGCAGCAATTATCAGAATAGAAAAAAAAGAGCAGTAACATACCCTCTTTGGCTATATGCTGTATAATAAATGCTATTTATATATAAAGAGATGGACTGACAATAAATGGGTAGAAAAAATTACCTACAAACAGCAGACATAATGAAGATTAGTAGCTATATTAATATCAAGTAAAAGAAAGATGTAAAGACAAAGGGATAAAGGAAGGGCATTTCCTAATAAGGGTCAATTTATCATGAAGACATGGCAGCTCTAAACATGTATTCACTTAATAACAGAGCTTCAAAATAGATGAAGCAAAAATTAACAAAATTAAAGGGAGAGAGAGAAGAATTCAAATAATATTGGGGAATGTTAACACCTGTGTCTTAGCAACCGGTAAACACATAAACAGCAACAAATCAGGTAGGTAATCTGACAAACACTACCAACTACCTTGACCTAATTGATATTTACAGTACAATACACTGAAGACATACAGAATACACGTTCTCTTCAAGTGCATATGAGACATTCAACAAGACAGACCATGTATTGGGCCATAAAATGAATTTCAACAAATTTAAAATTATTGAAATTATACAGAATATGTTCTCTGATTATGGACTCAAAGCAGAAAATAACAATATAGGAAAACTCTGAATATTTTAAAATAGAACTACATACTTCTAAGTAATCTGCAGATCAATAAAGAAAGCATGAAGGAAATTAAGAATTATTTTGAACTGGATGATAAAAATACAACAAATTAACCTTTTTGAGATGCTTAAGAATAAATGTATAGTGTTAAATGTGTATATTAGAAATTAAAGTTCTAAAATTACTTAAGTTTTACTTTAAGAGACAAGAAAAAGAGAAGCAAAGTAAACACAAAGAAGGAAGATTTTCTAATAACTATTACACTAAACATCCAAGAAGTGGAAAGCAGACAAAGAGGGAAGACTAACGATGTGAAACAATGGTTCTTGGAAAATATTAATGAATTGGTAAACCCCTGGCTAGACTGGTAGAGAAAAAAAGATCAGGAATGTAACATAATAATATGCTTTCAGAAATGATAGTAGGATTATCACTGCCGATTCTACAGATGTTAGGTGAACAAATAAGAGAATATTATAAACAATCTTTAGTCACAATTATGTTGAAACAAACACGTTCCTTGAAAATGAAATTTACCCAAACTAACACAAGATGAAACAGAAAATATCAGTAGTCCTACATTTATTAAAGAAACTGAGAGCTTCCCTGGTGGCACAGTGGTTGAGAGTCCGCCTGCCGATGCAGGGGACACGGGTTCGTGCCCTGGTCCGGGAAGATCCCACATGCCGCAGAGCGGCTGGGCCCGTGAGCCGTGGCTGCTGGGCCTGCGCTTCCAGAGCCTGTGCTCCGCAACGTGAGAGGCCACAACAGTGAGAGGCCTTCGTACTGCAAAAAAAAAAAAAAAAAAAAAAAAGAAGCTGAATTTGTTGTCTACAACTCTTTGTCACAACTTTGTAAGCCATTCTTTTCCAGCCTCTTCTGACCCTTCACATTCATCTAAATTAGACAGACTACATAGTTTTCCAAAAATTCTCTGCACTTTCCCACCTCTGCATCTTCAAGCTCACCATCTCCTTCATCTAAAATTTCTTTTCTTCCTGTGGAAACCCTAGACATGACACAAGTCCCACTTTGACTGATACTTCCTCTGTGAGGCAATGTGATGTAATAGAAGGAATGAGGTCCTTAGAGTTCAGGACTCCAACGTGGGGCTCTAGATGTTATTCTTCCCATTGTAGAGATGACTGACTATGGATAGCTTACTTAAAACCTTTCTATGCTTCAACTTCCCCACTTGTAAAATAGGGAAACTACTACATACTTCATAGGACTGCTATGTGGATTTTATGAGATGGCCATTACTTCATACTGAAAAGGCCAGCAAAAAGTTCACTCTACGTCCAGGCTGCCTCTCCTCTCTTATGTTTTGCCTTATCCATTTCCTTCAGCCCAATAGAATCTCTCTCTTCTTTCAACAAAATCCAATAGCATCTTCTTAAGAGTGTTTTTAGGGCAATTCTCATGTTTAATCTGAGCAATAAACCTGGGTAGGAATCATTCAGCAGTTGCTTTCTTGCTCAAAAAGGTGCATGCTTCAGGAAAGAGAATGGTATTAGTACCTCAGCAAGGGCTTTGGGGTAAAAATCTCAGGGTTGGAGTCCCAGATTTGCTACTCGTTAACTCTGTGATTGTGAGAAATTTTCATAACCTCTCTGAGCCTCAGCTTGCTCATGTCTCAAATGGGAATAATTTTAGTCTCTTAACTTAGAGAGCTGTTGCAACAATTAAGTATGATAATATATCTAAACCATTCAGCACAGTGTCTGATATATTATAAGAGCTCAACAACCATAAGGCTTATAAAAGCAGAAGGAATGAATGGTATTCAAACAATGGTGAGAGTTATCACCTCCCATGCCCTGTATCCCTATTCTCCATTGCACGAATGGTTTTTCAATCTCCAGTAATCTTCTGCGTTTTCCAGAACTCTTGAGTGTTGCATGTTTTTGGATTTTCTCCTAAATCCCTAAATCTCCTTGGTCGACTGGCAGAATCAGATTTCTGTAGAGCAGATGTTTTTTGTTCTAGTAGTCTAGGTTCTTTCAGTGCTTGAGGACCTCTATTTTCTCACGCAAGTTGATTTTTTTTGCCCACCACAAGGAGCACATCAGGGCTGGCATGGGGCCGGAGTCCCCAGGTGGGGCCTGGCGTATTGGCTGGGATTTGAAGACAGTCTTTAATTTTTCCAGGCCCTCTCCCTCAACTACTAACCCTGCAGCTCTGTAATTGCTTACATATTTTTATTTCAGTTCTTAAGGCAACTTTTCAGTACAGCCCAAATGGGCTTCACACATTATTAAAATGCTCATACAGAGCGATTAGCCTACATTGTCTGGTCTCACAGGACAACTGTGTGTCCCATTTCTTACCGGGGGTCTGAAGTCAAGTTGATGAACACCAGTTTAAACCCTGAAGTTCACTACCAAGTGATTCTAGGTGAAAGGCATCTTCAGAATTTACCCCTTCCTCTCCAACATCATGTCAGACTCCTCCTGTGGCCCTTGCTCAATCCACATTCTCGATATAATGTAAAAGGATGATTGGAATTCAGCTTCAGAAGGAACCTCTTCTGTGGTGCCTAATTTCATGCTGTCAGTGTTTCGTACCTGACTTGGCTTCCTTGTTCTTCCTCTGTGTCATCTGCAGACTGTTAGATACAAGTCACCATTCAGGCAGAATGAAATAAATTCGGAAGGCTTTATTGGCAGTTTAACAGGAAGCTGCTGCAAAGCAGAGCCATGAATTTCCTTGCTAAGCCTCTACTTTCCATTCTCCACTCACGCCACAGTAATAATGCTCTGTAACTATATAATGGCGCTCATCCTTCAATCTCCAGTGACACTGCCCACGGCTAATTGGCTCTTACAGCATCCCTGTAGGGTAAGCAAGTCCCCGATTTGCCAATAATTGAGACACAGAGTAGTCAGGTGTCTCTGGTAAGGCCATAGAGAGTGTCACTCCAAGAATTTCTTGACTGTTATCCGTTTGCCCCCGTCACTAAGTTTCCCTGTAACTCATAGCTTCTGATGAAAGCCTGCTAATCAGGGAGTCTCTGGGCACACAGATCAGGGGATGAGAATTTGAAGAAGGGATGCTCCTCCAAGCCCCTTAGTTTTTGTTGTTTTGCTTTTTAAAGTTATGGTTTCCTGTTGTTGGAAGCTTCAAAAAGGACATAATCTCTCATTCTCAACTGCTGCTTTATTGTAAAAGGAGCTACTGAAACTCATGGGAAGGAGAGGTACTTACGACGGCTGGGAGAGGGAGACTCATTTTTCCAAGAACGCAGCACGAAGCCTGGCCTGTCTCCTGGCCCCTGCAGCTGTTCTCCCACCACAAGACTAGCTCTCTCATCCACCCCAGCCCAGCTCGGATCCCCAGGAGCAGTTCTGCCAGCTCAAGCCGCCAGGACTCAGCCCCAGGCTTTTCTGGTTATAGTCTCTTTGTTTGGGAACCTTACCAAAATTTCAGTGATTCAGGGAGGCCAGATTTGATTCTTTCAGGACACCAAGATACAAAGACCAGCTCATGAGTTATCTATTCATTCTTAGACGTAATAAACATCTATCAAAAATTTCTTATATGCCAGGCACTATGGAATACGTGTGAGTAATACACACAGTGTCTGCCTTCATGAATCTTAAATTCAGTTCTTCCCTTGTTTCCTTTATTCTCTCATTCCGGCAATGCTAAGTAATATTCAGTCATCCCAGAATTACCTTTCTGTCCTTTCTTGAATGTGGGAATTATCTCAAAATTCCAAGCACTGTAAGAAGATGGCGTGTGTAGTGGGTTGAATGGTGACTTCCAAAGAGATATGTCCATGTCCCAATCCCTGGAAACCTGTGAACATAACCTTATTTGGAAAAAGGGTCTTTGCAGATATAATTAGGGATCTTGAGATGAGATCATCCTGGATCACCCAGGTAAGCCTAAGTCCAATGACAAATGTCCTTATAAAATACAAACGAGAAGAAGACACAGAGAAGGAGGCAATGGGAAGATGGGTGAAGAGATTGGAGTAAAGCATCTATAAATCAAAGAGTTCCAGAGATTACCAGAAGCTACCAGAAGCTAGGAGAAGAATGTGAAATGAATTCTCTTCCCAGAGTCTCTAGAGAGAGTGTGGCCCTGCTCACACCTTGATTTAGGATTTCTGGTTTCCAGAACTGTGAGACAATACACTTGTGGTGTTTTATACCACCTCGTTTGTGGTAATTTTTTTTTTTTTGCACTAGTTACAGGCAATTAATACAGCATGGCACATTGGTCTTAGAAGATGTACCCAGAAACATTTGTCTTTAATCTATGACCAGTGGGCACACTCAGGTGACTTTTTCAGAGTCAGAGTCCTGACCTTTTTAACATATGTCCTGAGGCTGATGTGATGAGCCACAGTAACGTCCAATTGTAATTTTGTTCCCTTTTTTTTTTTTTTTTTTTTTTTTCCGGTACGCGGGCCTCTCACTGTTGTGGCCTCTCCCGTTGCGGAGCACAGGCTCCGGACGTGCAGGCTCAGTGGCCATGGCTCACGGGTCCAGCCGCTCCGCGGCATGTGGGATCTTCTGGGTCCAGGGCACGAACCCGCGTCCCCTGCATCGGCAGGCGGACTCTCAACCACTGCGCCATCGGGGAAGCCCTGTTTCCTCTTTTGAGGGAAGTTCTCTCACTTTGCTCTAAGAGCAACATAAAAATAGAAAGTAAGTAAAATTTCAAACAAAGTTACTAAGAAATACATATTCCTTTTGCTTCAGTTTGCATAAATTGTTCTCTGAGAAGGGTGCATACAGATTACAGTACAAATTATGTAACGGTAATAGGCAACACCCACAATTTGCCAATCCCACCCATTTGTGGTCCAAGAGAAAGGCAGAAAATAAATGTTCATGGGACAAAGTTTGGAGAGCTTCCATGCCTGTAAAGGAGAGAGTGTGTTAGCCAGTCTCCCACAACACCCCCCTGTGGATTGAGGAGAATTGTCTGGTCTTGTTTCTCACCAAAAACTACCAAAAACTAAGTCCCAAAGGTGGAGGCATCCATGTTGCTTATCACTGTACCCCTTCCCATGCCTGGTATAGTTTCTGACTCTTGGTACTAACAATGATAACTATAGCTAACCTTTATTGAATTCTTAATACTTCAGGATTTATTCTAAGTGCATTACATATGTTGACTAATTTGATCTTCAGAGAAATCATATGAAAGAGCTACTTATATGATCCCTATTTTACAATGAGAACACAAAGTCAGGTTAATAAATATTTCTTTTGTTCATGATGCAAGTTATCTCACTGATTGAATTTCTAAGCATCTCTAGCTACTAGGTTGTGTATTGCTTTTTACTGTCTCAGTTTATAGACAGAGTCTCTCATATTTGTTTTGCTTTTATCAATTTTGCAGTAAAATTTGTATACAAGAAAATAATCCAAATTTACTTGTACAGTTTAATGAGGTTTGAGAAATATGTTTGGTTATTCTAGCACAATAAGCCTAAAAAATATTCTCATTACCCTTAATTTTTCACTCATGCCTCTTTGCAGCCAACTCCCTTCTCAAAACCCAATCCAGACCACCTTCTCTGTATCTAAAGATTAGTTTCGTATAAATAGAATTGCACAATGCTGTTGTGTCTGGCTCAGTATGGTATTTTTGAGATTTATCTATGTTGTGTATATCAGTATGCTTCTTTAACTGCCTAATAGTAGTTTGTTGAATGAATATACCACTTCTTCATGCACGTGTATGTTGCTTCCAGTTTGTGGCTATTATGAATAAAGCTGTTGTGAACACTGTATACAAACCTTTGTGTAGACCAACATTTGCATTTCCCTTGGAGTGGAATTTCTGGGTCATACAGTAAGTGTATGTTTAACTATACAAGAAACTGCCAAGTTGTTTCCCAAAGCAACACAATACATTTAACACTTGCATTGACAATGTATGAAAAGTTCAAGCCTTGTACATATGCAGTATTGTCTGTCTTTTAAAATTTCAGTCATTCCAGTGAGTGTGTAGTATCACTGCGATATCATTTGCATTCCTTAATGAATAGTTATGTTGAACATTTTTTTCTTGTGCTTATTGGCCCTTTCAATATATTACTTTGTGAAGTGTCTGTTCAACCTTTTGCCAACTTTTTTTTTTTTTTTTTTTCTGTACGCGGGCCTCTCGCTGTTGTGGCCTCTCCCATTGCGGAGCGCAGGCTCCGGACGCGCAGGCTCAGCGGCCATGGCTCACGGGCCCAGCCGCTCTGCAGCATGAGAGATCTTCCCAGACTGGGGCACAAACCCGCGTCCCCTGCATTGGCAGGCGGACTCTGAACCACTGCGCCACCAGGGAAGCCCTTGCCAACTTTTTATTGGCTTGTTCATCTTATTACTGAGATGTAAATTTTACATATTTTGAAAATCCTTGTTAGATATTACAATATATGTTCCAAATATCTTTTCTCAGCCTTCAGTTTGCCTTTTCATTTTCTAGACAGGGTCTTTTAAAGAGAAGGTTTTAATTTTGATGATGCTCCAATTTATCAATCTTTTCCTTTTATGGTGAGTGATTTTTGTAATCAAAAAAGTCTTGCCTACCCAAAGTTTACAAAGATTTTCTCCTATGTTTTCTTCTAGAAATTATATCATTTTCATTTTTTTTTATTTAGTTGTAATCCATTTTAAGTTTTTTTGTTGTTGTTGTTGTTTGAGATAATTGTGGTCTTTTTTTTTTTACATTGTTATTCAGTTGTTTCAGTACAGCTTGTGGAAAAGAGTATTCTTTTTCCATTGAATTAACTCATAAACTTTCTGCAAAATCAGTATTCTTTACTACTGATCTATATTGCTATGCTTACTTCCATACCACAGTTTTGTTTTGTTTTGTTTTGTTGGCCATGCCCCCATGCCCCGCGGCATGTGGGATCTTAGTTCCCTGACCAGGGATTGAACCTGTGGCCCCTGCATTGGAAGCGCAGAGTCTCAGCCACTGGACTGCTAGGGAAGTCCCTAATACCACAGTCTTTTAACTAGTACAGCTTTGTAATGAATCTTGAACTTAGGAAGTAGAAGTCCTCCAACTTTGTCTCACTTTTTCAAAATTGTTTTAACTTTTCTATGGTTTTTTCACATGTAATCAAATTTTATAATTCACTTGTAAATTTCTAAAAAAAAAGTCAGCTAGGATTTTAATTGAAATTATATTGAATTTAGACATCAATTTGGGTAGAATTGACATTTTAATATATTGTATTGTCTGATCCAGGAATGTGGTCTATTTCTTCATTTATTTAAGTCTTCATTAATTTCTCTTAGGAGTGTTCAGGTCTTGCATAACACTTGTCAAATTTATCCCTAGGAGCTTCATAGAGTTCCAAGTGCCCATTGCTAATATATGGAAATACAATTGATTTTTGTATATATAGTCACCTTTATACAATAACTCACCAAGTGGTTCTAGTAGCATTTTGTAGATTATTTGGGATTTTCTGTTGTCTGTGAATAAAGATAGCTTTACTTCTTTCTTTCCAATCTGGTTGCTTTTTATTTTTTTATTGCCTTATTAGACTGACCAGGACCACCAGTACGCAATTGAATAGTGGATTCAAATTATACTCACGTTAGATCACTTGATATTGTTCTGTAGTTAGTGAGGATGTAATAATTTTACTCTGCCTTTCATAGTAGCTCTGTGCTTCAGTTTAGACAATTTCTGTTACTCTGACTTCAAGTTACTCTGATCTTTTCCTCTGCAGTGTCTAATCTCTTAAGTACATTCAGTGACTTTTCCAATTCAGTGTTGTATTTTTTAACTCTATAAATTTTATTCATTCTTTTATATAGTTTTGACTTTTTATTGTGTTCATGTTTCTCTTTAGATCACTGAACATATTTAAAATAGCAGTTTTAAAATCCCTAATAATTCCATAATCTCTGTCATTTCTTAAGCTCTTTTTATTGACTTTTCTCCTGTTTATGGACCCTGATTTCATACTTCTTTACACGCCTACTAATCCTTTAATTTGAAACTGAGTATTATGATTGTTACCTGGTCGAGTACCTGCGTTTTGCTTTTGTCCTGAAAAGAGTGTCATATTTTGCTCTGGGAGCCAGTTACTTTGCTCCTAGGTCAACTTGACCCTCCCAAGGCTTGTTTTTAAGCTTTATTAACGCTTGTTTAGTGAAGTGTCAACTCTTTGGCTAGTGTAACGTTGTTCTTAACTCGTGGCCATTATGGCATCTCTCTACTAAATGCCCTGAGTGTTCAGTGAGGTCTCTCAACTCTTATTGGTCAAAACTCAAAATTTTCTCAGCCTTGTGCAAACCAAATTAGTTGTTTATTTTACAACTAGGGTGCACCTCATATGTTTTCCTTTGTTTGGGAATTACAGGGCTGTGCTGTTCTCTGTCTAGTGTCTGAATATTGTTGTTTCATGAATTTAGTCCAGTTTTCTAGTTATTGATGGTGGAATGAGGTAGTCCAGTCTTCTCATCATAGTCAGAAGCAAAAGTACTTAGCATAATTGCTGAATAAAGAACCTCAAGTTCTCATTTCATGATCTAGAGTAAGCTTAACACTTTAGCCCAAACTCCCAAAGTTTTCTGGGGAGTCTGCTTATTTTCTCGGTTCCTTATCTATTTACCTTCACTCCTGAGGAATGTTTTGATCTCCCTCAATGTCATTTCTTTTGTCCACTTTCCAAAATACCACCAAGACAATATATTGTGTATGACAGTACATTCTGAGTACTGGTTAACAGAGCAACATTACACTATACCAGAGGACAAGTAGATACTTAAAATAGAGTATTTGACATCAAGAGTCTTGAAGATACTTGGCCATCCATGGCAGGGAATTTCTTCCTGTACCTCTGCCCCACAGAGGCCTTAGTCTAAGCCATTCTTTGAGATCCACTCATTTTTCTTTTCTAATCCCTCTGGCTATATTCTTTCTTTATCCAATTCCATAATTCCTAGCCCCTCTCTCTCAAGCTATCAACCCCAAACTAAGAATTCTTATAACTTCCTTGAGTAGAGCAATTAGATTTTTCTGCTTAAATTTCTCCTTCTAAAACAGTGGTTTTCAATTCTGACTGCTCTTTAAAACTCACCAAAAGAAACTTATAAATTCTGCTTCCTAGGCCTTATCCAAGCCCGACAAGATCAGAATTTCCTGGTGAATACTGATCATCTTTTAAAGATTACCTGGTGATTCTCAGTTGAGAACCACTGCGGGATATTCTACCCGTAGGGCTGTCTTTCTCAGCTGGAAAGACCTTTTCAGTTGTTTTCATCAACAAAAATCACCATGCCCCTTGTCTATCCATCCTGAAGAACACAGTGAATCATAAGAAAGCTTGAAATTTTGTTTTTAAACTTACCTTGTCCCAGATCAAATATTTAAGCTGAGTATCTTCTTCTAATGTTCTGAAAATGAGAGAAAGGGAATAGAAAGATTTACTTCTACCTACACAGAGTAAAACCCATAAGTCATCTTTTTTTTCTTATCTTTACCATCCTCATGTCTTTTAATGTTTGATGCATTCTAAAATGTAAACAGATTCAATTTTAGCACCTCAAATTCGACCAGTTTCTGTCACTCTTAGTCTATAAAAGAAGTTGATGTAATTATCGCTTTGTGAAATTTTCTGAAGTTGCCTAATCCTTGGTTTTATCCAAAATCAGAGGGCATATCCACTTCTCTCTTTTAATCACCTACTTTGTGGCCACTTTCTTAATCTGAGTATATTTTAGAGGGTGGGGTGTAAAGTCCTTGAGCTGCAGATTCTAAACCTTGACCCTTAACTTTCTTTATCTAGACTTTTAAATTTATTTTTAAGAGAAGAAAATGTGAGTCTCCAGATAACTGTCTTGTCAAATTTTTTCACTATTTCAAAGGCTCCTTGGAGATGTGTCAGTGTTGGCAACAGTAGACAGAACATTCTTAAGGATTTATACCAAGGAATGCACATTTCCTTCACTGTATTTCATCTACAAAGAGAGGCCATTTGGACTCTAGAATTCAACTGCACATTAACTAGTTCTTCACTGGAAATTAAGAGAAACATTGTTAATTGTTATCAATATCCTTCTTAAATTGGGGGTTCTTACTCTATTACCTGATGGTAATGCTTAAAAATTCTTAAAATACTGAAGAAAGCTGAGCTTCAAAGTATCTAATTAACTTTGTTCTTGGTGTCTCATGTGGGTATTGGGAAAGTTATTAGATCTTGTAGCTCCAAGATAATATTCCTTCTACTGTAAAATTGTGATATTCATTTCACAGATATTTTTTAAAAGCTTAAAATGTGGCATAGTGGTTCTTAAACTTTGGCATCTGACCAAACTATGGTCCTCCTTCACCAAAAGCCCACACATGCACACAGCATATGTATGCCTTCTTACGATAATTTGCACATACTTTTGGGGAGTTCTGGGGTCCTAAGACCCATTCATGGATTCCTCATTAACAGCTCCTCATCTAGATGTAGGTTCAGGGAAAGAACAGAATATCTGATATTTCAGCATTACCTTTCTGAAAATTGTGCTGGAAAGGGTTACTTTTCCAACATGGTCACTTTAAGAGCCAAGCAAATTTTCTTCCCAAGAAAGCAAAACTGATTTTTTTTTTTTTTTCTGTTTTAACCTCAGGTAATTCCTTAAATATTAGCCAGCCTAGAAACATCAGCCAACCAAATGCCGTCAAGATAATTCCTGGCTTAGATTGTGTACATCTTGCAGAATTTCCTTTTCACACGTTTGTTGGCCCTTCTGTGCTAGCACATTTTTTCCTTCTTTTTCCTATTTTTGTTTAAATAAAAAGTAATTCTAGTCTGTATTCCTAAATGTAGTCTATCTTCATTGGAAAAATTTCCTCAAGGACATTAGCTAATGAAAAATCCAAAAGACAAGATTAAGAGTCTGTTTCCCTCCACTGAAGGCAAGAATGATAGTATTCCCTCGGTAGATGTGTTCTGAAATGAATTTGAGCATTTATCAAGTTTTTCACACAAGATATTAAACACTATCAATGTGCCCAGAAAGGAGGTAGATTCTCACTTTAAAGGTGACTAAGATACAGGTAAAGAGCATTTTGAGGACACAGGATAGAACAACTAGCAAGATAACCCTCCTTAGTACTTCTAGACATAGATGACTGGATAAAGAAAATGTGGTGTACACACACACACACACACATACACACACACACACACACACAATGGAATACTACTCAGCCATTAAAAAGATTGGGATTTTGCCATTTGCAGCAACATGGATGGACTTGGAGGGCATTATGCTAAGTGAAATAAGTCAGACAGAGAAAGATATCAGAGAGAGAAAGACAAATACTTATGTGTGGAATCTAAAAACTACAACAAACTAGTGAATATAAAAACAAAGAACAGACTCACAGATATAGAGGACAAACTAATGGTTACCAGTGGGGAGAGGGAAGTGGGGAGGGGCCATACAGAGATAGGGGATTAAGAGGTACAAACTTCCTTTTTTTTTTTCAACATTTTTATTGAAGTATAATTTCTTTACAATGTTGTGTTAGTTTCTGCTGTATAACAAAGTGAATCAGCGATATGTATACATATATGCCCTCCCTCTTGCATTTCCCTCCCACCCTCCCTATCCCACCACTCTAAGTGGTCACAAAGCACTGAGCTTATCTCCCTGTGCTATGCGGCTGCTTCCCACTAGCTATCTATTTTGCATTTGGTAGTGTATATATGTCAATGCTACACTCACTTTGTCTCAGCTTACCTTTCCCCCTCCCCGTGTCCCCAAGTACATTCCCTAGTAGGTCTGTATCTTTATTCCCATCTTGCCCCTAGGTTCTTCATGACCATTTTTTTTTTGTTTTTTAGATTCCATATATATGTGTTAGCATATGGTATTTGTTTTTCTCTTTCTGACTTATGTCACTCTGTATGACAGACTCTAGGTCCATCCACCTCACTGCAAATAACTCAATTTCGTTTCCTTTTATAGCTGAGTAATATTCCACTGTATATATGCGCCACATCCTCTTTATCCATTCATCTGTCAGTGGACACTTAGGTTGCTTCCATGTCCTGGCTATTGTAAATAGAGCTGCAATGAACATTGTGGTAAATGACTCTTTTTGAATTATGGTTTTCTCAGGGTATATGCCTAGTAGTGGGATTGCTGGGTTATATGGTAGTTCGTTTTTTAAGGACCCTGCATACTGTTCTCCATAGTGGCTGTATCAATTTACATTCCCACCAACAGTGCAAGAGGGTTCCCTTTTCTCCACACCCTCTCCAGCATTTATTGTTTGTAGATTTTTTGATGATGGCCATTCTGACCAGTGAGAGGTGATACCTCATTGTAGTTTTGATTTGCATTTCTCTAATGATTAGTGATGTTGAGCATCCTTTCATGTGTTTGTTGGCAGTCTGTATATCTTCTTTGGAGAGCTGTCTGTTTAGGTTTTCTGCCCATTTTTGGATTGGGTTTTTTGTTGTTTTGATATTGAGTTGCATGAACTGCTTGTATGTTTTGGAGATTAATCCTTTGTCAGTTGCTTCATTTGCAAATGTTTTCTCCCATTCTGAGGGCTGTCTTTTCATCTTGTTTATGGTTTCCTTTGCTGTGCAAAAGCTTTTAAGTTTCATTAGGTCCCATTTGTTTATTTTTGTTTTTATTTCCATTTCTCTAGGAGGTGGGTCAAAAAGGGTCTTGCTGTGATTTATGTCATAGTGTTCTGCCTATGTTTTCCTCTAAGAGCTTTGTAGTGTCTGGCCTTACATTTAGGTCTTTAATCCATTTTGAGTTTATTTTTGTGTATGGTGTGAGGGAGTGTTCTAATTTCATTCTTTTACATGTAGCTGTCCAGTTTTCCCAGCACCACTTATTGAGGAGGCTGTCTTTTCTCCATTGTGTATTCTTGCCTCCTTTATCAAAGATAAGGTGACCATATTTATCTCTGGACTTTCTATCATGTTCCATTGATCTATATTTCTGTTTTTGTGCCAGTACCATATTGTCTTGATTACTGAAGCTTTGTAGTAGAGTCTGAAGTCAGGGAGGCTGATTCCTCCAGCTCTGTTTTTCTTTCTCAAGATTGCTTTGGCTATTTGGGGTCTTTTATGTCTCCATACAAATCATGAAAATTTTTGTTCTACTTCTGTGAAAAACGCCATTGGTAGTTTGATAGGGATTGCATTGAATCTGTAGATTGCTTTGGGTAGTATAGTCATTTTCACAATGTTGATTCTTCCAATCCAAGAACATGGTATATCTCTCCATCTGTTTGTGTCATCTTTAATTTCTTTCATCAGTGTCTTATAGTTTTCTGCATACAGGTCTTTTGTCTCCTTAGGTAGGTTTATTCCTAGGTATTTTATTCTTTTTGTTGCAATGGTAAATGGGAATGTTTCCTTAATTTTTCTTTCAGATTTTTCATCATTAGTGTATAGGAATGCCAGAGATTTCTGTGCATTAATTTTGTATCCTACTCCTCTACCAAATTCATTGGTTAGATCTAGTAGTTTTCTGGTAGCATCTTTAGGATTCTCTGTGTATAATATCATGTCATCTGCATACAGTGACAGTTTTACTCCTTTTCTGATTTGGATTCCTTTTATTTCTTTTTCTTCTCTGATTGCTGCTGCTAAAACTTCCAAAACTATGTTAAATGATAGTGGTGAGAGTGGGCAACCTTGTCTTTTTCCTGATCTTAGAGGAAATGCTTTCAGTTTTCCACCATTGAGAACTCTGTTGGCTGTCATATATGGCCTTTTTGTCATATATGGCCTTTATTATGTTGAGGTAGGTTTCCTCTATGCTCACTCTTGGGGGAGTTTTTATCTTAAATGGGTGTTGAATACTGTTGAAAGCTTTTTCTGCATTTATTAAGATTATCATATGGTTTTTATCCTTCAGTTTGTTAATATGGTGTATCATATTGATTGATTTGCCTATATTGAAGAGTCCTTGCATTCCTGGGATAAATCCCACTTGATCATGGGGTATGATCCTTTTAATGTGCTGTTGGATTCTCTTTGCTAGTATTTTGTTAAGGATTTTTGCATCTATGTTCATCAGTGATATTGGCCTGTAGGTTTTCTTACTTTGTGACATCTTTATCTGGTTTTTGTATCAGTGTGATAGTGGCCTCGTAGAATGAGTTTGGGAGTGTTCCTCCCTGCTATATTTTGGAAGAGTTTGAGAAGGATATGTGTTAGCCCATCTCTAAATGTTTGATAGAATTCGCCTGTGAAGCCATCTGGTCCTGGGCTTTTGTTTGTTGGAATATTTTTAATCACAGTTTCAATTTCAGTGCTTGTGATTGGCTGTTTATATTTTCTACTTCTTCCTGGTTTAGTCTCAGAAGGTTGTGCTTTTCTAAGAATTTGTCCATTTCTTCCAGGTTGTCCATTTTATTGGCATATAGTTGCTTGTAGTAATCTCTCATGGTCCTTTGTATTTCTGCAGTGTCAGTTTTTACTTATTTTTCATTTCTAATTTTATTCATTTGAGTCCTCTTCCTTTTTTTCTTGATGAGTCTGGCTAATGTTTTATCAATTTTGTTTATCTTCTCAAACAAGCCAGCTTTTAGTTTTACTGATCTTTGCTATCGTTTGCTTCATTTCTTTTTCATTTTTTTCTGACCTGATCTTTATGATTTCTTTCCTTCTGCTATCTTTGGGCTTTTTTTGTTCTTCTTTCTCTAATTGCTTTAGGTGTAAGATTAGGTTGTCTATTTGAGATGTTTCTTGTTTCTTGAGGTAGGATTGTATTGCTATAAACTTCCCTCTTAGAACTGCTTTTGCTGCATCCCATAGGTTTTGGGTTGTCGTGTTTTCATTGTCATTTGTTTCTAGGTATTTTTTGATTTCCTCTTTGATTTCATCAGTGATCTCTTGGTATTTAGTAACGTATTGTTTAGCCTCCATGTGTTTGTATTTTTTGCAGTTCTTTTTCCTGTAATTGATATCGTGTCTAATAGCATTGTGGTTGGAAAAGATACTTGATACGATTTCAATTTTCTTAAATTTACGAAGGCTTGATTTTTGACCCAAGATATGGTCTATCCTGGAGAATGTTCCATGAGCCCTTGAGAAGAAAGTATATTCTGCTGTTTTGGGATGGAATGTCCTATAAACTCAATTAAGTCCATCTTGTTTAATGTATCATTTAAAGCTTGTGTTTCCTTCTTTATTTTGAATGATCTGTCCATTGGTGAAAGTGGGGTGTTAAAGTCCCCTACTATGAATGTGTTACTGTCGATTTCCCCTTTATGGCTGTTAGCATTTGCCTTATGTATTGAGGTGCTCCTATGTTGGGTGTATAAATACTTGCAATTGTTATATCTTCTTCTTGGATTTATCCCTTGATCATTATGTAGTGTCCTTCTTTGTCTCTTCTAATAGTCTTTATTTTAAAGTCTGTTTTGTCTGATATGAGAATTGCTACTCCAGCTTTCTTTTGATTTCCATTTGCATGGAATATCTTTTTCCATCCCCTCATTTTCAGTCTGTATTTGTCCCTAGGTCTGAAGTGGGTCTCTTGCAGACAGCATATATGCGGGTCTTGTTTTTGTATCCATTCAAGCAGTCTTTGTCTCTTGTTTGGAGCATTTAATCCATTTACATTTAAGGTAATTAGGAGGTACAAACTATTATGTATAAAATAAGCAACAAGGATATATTGTACAACATGGAGAGCATAGCCAGTATTTTATAATAACTGTGAATGGAGTATGACCTTTAAAAATTGTGAATCACTATATTGTACACCTGTAATTTATATAATATTTTACAGCACCTACACTTCAATTAAAAAAACAATAAAAAATAAAATGTAGGTGAAAAATATAAAAAATCAAAGAACATGGAACAGTTGCCCTGACCCTAGTAGTTCTGGGATCCTGTGAGTCTGTAGTGGCAGCTGGCCAGTGAATCAGTAATGGCCACAGGAAGGGGAGCTAGTAACTCAGTTAGCTGGTGTTCCAGGGATCTGAATCTTACATATAATACACATCTTTCCAGGCAATGGTGGCTTCCCTAGCCCCCTTTTTCTTTATCCCCAGCCTCAGGCTGATTGCTGGTCCTTTGCATTTCTTTCCTTATTTAAGGCAACCTTCCATGGTTCGTTTGTATCAAGCTGTACCCTGCCAATGAGGTGAAGTGCCCTTGAACTTTGGCCCTAGGTACTTGGGTTGTCTTGCCTAGTCCTGGCCCTGCCTAGCATAAAAGAGCTGGAGAGGAAGGGTGAGAAGGGACAGCCTTCTGTCTAACACCCTGTAGCTAAGGTTTACGGAGGACAAATGTGTGTTCACAGATAAAAGAACTCCTCCCCTTTTTCTTCCTACTATGCCCTCTTACTCTGCCCGAGCTCAGTTTCTCCTTGGGCATTCCTGCCACAAAGAGCATAAAAAGAGGCTGACGTGGAACGTGCCAAGAAATTTGCCAAGATGGTTGTTGCTGGCCTCTCCGTTGGCTTTGGATGTCTTGGGTTTGAAGCAGCATCTCAAAGACCCTTCTCTACCCCTTGATAGGAAGACTGAGGTTGCATCAGGTGCTACAAAGATTTTTCTTTCCACTAGAAAGAAAATTCTTTTTCCATAAATCTAAACTTGGTATGGGAAGGCCCTAGATAAGTCTTTGAAGCCTTTGGTGCCCAGGCTGGATCAAGGCCATTTGACTGCCAGAGGAAATTTGCCGCCCTCATTCACACCAGGTGATGGGAGCATTGAATGTTATCATTTCCCAAGGTAATTTACAGTGCTTAGCCCAGAGGTGGGAAAGCAGATCACTGTCATCATCACTACACCTCATTATTTGTCTCCTTTTTAAGTTTGCTCTTTTACTTGCGTTCTCTCGTTTTATCCTCACAATAGAGCTTGATATAAGTTATATTTATCCCTATTTTACAGATGAAAAAACTAAGGCAGAGAGAGTTAAAGCATCTTGTCCAAGGACACACAGTAAGCAGTAGTGTGGGAAGACCTTGGATGAAGTGTTCTGAGCCAAACACTTGTTCTCTTTCTGCTACTGAGCTCTGCCTCCTGTGCTGAGAAAGGGCCTTCATGATAGGAGCTTTTCTGGTGTCCTTTACCCCCCACAAATGGGAGGAGTAAGCTGACTCCAGTGACATTTACGGGATTCTTACTTTGCTTGTGGTGCTACGCTGGGTGCTGAAGATGAAGTGAAGAGTGAGATCACATTCCTTGTTCTCAAGGAATTTACAGAGGAATAAACAACCACCTTTTTTTAGACTCATGAGGTTCCATGAATTTATTGATGTATATATTGGCTGGGCCAAAAAGTGCCTTTGGTTTTAAAAAATAAAAGACACATTTTTCACTTTCACTGAGAACTTTATTGAACAACGTATTCACCCTTTTGTTCCACTACCTTCTGCCATTTTTCAGGCAACTTCATAATTCCATCTTCCCAAAACTTTTTATCTTTTTGAGCAAAGAATTGTTCCAGGTGCCTTTTACAGTCTTCCAGGGACTAGAAATTTTTTCCATTAAGAGAATTTTGTAAAGACCAAAATAAATGGAAATCCGAAGGTGCAATGTCTGGTGAATGCGGCGGATGAATCAGAACTTCCCAGCCGAGCTGTAACAGTTTTTTCCTGGTCATCAAGGAAATATTCGGTCTTGCATTATCCTGATGGAAGATCATGTGTTTTCTGTTGACTAATTCTGGACGATTTTTGTCGAGTGCTGCTTTCGGTTGGTCTAATAGGGAGCAGTACTTGTTGGAATTAATCGTTTGGTTTTCCGGAAGAAGCTCATAATAGAGGACTCCCTTTCAATCCCACCATATACACAACATCACCTTCTTCAGATGAAGACTGGCCTTTGGTGTGGTTGGTGGTGGTTCATTTCACTTGCCCCATGACCTCTTCCATTCCACATTATTGTACAGTATCCACGTTTCATCACGCGTCACAATTTGTTTAAAAAATGGAACGTTTTCAGTACGTTTCAGTAGAGAACTGCATGTGGAAATACGGTCAAGAAGGTTTTTTTCGCTTAACTTATGTGGAACCCAAACGTCAAGGCGATTCACATAACCAAGCTGGTGCAAATGATTTTCAGCGCTTGATTTTGATGTTTTGAGTATGTCAGCTGTCTCCCGCGTGGTATAACGTTGATTGTTCTCAAGTATTGTTTCAATCTGATCGCTATCAACTTCAACTGGTTTACCCGACCGTGGAGCATCGTCCAGCGAGAAATCTCCGGCATGAAACTTCGCAAACCACTTGTAACATGTTCGATCGGTCACAGCACTTTCTTTAAAAACAGCTCTTCAGCTGTTTTTAAAAGTATGGGGTGATGCCTTTTTGTAGCAGACTGTGAGCCCCACCTACCCGCCCATTCCGGGTGGCTCTCTCCAGCCCATCAGCAGATGAATGAGAGAACAGGCCGGTTGTAATGAACTGAGCCATTATCCTTTACACTGCACAAATCTTTCTTTGCATTTCAGTTGCATTTTTACCTATTCTTTTACCTTGAAGTAATAAAGCCAAAAATGGTGCTTTTTTCCCTTCCATCTTCAATATTAAAATGGCTACACAAAAATTCACCAATTTTGATGTCTTTTTTTCAATGCGCACTGATAGAACAGCTGTCACATACAGTCTAACAAAGTTGTTCTGATGAAGTTAAAGACAACTAAGTGCTACTAGACCCAGCTTACAGAAAAAGCCTAATGAACCTTTTGGCCCACCCAGTAGCATTTCCTCATCCATGATAGATTCATCTTTACGCTGGACTTCATGCATTTTGAGTCCAAGGACTGTGTCCTGAAACCTTACTATGCCCAGCGCAGTCATGAAACAAGGCAGGTGCCCATAAATATGTATGAGTAGATCGATTGACTAAAGGACGGTACCAATAACAACAATGGTGTGTTTTTGCATATGTAATAATAGGGGAAGTCCTGCTCTGGGACTTTTTAACATTCTAACCAATTTCCCTAACTCTGTTTCCTAACTCCCAACTGTAAACAAAGGCATCCTTCTTGGTTCTGGGAGACGAAGAGCCACTTTCAGCCCAGTGATGGGCGTCCAGAACACAGCCTGCTCTTGCTGGTCTGAGGCACACAGGGGTCCAGATACCTCTGCTCCGGTTCTGGTGCACCTTCGTGGCGCTCACACCCCCCATTGTGCCAGCCCTTCCTCTGCCGTGCACCCTCGTTTTGGTCTTATCTGCCAGCTCCTATGCCTCATGTTTTATACATCCATTTCTGGCATTGCCGCCTCACCCAGCACCTCTGGAAACCTAAACTAAAGGAGGCCCGCCCCGGGAGTACCGTGTCTCATCTTCAAAGAGTTCTCAGAAAGGAAAGCTGTGAAGGGTAGGACGGCTGGGTCATTGCAGCCATTCTTCCGTTTGATCCTCTGAAATAGATTGTAAGTGTGACTGCTGGGCGTCTTTCCCTTGAACCCCTCCCCTCCTCTTGTTTTAATGTTATGCCGGTTACTTCACAGCCTGAGCAGCTTATGTGTTTCGAGCTGGGATGGGGGAGCTGGGGGAGGGGTAGGCTGGGGGCTGGAGAGGAGGAAATGTCGAGAGAGAGAGGCCAGCCGGGCGCCGGCAGGCGCATCAGGATTCTCAAATCCTTTCCTCTGCATCCACCTCTCCCTCTGCTACCCACAGGGTGTGGAAATATCAAGGAAAATTCCTCCACTTCTAAGGAACTGCCTGCCGTCTGACAGTTCTAGAACCTCTAACCTGGGTTTCAGGTATTATTGGCACATCCTTTAATTTGTCCTCCGGGATGTGGGTAATTAAAAGTTACGAGATTCGGGCAGCCATCCGGCGTCTTCCTTCCCGGCGCAGACAGCACGTATTAAAACGCCAGCCCGCGCTCGCCTCTCTGCCATCAGCCGCCGCGTTCCCGCTCACAGGGATCACATCCTTGAATGCCACATTTAACCGGGAATAAAAGAGCCCTTTCCTGCTCTCGTTCACCTCTCTCTGATTTTTGTACCTCCCTTTTTGGGAGGCGTGTACACGGATTCAGTCTACCGCTGTGTCAGCCCTCGCCGTCCCCTGGGTGCTGGCTGGCCTTGCTGTATCTCGTTGCCACATAAACACGTTGCCTTTGAGAGGCTGTGCGTGCAAGCAGGCCTTTCACTTTTGTTTTAAGAAAGCTCCTCGTGTGCCCAGCGTTAGGATTTTGCTCCTGGAAAGTGGAGGCGGCTCTCAGGTCTCAGAAGTCCTGCTGCCGCTCTGCCCTGAGGCTCACTCTCCCATGTCCTCTGGCCACATAGTCGCCTGCAGGCTCTGCAGCTGTTTTTAAAAGTATGGGGTGATGCCTTTTTGTAGCAGACTGTGAGCCCCACCTACCCGCCCATTCCTGGTGGCTCTCTCCAGCCCATCAGCAGATGAATGAGAGAACAGGCCGGTTGTAATGAACTGAGTCATTATCCTTTATTAGCGGTTATTGTTTATTAAGCTAATGTTGACAAGCACTTGCATCGTTCTTCTCAACTTTCCTACTAGATGGGCATGTTTTACCTCCCTTTTACAGATGAGAAAAGGGAAACGGAGAGGAGGAATAATTTTTGCAGGATCTCACAGTAAGTGGTGGAGCTCAGAGTCAAATGCAGGTTTCCTCCACCAGCCCCGGGATGACAGAGGCAGCAGCGGGGGACGTTTCTGTATCGACCCCAGACATATATTTCTCCTTAGAATTTCATCACGGGGCTGAAATTTACTCTTCGTGTCTGACATGTACAGAAACTATAACTTTTTCTTTTAAATAACAGATCTCACCTTGCTCTGAAATACTCATTTCTGATGATGATTGTGTGTGTGTGTGTGTGTACTTGAAGGATGAGGTATGGGAGGGAATGCTTAATAAACGTAACTTAGTCTCTCCTTTTTTAAAACTCAGTCTGTGGTGAAAAAGCATACACACACACACACACACACATATACATACATTAAATGATGTGTGTATAGTGTGCTGATCAGTGTTTAACAATCAGCTTTTGCAGGGGGAGTTTCTGATTTGTAACATTTATCACCTGTGGTGTAAATACCCCCACTGTGGCCAGTTTCAGGCTGTCAGTGTGATGTTGCTAAGTGGGTAGCTGGGAGAAGATGCTTTCAATTGGCTTTCACTAGCCAGTGCAAACTGGCTCCATAACCACAATAAATAAACACACACACACACACATGTAGATATAGATATATATATATATGTAGAACATCTGTAAAATATATATACTAATATTTGTACACACACATATATGAGTAGCAACAGCCCTCCATATCTGGTTGAACCAACTACAGGTTGAAAATATTCAGAAAAAAATTCCAGAAAGTTCCAAAAAGCAAAACTTGACACACCAGCAACTATTTACATAGTATTTACAACTATTTACATAGCATTTGCATTGCATCTACAACCATTTACATTGTATTAGGTATTATGAGCAATCTAGAGATGATTTCAAGGATGGATGATTTAGAGGAGGATCTGTGTATGTTATATGCAAATACTGTGCCGTTTTATTTAAGGGACTTGAGCATCCTCCTATTTTGGTATCTGCCTCCTTGGATACCAAGGGACGACTGCGTATATGTATATGTAGGTAAATATATATGTATATTTTTCCAGTCTCAAGTTGAAACTCCCTAACGGAACTGTTCACCTTTTTCAGGGGTGGTTCTTCCTCTTCCTCCTCTGAAGATATCATCTGGGTACAGACACGGGTTAAGTACGTTCAGATGAGCAGAGGGACACATGGCCTCCCATGCGGGGGTCTTCCTCTAGGAAGGCTTGCACTGAGAGGTCCCAGGTCCTCCATGGTCACTGCTGTCCTGTGTTGGTGTCCCCAAAGTGCCCCTGGTTCACCCCTCTGTTGAATTTTATGCTGGTAGTCAGGCATTCTGCCATCGCCTCCAGTTATAAGGTCCTTGCTTTCTGCAGCTTTATTTTCCTGCCCTTTTGGTCCACCAACCCTTTTAGGTGCTTTCTGAACGCAACGCTGCTGGTGCTATAATCTGTGAGGCACCCTCAGGTCTTCCCTTAGCCGCTGCCACTCTGGGTCAAGTCACTGTGGCACCTTTCTGAACTTTAAGTTGTTCTGAGGGACTCTTACCATATCTCAAGTTCAGAGATGGAACACGCACCAATCAAAACCCACCCAGATATTTCCATCCCAGCTTTTGATTTCTAGCCCCAAAGATGGGGGAGAAGAAAGTGAGGCCGTTTGTTCCTAAGGTTATGCCCAAAGCTCCTCCCCATACGACATCCAGAGCGTTAGACATGCTCTTTCATGTCTTCCTCTGAATTCTTCCCTGCTGTGTGATCTGTTCTAGTGTCAGTTCTCCAGTGTCTGGCTTGCTGCAATTCTAAAATCCTTTCATCACTCAGCAAAACTTTGTTTTTCTTTTACAACGTAAAAACACTTACTTTCTGACTACTGGCTGGCTGTAGACTTCAATAACTTCAGTTTGAAACCCAAAGCTTAGGAAATGACTTCTTTATTCTCAGTGGTGTTACCTTCCCCCTGAGTGGATAAATGCCATGTCTGTTATGGGTGTGAAATGGCAGGGCAGCAGATTTCACAGGGGTTGAAAAAAATCCATCAATGCAATATTACTAAGGATATTATGGCCTCTAAACTAATCATGATGAGAGCAGATAATTACTTGCTTTTGAGAAAACAGGGGAAGGACTAAAGATGAAAAGCTTCCCTAGATATTATTTAATTGTGCATGATGTATTAGAACCCCAGAGCCGACAATAGGGAGAATACTTCTGACAAGTCCAAAGTGAGTGGGTGGCAGCCATAGGCTGGTTGGATTCCCAAGAAAGAGTGTCATCCAAAACCTAAAAGCGTCGCACACATAGCGTGTTGTTATTAAATTACTAAATCATCTGGTACCATACATCGCTATCCAGCAAACCCCTCCTCTCTTAGCCCCACTATACCCGGTTTGGCCTGTTCTCCTCTGTGAGGCTGTGAAAGTGGCCATCAAGTCTTCTTTGTCTTTATAGTTGAGCGTCTAAGAACAGTGTTGGACACATAAGTATTTGTCAAATCAATGTCCCACACAACAAGGGAATGCTGGGATAATTCTGAATCACGTCTCACAAATCGTAAGAATTTAGAACAGAAACATCAATCCATACTAAGGCAAGAAGGGAGAGTAACATTTCCAGGGTCAACTCAATATAGAACAGGGAAAACAATCAAAATTTTGACCTACTCTACTATGTGGTTCCCTCCAGCTGCCAGCCTGTCACTCACAAGCTGCCTCTGGACTTCTGAGGGTCTGTTGGAGACTCATTCTTTAATCTCCTAGGGTCCATTACTGCAGACATAAGACAAAGCAAATGCTTACTGTCTTGTTATGGAATGGATCAGGAAGTTTCACACACTCCATCAGAGCCAGCAGAGCTCTCTGGGTCTCAAGATCGTCTTTCCACACCCTTAAAAACACGTACACAAGATCGAATTGAAAGCTGATTCTACCATGGCATATATTCGCATAATCAATCCATTGGTGAAAATATTTTTTCAGAACGTTAAACCAAATGGTCCCTCCAAATACATTAAAGTTAAAGTATAATTTTATTCATATTTGTGTGTGTGTTTAAGCAGTTTTTTACAACTTGGACTAAATTCAGGAGAAAAATTCCTACTTTTAATTTGGCCAGTCTTAGGCGGGTTTGAGAGAGCCTGTCTTTCTCCCTAGCTGCCAGTAGGCGGAGCTCGTGCACAGCTCGGGGACCAGCCTGCCTTTCTGCTCGAGCCCGAGCCCGGGAGCAGGGGGTGAGTCCTGAGGGGGTTAGGAGAAGAGAGATGAGATGCAAATTTGCCCGCGGGGTGGGAGGGTTGATTACAAAAAAACACCTATTTCTCTCAAATGTCACCACTTTAGTGAATGAAGCGTTTTTTGAACGAGAAAATGTGTGCTATCTACGGAATAAGCCCGTCTCTATCCATCTCCTTTCTGCTCTTTTCCACGCAGGAGAAAACTTCTTCCTGCAAAGTGTAGTTTTTGCTGTAATCACATGTTTTTCTGGACTGTGTGTTGGAAGTTTCTTTGTGACATTCACCAACGAGGTTCTAAGTGCTGCTTTGGTTACGTTCACCAAATGTGCTTAAAAACAGGAGGCTGGCACAGAAGTAGCATCAGAGCTGGCTTGGGTGAAGGTGCAGCCTTTGCCTGCGAGTAGCTTTCAGGAGACGGGTCAGGCAGGAGCCTTCTCTGCCGGGGGACGTGGAGCCCAGCTCGTCATGATTCAGGTTATCCGAAGATGAGGGCTGTGTGTACACACGTGTGTTTGTGTATGTGTGAGTGTGTTTGTAAAGAGTGAATGTATGTTTTCTGAGTCAACAATCGAGGCCCGCTAAAAATCTGTAGTAGAAACTCTGCCAACTAGTTCATCTCCCCAGCCCCAAAAGAGAAATAAATAAAATTCATCACAAGCCTGGAGAAATTTCTCAATAGAAAAAGCATCAGTTGGGCTTCCCTGGTGGTGCAGTGGTTAAGAATCCACCTGCCAATGCAGGGGACACGGGTTCGAGCCCTGGTCTGGGAAGATCCCACATGCCACGGAGCAACTAAGCCCGTGTGCCACAACTACTGAGCCTGCGCTCTCAAGCCCGTGAGCCACAACTACTGAGCCCATGTGCCACAACTACTGAGCCTCCGTGCCACAACTGCTGAAGCCCGTGTGCCTGGAGCCCCTGCTCCACAACAAGAGAAGCCACCGCAATGAGAAGCTGGCGCACAGCAACGAAGAGTAGCCCCCGCTCGCTGCAACTAGAGAAAGCCCGCACGCAGCAACAAAGACCCAGTGCAGCCAAAAATAAAATAAATAAAATAAAATAAATTTTTTAAAAAAGCATCATTGCCTGCTTTTTCATTGACTCAGGGGGACAGTGTCTCAGAAACAGAGCATAAAATCTTTCTTAAAAGTGGTTTGCAGTATTATTCTTTTCAATAGTGAATGTTTCTGATGCCATGTGTTAAAGGATCTATGATTAAGTATTTACTAGAATTCAGGATGAAGTAGCTCATTATTCAAGCATTTAATTTCCTTTTGTCTGAAGCTTTAGTGTATCATTCAGCTGAGCGGGGCAGCGGGTAAGACAGGGGGACCCTCCCTGTGTCTTTAGGAAGTTTTTTGTGTGCAGTGCTTCTATGCACCTGGGGCCCTGCCCGGTGCACTGTTAACAGTTGGAGAGGAGCGCCATCTTGTGGCCCCACTAAAAACTAACAGGTGGCAAACAGTGACCAATATTTCAAGTACCTGTGACTTGTCAAGTATGCAGGCAGGATTAATGGCGTTAGATCCTCTCTTAATAGCCTTGTAGGAGACCCTATAACTAGGGCACTTGGGCACCTCTCACCAACTCTGGGGACTAGCCTTTCACTTATGTGGGTTAGTTTTGAAATTTCCTCCTTTATTAAACTTGTACCGTGAAGCTGACTCATTCGGCTTTAAAAGCCACTTTCTACTTAGTGTGAGTTAAAAATCTAGTCCTGACAGTAGTTTCTGATAAAAGGAGGGGCTTCCTGCGAAGTGGGAGGAGACCCAACATATTTGAATTGGCATAGAGACCTGAAAGCCGACCAAGAAAAGGAATATCCTCCTCAGATACTGTAGCAGGAGCTGTTGTTTCACAGTTCATTTTTCTTGGCCTATTCGTTTCCTCTTTTTTTTTAAATCTGAAAACTGAACCGCAGGATTTTTCTCTCTTAAGTGTCCTGAAAGTGGGAGGTTTGTAAACGTATATTGTAAAGTCATTCTTAATAGTTTGTATTTTTCAGATTTATTTATCTCACCCGATAATATTTGTCATCATTATCTACAGTAGTTTTCTGGGACAGGCTACCTTCCCATGGAACCAAGGAATATTTAGAAATCTTTGGAGAACACACACTTTCTTTGTGAAAGATGCTGGTAACACATTTTCTGATTTGTTCTACTGTATTACAAGTGTCTGGTCTTGAAGTCATCAGACTTATTTTTGATCAGCGAACAATATTTTTCTTTTTCTTTCTTTCTTTTTTTTGGGGCTGTACATGGGCCTCTCACTGTTGTGGCCTCTCCCGTTGTGGAGCACAGGCTCCGGACGCGCAGGCTTAGCGGCCATGGCTCACGGGCCCAGCCGCTCCGCGGCATGTGGGATCCTCCCGGACCGGGGCGCGAACCCGTGTCCCCTGCATCGGCAGGCGGACTCTCAACCACTGCGCCACCAGGGAAGCCCCTATTTTTCTTAATGATTGCAAATTTTAAAAATTTTGTAACTAGGTATGGAGATGGATGTTAACTAGACTTATCGTGGTGATCATTTTGCAATATATACAAATATCAAATTGTTATGTTGTACACCTGAAGCTAATGTAAAGTTGTATGTCAGTTGTATCTCTAAAAATTTGCAAATAAGGGGAGATAAATGAGAGCCTTTATCTTCATTTAAAATATGTTCCTACATAAACTATAGATGCACATATGTCTCTTGGAGAGGTGAAGGACTGGTGATATAGCATTTGGATTGCGTGGAATCAGATGACACCCATTCAGATCTCAGCTCAGCTACTGACTAGCTGCATAAGTCTGGACAAATTGTGAAAATGTCCAGAACCTCACTTTGTAAAATTGGAGCAATATTGCCAATCACGGAGGGCTTTTGTGGTGATTAAAGGAGATAACCCTGTGAGTCAAACACATAACACTTCTTTATTATACGATGGAAACAAAGTCTCATTAGTTACTGATGTGGACCATTTTGTTTCCTAAGGCTATTTCAATAGCATCTGGCCCTATAGGAACCTTAGATGTTCCTTATTCCATGTAAGAATCATCCCAAAAGACAAATGGCATTTGCAGTTTAGCTACGTTACAGTGAACACTTCTGCTTTAACCTCAGAAAGTAAGAATTTGGGCCTATGACTTATGTCTTCTACAAGGACGTAGCTGTCCTTAAAAAGAATTCTAGCACCCGCAGACCAGCACTTTTCAAACTTTTTACACACAACCCACAGTAACCCCAAACTGCCCCTGTGTCTCTCCCCTTTCATTTTGTGTGTGTTAGTATAGTGGGTAGTGTCCCTCAGGTCTCTGAAGCTCTGATGGTATTTCTTCTTTCTTTTGTCTTTCTCCTCCTCTTTCTTCTGCCTGTTCGAATGTGCTAGAGCCCCTTTAATGAATTTTTCATTTCATTTGTTTTACTTTTTAATTCCAAATTTTCTATTTTGTTCTCTTTCACAGTTTCTATTTCTTCATTGATATTCTGTTTGGTGAGGCATCAATCTCATACTTTTGTTTACACATAGTTTCCTTTAGTTATTTGAAGGTATTTAAAATAGTTGATTAAAACTTTGTCTGTGTGGCAGGTTAAATCATGGCACCCAAAGACATTAGGTCCTAATACCTGAAACCTAGAAATGTTACCTTATCTGTGGGGGAAAAAAAAGGACTTTGCAGATTGATTAAGTTAGGGATCTTGAGATGGGAAGAGAGTCCACCTGGACGATCCAGGTTGGCCCTAAATGCAAGCACAGGTGACCTGATAAGGGAGAAAGAAGCAGAGGGAGCTTTGACACCACGCAGAGGAGAGGGCAAGGTCATGACAAAGGCAGAGACTGCTGAAGGCCCCGTAGGAGGGTGGTCTTTCTTCCAAGTGACCATGGGTAAAAATTTTACCAAATTTTTATCAAATGAACCTAACAGAAGTCTCCAGATATATAATCTGTTGTATCTTTTCCCTCACCACCCATCGCCTGACTGCTAAGCCAATGCTGTATCTTCTAGTTTGGGTCGTTGTTTGTATGTACGTATGTATGTATGTGTGTATGTTTGTATGTACGTGTGTATGTATGTATGTATGTGTGTATTTATTGTCATTGCAACATCCAAAATTAAGGAATGAACTTCTCTATTAGTTAAGATAATGCCAGCTTCTATAACAGAAAAAACTTCCAACCCTTAATTCCTTAACGAACAAGGATTTATTTTTCCTGAAACAGCCCAAAGAGGGTGAATCTAGTCACATGCTTCAGTGATCCAGGGTTTTAGGCTTAGTCCATTTTGTGGTTCTGTCATGCTCAGAATTCTCTGAAGAATCTCTGCTTAGTCAAAATGTGGTTTAAAAGACAGAGTGGATAATTATTCAGAAGGGTTTTTTTTTTTTTGGCTCAAGCTGGAAGTGATACCCATGTCTTCTGCCCTATTTCATTGATTTCATTTGCAGAACTCAGTGACTTGGCTGCAGAGAGCTGCCAGGGTGGAGGTGCCGACATGCAGTATAGTTGTGTATCCAGTTGGAATACAAAACGAATTTTGGTGATCGTGGTGGTTTAGACCAAGCAAACTTTTTTTTTTTCACAGAATACCGTTTTTTAAAAACTTGATTGAGTTATACTTGGCATAAAATAAACTGCATATATTGAAATTATGCAAGTTTATGAGTCTGAGATATATGTATACCTGTGAAAACCATCAACACGGTCAAGAAAACAAGCGTATCTATCACCTCAGTATGTTCCTTGGGCCCCTTTGTAATCCCTTCTTCCCCATTCCCCGTAACAGGCAACCATTGATCTGCTTTCTGTCAGTAGAGATTAGTTTGCATTTTCTAGAATTTTATGTAAATGGGATAATAGAGTACACTGTCTTTTTGTCTGGCATTTTTCATGCAGCATAATTATTTTGAGATTCAGCCATGCTGTTGTATGTATTCATAGTTTGTTTCCTTTTATTGCTGAGTAATATTCCATTACGTACATATAGCACAATTTGATTATCCATTCATTTGTGATGAATGTTTGGGATTTGTCCATTCTTCGCTATTACAAATATAAAGCTACTATGAACATTTGCGTACAACTCTTTGTATGGACACGTGGTCTAATTCTTTTGAGTAAATACCCAGGAATGGAACAGCTGGGTCATAAGGAAGGTGTCTGTTTAACTTTTAAAGAAACAGAGACACATTTCCTGACCATTTTATATTCGCGTCAGCAATGTATGAGAATTTAGTTGCTCTGTATGTATTCTCATCAGCATTTGGTATGGTCAGTCCCTTTAATTTGAGCCATTCTAAGTGGGTGTGTAGTGGTGTGTCACTGTGGTTTTCATTTACATTTATCTAATGAATAATGATGCTGAGCATATTTTCATGAGCTGTTTTGCCATCCGTATATTTATGTTGGTAAAATGTTCAATTTATTTGCCTCTTCTTTTTATGAGGCTGTTTCCCTCTTCCTACTGAGGTATAAGGACCTTTATATACTCTAGCTGCAAGTCCTTTGGCAGATTTGTTTGGCAAATATATTCGCCCATTACTGTCTTCTCATTTTTGTTACACAGACTCCTGAAGAGCAAACATATTTAATTTTGACGAAGTTCAATTTATTGACGCTTTACTTTTATAGTTTGTTCCTTTGATGTCCTATTTAATAAAGCTTTGCCAAATTCAGGGTACCTAAGATTTCTTCCTATGATTTCTTCTGGAAGTTTTATAATTTTAGCTCTTATATTTAGGTCAATGTCTCATTTTGAGGAAATTTTAATATAGAGAGGGAAGTAAGGGTTGAGGTTTATTTATTTGCATACGGCTTCCTAATTCTCCCAACATCGTATTGTTGAAAAGATTACCCTTTCCCCATTAATTAATTCAGCACCTCTTTTTTTTTTTTTTTTTTTGCGGTACGCGAGCCTCTCACTGTTGTGGCCTCTCCCGTGGCAGAGCACAGGCTCCGGATGCGAAGGCTCAGCGGCCATGGCTCACGGCCCCAGCTGCTCCGCAGCATGTGGGATCCTCCTGGACCGGGGCATGAACCCGCCTCCCCTGCATCAGCAGGCGGACTCTCAACCACTGCGCCACCAAGGAAGCCCAATTAGCACCTCTTTTGAAATTCAGTTAACCAAATGTAAAGTGGGTCTATTTCTGGACTCTATTTTGTTTTGACTAATCGAGGTCCTTTTGCACTTCCACAGAAGTTTTAGAAACAGCTTGCTAGTCCATACATACAAAGCCTGCTATAATTTTGATTGAGATTGCATTGAATCTATAAATCAATTTGGGGAGAATTGACATTTTAATAATATCGAGTTTTCTAATCCGTGACTATGACATAACTCTTCATTTATTTAGGACTTCTTTAATTTCCCTTTCCAACCTTTTGTAGTATTCAGTATATAGGTCGCACACATCTTTTGTCAGATTTATTCCAAGTATTTCATATAATCTGTTGACATGTTTAATTTCACTTTATGATTGTTTCTAGTATACAGAAATACAATTGATTTTTGTGTATCGACCTTCCATTCGAAAATCTTGCTAAGCTCATTTATTAGTACTAGTAGTTTTTTGGTGAAATCCTTAGGATTTTCCACATAGATGATCATGTCATCTGTGAGTAAAGACAGCTTTTACTTTCAGATCTTTTACTTGCCTTATTGAACTGTCTAAAACACCTAGTACAGTGTTAAACAGAAATGGTGAGGACAGATATTCCACCTTGTTCTTGATCTCTGTTCTAGCCTGTATTCTTTCACCATTTCACATGATGTTACTGTGGGTCTTTTGTAGGCATCCTTTTTCAGGATGAGGAAATTTCTTTCAATTCCTACTTTGCTGAGATTTCTTATCATGAATGAATGTTAGATTTTGTCAAATGCTTTTTTACACTGAAATTATTTTATCAGTTTTCTAGCTTTTTTTTTTTTAACATCTCTATTGGAGTATTATCGCTTTACAATGGTGTGTTAGTTTCTGCTTTATAACAAAGGGAATCAGCTATACATATACATATATCCCCATATCTCCTCCCTCTTGCATCTCCCTCCCACCCTCCCTGTCCCACCCCTCTAGGTGGTCACAAAGCACCGAGCTGATCTCCCTGTGCTATGCAGCTGCTTCCCACTAGCTATCTATTTTACATTTGGTAGTGTATCTACGTCCATGCCACTCTCTCACTTTGTCCCAGCTTACCCTTCCCCTCCCCATGTCCTCAAGTCCATTCTCTACGTCTGCGTCTTTATTCCTGTCCCGCCACTAGGTTCTTCATAACCTTTTTTTTTTTTAGATTCTATATATATGTGTTAGCATACGGTATTTGTTTTTTTCTTTCTGACTTACTTCACTCTGTATGACAAACTCTAGCTTCTTAATACAGTGAATAACTTGATAAATTTTTCAAATGTTGAACCAAACTTACATTAGTATATCTTTTTACTTTCAACTTATTTGTGTCATTATATTAAAGAATATTACTTGTAGGCAGCATATTGCTGGGTGCTGAGTTTCTATCCAATCTGATAATCTCTACCTTTTAATTGGAAGGTTTAGATGATTCGCATTTAATGTGATTATTGATATGGTTAATTTAAATATAACATTCTGCTATTTGTTTTCTATTTTTCTCATCTGTTTTTTGGTCCCCTTTTCCTCTTTTTACCTTCTTTTGGAATAAGTCAGTGTTTTTTTAATGATCTCATTTTATCTCCTTTATTACTAGGTAAACTCTGCTTTCTTTTTATAATGGATGCTTTAGGGTTTATTAGATGCAACTTTATCTTACCACAGTCTATGTTCAAATAACATGATACCACTCCCTGTATAAGAAACTCACAATGGGTTTGTTTCTGTTTCCTGTCTCGAGACCTTTGTGCTGTTGTTGATATGCATTTCACTTCTACATATGTTACATATCTCACAATGCATTACAGTTGACCCTTGAATAACACAAATTTGAACTGCACAGATCTACTTATACACAGATTTTTTTCGATAGTAGGTACTTCAGTACTACACGATCCACTCTTGGTTGAATCCATGGACATGAAACCATGGATAGGAAGAAGTGTGAATACTGAGGAACCATGGATATGGAGGGCTGATTATAAGTTATTCTCAGATTTTTGACTCTGCGGAGGGTGAGCACCCCTAGCCCCCAGATTGTTCAAGGGGCAACTGTATTATCTTTATTAAAACAATAAACTGTCTTTTAGAGAGCTTTATACAATTAAAAATCATGTTTTATATTTACCCAGTGTATTTATATAGTATTCTGGTTTCCCTCATCTTTATGTAAATCCACATTTCCATCTGGTATCATTTTCTTCTCTCCCAAGGTCTCCCTTTAACATTTCTTATATCTGAGATCTACCGATAATGAATTCTTTCAGCTTTCATGTTATCTCATAGAGTTTTTATTTCACCTTCAGTTTTGAAAGATATTTTTCACTAGGAATAGAGCTCTAAGTTGAAAAGTTTTTGCAGGTCTTTTAAGATGTTGCTCCACTATTGTAGGCTTGCATTCTTTCCAATGAGAAGTCTGCAGTCGTTTTTTTCTTTATTTTTGTTTTCGTTTTGTTTTTCTATTGTGAACATGTCTAGTCTCTCCGTTTTTAAGATTTTCTCTTAATCACTGATTTTACTTATTTTCTTTTGATGTGCCTTGGAGTCGTTTTATTGTGCTTGGAGTTCATGGAGATTCTTATATCTGTAGGGTTATAGTTTTCATCAAATTTGGAAAAAATTTGGCCATTATTTCTTCAAATATTGATTTTTTTTCCCTAACACTCCCACTTCAGGGATTTCAATTACCTATATATTCAGCATCTTGAAGGGGTCCCACAGCTCCCACAGTGGTTTATTATTTCTTTCAGTCAGTTTTTGTGCTTTCATTTTAGATAGTTTCAATTGCTATGTATTCATGAACTTTTTCCTGCTTTGTGTATCTACCATTGACCCTCTTCTTCATTATAGACATTTTACTTTTCATCGTGAAAAGTTTACATTGGGTTCTTTTAAATACCTTCCACGTTTCTGTTTAACATTCTCATGCTGTATTTTACCTTTATGAATATCTGCAGTATCGCTATAATAGATGCTTTAATGTTGTCTATTTTTAGCATCTGTTTCACGAGTCCATTTTTATTGATGAATTTTTCTGCCTCATGATGGGTCATATTTTCCTGCTTCTTTGCTTGCCTGGTAATTTTTTATTGGATTCCAAATATTGTACATTTTATCTTGTTGGTTTTAACATTTAAATATTCTGGATTTTTTGTTGTTGTTGTTCTGGGGCACAGGTAAGTTACTTGGGAACAGATTGTTCCTGTCAAGTTTCATATTTAAGGTGACGTCAGATCAACCTTGAGTCGAGGACTAATTGTTCTTCAGTATGGAGGCAATACTCTTTGGAGTACCCTACTTGATGGCTGTTGTCCCTATAAATTTGAGCCACCTTGAGCTGCCCACATTTTCAAATCTGCCCTGTCACCTCAAGGAGACTTCTGGGCACTCTTTGGACTCCCAACCTGAAAACTTTCTCCAGACACTAAGATGGGAAATCCTAAGGATCCTCTCTTTTGTTTCTCTTTTCTCATCAATCACTCTCCTGCACTGCCTGTTGTCCAATGTTTGAAAACGGGTTATTTCGTATATTTGGTCTATTTAGTTTTTTAAGGTAACAAAGTAAATCCTCTCCCTCATACTCAATAATGGACAAATATAAAATTCCTTAAGTACTTTACGGATATTAATAGTTTGAGGAACATGATAGCCTGAAAGTAGCTCTCTAGAGAATGTCCCATAAGGTGGTGCTGCATATGTGACAATCGTATCTTATCCCTGCTTCCCATTTGCAAGTTGAGGTACGTACTCAGAAGCCAGCTTGTTCACTTCGATATCTGCCCTCTCTGGGAGGTTCTATTCTATTTGCACTCTCAATACATGCTATGATGGCTTGCACTTTTGTTCACATTTTGCAGCATGAAATCACTCTTGCTCAGCTTGAATTGGGCTGAATGCCAACCCTTTGCTCGGATCATTGCCTACTTCAATTTGGCTGTAAATATAAATAAAATACTGGTTTCACACCTGGTTATTCTGGCCACTATAACATAAGCAGATACAATCTGCTCCTGGCTAAGTATTCTGCTGGTCACTATTCACTGTAAAATGTCACTATGGTCATGCTTTATAGAGATGACCTTAGGGTGAATAATTGAATTTTTCTGGCATCGTGGAACTGGAACACATCTGCAAATCACAGCTGGCAACTTCTCTGGTTAATCTAGGCATAAGAACAGCTGGGCCAGAGAATGAACATCCAAAAAGAAAAGAATCCAAAACAAACCAAAGAACCCAAAACATAACCAGAACCAAGAGCTGATATAGTTTATTAACTCACTCACTTACCCAACATCTCCTTGAGTTAATGTGCACAGAATGGTAGTATATATGAAAAACCCATCATGACGAATGCACAAATTAATATTTAACAATATTGTTTCTTGCATTCCACGAAACAAGTACATACAGCTGTGAAGGAAAATAGTTTTGAAATATCAACTGAGGTAGGTTTGTGGTTGTTTTTCTTGGAATTGCCTGTTGCCCTTTGACTTTTTAACCAACTTAGGCCACAGTAAGGATTTTGCATACTCAGTGTTTCAAGGTAGTGATTATCCAGCAAAAGAGAGAAAAGGAAATTTTGTCAAAGCTTTTGAGTTTCAAAAGTCTAGGTCTCTCAGATGATGGAAAGGAAAACAACAAAGCTCTTCAGGTCTGATAGAAAAAGTCCCCCAGAGTCAAAGAAATGAAGAGTTAGAAAGAAAACGTTTTGAGGAGCTATTTGGGCTCCTGAGAAACGGGACATTGGACCCTGCCATACTCCATGCTCAGTCCAGGCAGAGGTCTCAGAAGAAGTCCTAGAGAATCTACATGCAGAGGGACCCATACTCCCTTTTCTGTGAGAACCTGAAGAGACGACAAGAGCCTGGAGTGGAAATGTCCATCTGGCACTTCTAGACACACTTCAAGACCAATGCAGTGTATTCCCCTTCACCCCAGTGAGCTGCAGATGCTTTAGAACAATCCTTGCATGTCTGTGAGCAGCTCCAAGGTTCCTTCAGTTGAGAATAATTATAGGCTTCCAAAAGGTTAGCCAAGAAGGAATCAGACCGTGGTTTCTTGCTGACGTCGACCAAGACATTTCAGCAGAGACCTGCAGAGATTGACAACCAGGAACTATGAGGTCTAGACTGTCCCTCCCAGTCCCTCACTCCTTCTCCTCATGCTCTGTGGAAAACTTCCAAGACTTAAATACAGCCCTGGAGGGAGAAGAAACTCAGCATTGATCTAGAGATGTTTCTGCTACCCAGCAGAATAGGGGATTTGTAATAAAAGTGTTAGGAAATAGGTCTCATCTTAACAAAGCTACTTTTCTTGTACATCCGAGTTTGGAAATTGAGATTTCAAAACCAGTTATGCAGCAGAAGTTTCTGTGATACATTTATGATTACTGTTTTCCAAGCCTAATCTGTAATATTAGCATTGCAAAAGATAGTCATTCAATAAGTCCTGGGCAGAGATGCAATTATAACTCAGAGAGGGAATTTGAGATGATACATCTGTGAGATATTGCAGCCTAAACTAATTGACCTCAAAACTCAGTGGCTTCAAACAATCATTATCCTCACTCAGATGTCTTCATGTTGGATGGAGTTTGAACACTCTGGGTTGAGCTTGGCTTGGTGGCTCTGCAGATGGGCTGGGACAGCCCTGCTCGAGGTCTCTTTCATCTCCTTCTTAGAACAGTGGGACAGCCAGTGTGTTGTTCTGTGGGGAAGGTGGAGGTGCAGAGGGCAAGTAGAAACGTGTAAGGCTTATTAAGGCTTAGTCTCCAAAGTCACTGTCACTTCGGCCCACATTTATTGGTCAAAGCAAGTCATGTGGTCAAGCCCAAAGCAAGGGGTGGGAAAGTACACTCTGCCCAAGATGCAGTCATGACAGTGGTATGGATTCAGGCAGGGTGAGGAATTGGAGCCAGTTATTCCACTGACCAAAGATGGGCATGGACATTTTTTTTGAGTGCCTACTAGTAGCCAGACACTTTGCTAGGTGTTTTACATCTGTGCACCTAAATCTGTAACAGCATTATGTGTACAGTTTGCATTGTTTTACCTTTTTTGTCAGCATGTAAGGAAACTGAGGCTCAGAGAGGTCAAGTGACTTGCCTACTGTATACAGTTAATTTGAGACTGAACTGAGATTTCAACCTGTGTCTGTTAGAATGCAAATCTTGTGATTTGGAGGAAGCATGATGATGGCCAGGTCTCAGGTTTCATGACATTCAGTCAAGTCCCTTTTTCCTGAATGACCTTGACTGTTGATGATTAGATAGCTCTGAGGTTCCTTCTTTTTCTTCTTTCATGCACAATCCTGCTTCCTTTCCTTTTTGACCTGCTAATTAATTCAATTACTTTTCCTTGATTCCTATTAGTAGGTAACACCATGATTGTTACCATCTGGAAAACATTTGCCCAAGTCTTGAGTGGCAAGTTTTACAGAACTGGAGATGTAAGAGGAGACCCTCAAGAGGAGGTCTGCCTGTGTAAGTGATAAATTACCCGCCCTTGGATTATCTGCCAGGAGCTTTCCCTCCAGGCTCAGGGGCAACACCTTTCCTGCTGCAGGGCTAGGTGTATTATTTACCACATGTTCAGTGACGCATGTGCCCTCCGAACGAAGTGGGGAGGGAGGAACCACTAAGCTTGCATAAACGAGCTTTCAACAGAATGTGTTTTCCTCCAAATGTCTCAAGTGCCTTCTCCTTGGATAATCATGCTTCATAGTTTTAGAAGCCCAGATCCCAACAGCTGGAGGTAAAACTCCTAGTGTAATGGAAGAAAACATGTTGATGCTTTTAATTGGTCCCTGAAGTGAAACCCAAGGAACAATGTATTGGTTGATGGATTTGAAGCTTTCAACTTAGCAGAGCTGAGAAGCATTTGGTAAAGATAAACACATTAGAAATTTGTGGCTCATTATTAGAAAGCTAATTTTATTTCATTCAGGATATGATAATGAAGTGAAAAATCACTTTAATTTATTGCTATTGAAGTTAATGATGCATCCACTTATACATAAGCATGAGCACCTGCATCTTGGACCACGCTGTGACTTTCCACCCGTCTTGAATCCTCTGAGGGTCCTGAACTCATGGATCAAAATAAGCAAAGCTCCTATTCCCAGCCATACTCCATCGCTCAAGTAGGAAAGATTTGGTGAGGCTGAGGATCTCTGAGAGCACTGAGGGGCTGGCCATCAAAGATGCGTGAGAACTTCAAATACTACACACCTGTAGTGTTAGTCAACAGTTGCTGCAGTAACACTGCATAAAATGAAATCTCCAGACCTCAATGGTTTATAACAACAAACATAGCAAATACTCATAAATATTTTCTTACTCGTGAATATGTAAATCAGTGTTTTGCTTACAGGACTGCAGGTCCACTGAGCCCAACTCCACTTCAGGTTAAAGGTCAGATTCGTGTCAGTTCCTTGCACCTTTCCTTACAGGATCCAGGATCATGGGGCAGCAGCTACCTGGGTATGCTCTTCCCATGGCAAAATGCAGCAAGCAACACACCAAGGCTGCAAGAAACTTGCTATGTTTTTTAAAGCCGCAGCTTGGAATAGGTACATCATCACTTTTGCTTATATTCCTTTGGACAAAGCACATAGCATGGCCTTGTATCAGTGGACCAGGAAAATATACTCCACCCCAAGGGAGAGGGAGAGTGAATATTTGCTGAAAAATAATTCAATAATATGTACCTTTATTCATTTTTATAGACTATGACCTTTGTTTTCCTCTTTTACACTATTTAGGGGAATTGAGTTTACACTAGTAGGGATATATGCATTTGAAGTAATTTAGGAAGAAATAAACAGAGTAAAAAATGTGTAAACATTGTGAAATGTCATGCTTGTAATTTTCTTTTTCTGTGGTGTCTTTGTTTGGTTTTGGTATTGGTAATGGTGGCCTCATAGAAAGAATTTTGGAATGTTCCCTCCTCTTCAACTTTGTGCGATAATTTGAGAAGGATAGGTATTAACTCTTATTTATGTGTTTTGTAGAATTCCCCTGTGAAGCTGTCCTGTCCTGGACTTTTGTATGCGAATTTTTTGATTGCTAATTCACCTTCATTACTAGTGATCAGTCTGTTAAATTGTCTGTTTCTTCCTGAATCAGTCTGGGAAGATTGTATGTTTCTAGAGATTTATCCATTTCTTTTAGATTGTCCAATTTGTTGGAATATAGCTGAACATGGTATTTTCTTATATTTTGTATCTCTGGGATTCAGTTTTAATTTGTCCTCTTTCATTTCTTATTTTGTTTATTTTGGTCCTCTGTTTTTCTTAATGAGCCTGGCTAAAGCCTTATCAATTCTGTTTATCTTTTTTTTTTAATTGGAGTATAGTTGCTTTACAATGTTGTGTTAGTTTCTGCTGTACAGCAAAATGAATTAGTTATACATATACATATACTCCCTCTTTTTTGGATTTCCTTCCCATTTAGGTCACCACAGTGCATTAAGTAGAGTTCCCTGTGCTATACTGTAGGTTCTCATTAGTTATCTATTTTATACATAGTAGTGTATACATGTCAGTCCCAACCTCCCAGTTCATCCCACCCCCCCTTCCTACCTTGGTATCCATACATTTTTTTCTCCACATCTGTGTCTCTATTTCTATTTTGCAAATAAGTTCATCTGTACCATTTTTCTAGATTCCACATATAAGCAATATTATACGATATTTGTTTTTCTCCTTCTGACTTCACTCTGTATGACAGTCTCTAGGTCCATCCATGTCTCTGCAAATGACACAATTTTGTTCCTTTTTATGGCTGAGTAATATCCTGTTGTATATATGTACCACATCTTCTTTATCCATTCCTCTGTTGATGGACATTTAGGTTGCTTCCATGTCCTGGCTACTGTAAATAGTGCTGCAAGAACATTGGGGTGCATGTATCTTTTTGAATTATGGTTTTCTCAGGGTATATGCCCAGGAGTGGGATTGCTGGGTCATATGGTAGTTCTATTTTTAGATTTTTAAGGACCCTCCATACTGTTCTCCATAGTGGCTATACCAATTTACATTCCTACCAACAGTGTAGCAGAGTTCCCTTTTCTCTACACCCTCTTCAGCATTTATTGTTTGTAGATTTTTTGATGATGGCCATTCTGACCAGTGGGAGGTGATACCTCATTGTAGTTTTGATTTGCATTTCTCTAATAATTAGTGATGTTGAGCATCTTTTCAAGTGTTGGTGGCCACCTGTATGTCTCCTTCGGAGAAATGTCTATTTATGTCTTCCTCCCATTTTTTGATTGGGTTGTTTTTTTGATATTGAGCTGCATGAGCTGTTTGTATGTTTTGCAGGTTAATTCCTTGTCAGTTGCTTCATTTGCAAATATTTTCTCCCATTCTGAGGGTTGTCTTTTCTTCTTGTTTGTAGTTTCCTTTGCTGTGCAAAAGCTTTTAAGTTTGATTAGGTCCCATTTGCTTATTTTTGCTTTTATTTTCATTACTCTAGCAGGTGGGTCAAATAAGACCTTGCTGCAGATTATGTCAAAGAGTGTTCTGCTGATGTTTTCCTCAAAGAGTTTTATTTACATTTAGGTCTTGAATTTAGGTCTTTAATCCATTTCGAGTTTATTTTTGGGTATGGTGTTAGGGAGTGTTCTAATTTCATCCTTTTACATGTAGCTGTCCAGTTTTCCCAGCACCACTTATTGAAGAGACTGTCTTTTCTCCATTGTGTACTCTTGCCTCCTTTGTTATAGATTAGTTGACCATAGGTGTGTGGGTTTATCTCTGGGCTTTCTATCCTGTTCCATTGATTTATATTTCTGTTTCTGTGCCAGTACCATACTGTCTTGATTATCGTAGATTTGTAGTAAAGTCTGAAGTCAGTGAGCCTGATTCCTCCAGCTCTGTTTTTCTCTCTCAAGATTGCTTTGGCTATTCGGTGTCTTTTGTGTTACAAATTGTAAATTTTTTTGTTCTAATTCTGTGAAAAATGCCATTGGTAATTTCATAGGGATTGCACTGAATCTGCAGATTGCTTTAGGTAGTATAGTCATTTTCACAATATTGATTCTTCTGATCCAAGAACATGGTATATATCTCCATCTGTTTGTGTCATTTTTGATTTCTTTCATCAGTGTATTATCGTTTTCTGAGTACAGTTCTTTTGCCTCCTTAGGTAGGTTTATTCTTAGGTATTTTATTCTTTTTGTTGCAGTGGTAAATGTGTTTGTTTTCTTAATTTCTCTTTCTGATCCTTCATTGTTAGTGTCTAGGAATGCAAGAGATTTCTGTGCATTAATTTTGTATCCTGCAACTTTACCAAATTCATTGATTAGCTCTAGTAGTTTTCTGGTGGCATCGTTAGGATTTTCTATGTATAGCATCATGTCATCTGCAAACAGTGACAGTTTTCTTCTTTTCCAATTTGGATTCCTTTTATTTCTTTTTCTTCTCTGATTGCTGTGGCTAGGACTTCCAAAACTATGTTGGATAATAGTGGCAGGAGTGGACATCCTTGTTGTATTCCTGATCTTAGAGGAAATGCTTTCAGTTTTTCACAATTGAGAATGATGTTTGCTGTGGGTTTGTCATATATGGCCTTTATTATGTTGAGGTAGGTTCCCTCCATGCCCACTTTCTGGAGAGTTTTTATCATAAATGGTGTCGAATTTTGTCAAAAGCTTTTCTGCATCTATTGAGGTGATCATATGGTTTTTACTTTTCAATTTGTTATATGGTGTATCAGATTGATTGATTTGCATTTACAGAAGAATCCTTGCATCCCTGGGATGAATCCCACCTGATCATGGTGTTTGATCCTTTTAATGTGTTGTTGGATTCTGTTTGCTAGTATTTTGTTGAGGATCTTTGCATCTATGCTCATCAGTGATATTGGCCTGTAATTTTCTTTTTTGTGATATCTTTGGTTTTGGTACCAGGGTGATGGTGGCCTCGTAGAATGAGCTTGGGAGTGTTCCTCTCTCTGCAATTTTTTGCAAGAGTTTGAGAAGGATAGGTGTTAGCTCTTCTCTAAATGTTTGATAGAATTCACCTGTGAAGCCATTTGGTCCTGGACTTTTGTTTGTTGGAAGATTTTAATCACAGTTTCAATTTTATTACTTGTGGTTGGTCTGTTCATATTTTCTATTTCTTCCTGGTTCAGTCTGGGAAGGTTGTACCTTTCTAAGAATTTGTCCATTTCTAACAGGTTGTCCATTTTATTGGCATAGTGTTGCTTGTAGTAGTCTCTTATGATCCGTGGTATTTCTGTGGTGTCAGTTGTAACTTCTTCTTTTTCATTTCTAACTTTATTGATTTGAGTCTTCTCCCATTTTTTCTTGATGAGTCTGGCTAAAGGTTTATCAATTTTGTTTATCTTCTCAAAGAACCAGCTTTTAGTTTCATTGATCTTTCCTATCGTTTCCTTCATTTCTATTTCATTTATTTCTGCTCTGATCTTTATCATATCTTTCCTTCTACTAACTTTGGATTTTGTTTTTCTTTCTCTGGTTGCTTTAGATGTAAGGTTAGGTTGTTTATTTGAGATTTTTCTTATTTCTTGAGGTAGGATTGTATTGCTATAAACTTCCCTCTTAGAACTACTTTTGCTGCATCCCATAGGTTTTGGGTCGTCATGTTTTCATTGTCATTTTTTTCTAAGTATTTTTTAATATCCTCTTTGATTTCTTCAGTGATTCATTGGTTATTTAGTAGCGTATTGTTTAGCTTCCATGTGTTTGTGCTTTTTACAGTTTTTTTCCTGTAATTGATTTCTACTCTCATAGTGTTATGGTTGGAAAAGATGCTTGATACGATTTCAATTTTCTGAAATTTACCAAGGCTCGATTTGTGACCCAAGATGTGATCTATCCTGGAGAATATTCCATGTGCAGTTGAGAAGAAAGTGTCTTCTGCTGCTTTCAGATGGAGCTTCTCCACAGAATAAGCAAGGACAGAGTGGGTGCTTGTCTCTGACTGGGACGTGTGCTGGGAAGTCATGCTACTGACCAGAATCCCTAGCAGTTTCAATCTGCTTCCTCTGCCTTGTTTCAGGAGTAAGCAAGTGTGTGCACACCATTTACGAGTAGAGTCTATGTTTCTTACAGCCCTCCTGTTAGTCACACTGGTTTTAAAACCAGCTAAGGAGACTTCCCTTCCTGGAGTTGGACCCCAGGCCTGGAGCACCTCCTATGAGGCTCAAACCGCTAACTCCCCAGGGAAGATCTCAGAGCCTGTGTAATTCCGCTCCTCTTCTGTGTTCCCTCCTAGGGGTTCGGGTCTCTACCTGATCAATTCTCTGCCCTTCCTACCTGACTCCGTTTGTATATTTTTTTACAGCCTTGGTTGTAGGAGAGTCTTTCTGGCAGTCTCCAGTTAGTTTTCAGTCAGAATTGCTCGACATGTAGATGTATTTTTGATGTGTTCCTGGAGGGGGGGTGAGCTCATGTCTTCCTACTCTGTGATCTTCATCTCTACTCCAACTCGCTTTTGTTTAAACTCAATTTTTCTATTCTTTTTTGGAGGGAAAAAGGCTCTTCACTGTTTACAAGTTTATTTCTGAGTTGCAAAAATTCCCTCTCTTTGTTTTTCCCTGTTATCATGATTTCCCCCTTTCTTTCCCCATTCAGTCTTGGCTGCCACAGTCGACAGACAGAGCACAAGGACAATCTTTTTTTCTTGCATCTTAGTAGAAACTTTAGGAGAAGATAGTACCTTCTCCAGGTTTGTCAAATAGATAAATTTTTTTATCAATTTTTGAATTTTCAGCATCTATAGCAGTGCCTGATCCATAGCAAGTACTCATAAATATTTGATAATAAATTTAATGAGATAACTTGGATGCCTAGTAGGCTTTGGGGATATGAAAAAACATTAGAATATATACATGTCTTGGAGTATCTTGAAATCTACTCAGGAATAGTTATATAAATAAAAAGATTATAATAAAACATGAAAACATCCATAATAAAGGTAGGCAAACCGGTAAATAAAAGTATATACCATGAGAATAAATAAAAGGAGGTTAGGTGGACGGGAATCACAAGATTCAAGGAAGATTTCCTGAAGGAACATTTGCACTGGACCCTGATAATTGGATAGGATTTTACATAAAGAAATGTAAGCTCATTTGAATGTTCAGAGGCTTTTTCCCTGTCCTATGCATGTCCTGTGACTTGCCTCGGAAAATTCTATGTGATAGGATCTAGTTGCAAACTTTCCTGACTGTTTCTCAACAAATAAGTTAATTTTCAATCCAAAAGATCAGTGCCTTTAGGGACCAGCAGCTCTGCAGCATTAGTGACAGAGAAAGAGCAGCCTGGAAGGAGCCCATGGCCATGAAACAGAAATTGTCAGTGTATTCCCAAAGGTGAAAACTGCATAGTGAGTAAAAACCTAAGTAAATAAGTCTGAACACAACTGGGAAAAAATTAGAGCAGTCTTCATAGGGTTCCTTTTTGCATGGGTAAGTGCAAAATTACTGTGGGAAACTATTATAGAAACTACAGGAAATTCAAACAGTGCTGTAGCAGCCCCTGCCTCAAGAATCCCAGAACATCCTATCAGTGGGATACAGACCTATGTTGATAAAACCTACTTGGAACCAAATTCAGGTTGCCTAAGGTGGGAACACTGTTGATCCCATTGATAACGCAGATTCAAATACTAGTGAGACAGGAAGAGATCCAAAGGGCATAGACCAGAAAAGAACTGTAAAAGCAGATACAGGTGAGGATAACACTTTGGAAAGCAAAGTCCATAGAGCTTTAGAAAAGAAGATGACAGAAATAGGAAGCTTTGCTGAATCAGGCTTAGCTCAGAGAGGCCGAGAAGTAGATTGAAAAAAACGCCACTTTTAAAATACTCCCCTGTAACCATAGAAGAGGGATCCCTTGAGCTGTGAATCTGAGAATGCTTCCCTGGCCTACCTTCAACTTCTACAAAGGAACTTCCTCCGAATAGTCTTATTTAAACAAGGAGAAAGAAAGAGTTATGCAAAGGTATTATAAGATAAAAGCTGAAAATGAGCCACAAACCTCCATGGAAATAAAAACATTGGGAAAAAACACACAGTTTTGTCTGCAACAAAGATTAAAATTGAAAACAGATATTTCAAATTCAATAAAAAGAAATTTAGAATATGACTAAAACAGTGTAAGAATAACAAACAAGACTTAAAGCATTTCAGAAATGAGGTAGTTGGACAGCAGAAAGAGATTTAAAAAAAAGAGATGGAATAAATTAAATGTGAACTCTTTCGGAAAATAAAGACTGAATTAGAAGGAATACAAAAGCAAGTAGACATTATAGAAAGCTTAATGTGGGAAATATATGTTCAAGGGAGTACAAGTGAAAATTATGAAGTAGAAATAGAGACAAAAAGCTATTCAAATGTTCATTGCAGCTCTATTTACAATAGCCAGGACATGGAAGCAACCTAAGTGTCCATCAACAGATGAATGGATAAAGAAGACGTGGCACACATATACAATGGAATATTACTCAGCCATAAAAAGAAACGAAATTGAGTTATTTGTGGTGAGGTGGATGGACCTAGAGTCTGTCATACAGAGTGAAGTAAGTCAGAAAGAGAAAAACAAATACCGTATGCTAACACATATATATGGAATCTAAGAAAAAAAAATGGTCATGAAGAACCTAGGGGCAAGACGGGAATAAAGACATAGACTTACTAGAGAATGGACTTGAGGATATGGGGAGGGGGAAGGGTAAGCTGAATGACAAAGTGACAAAGTGAGATAGTGGCATGGACATATATACACTACCAAATGTAAAATAGATAGCTAGTGGGAAGCAGCCACATAGCACAGGGAGATCAGCTCGGTGCTTTGTGACCACCTAGAGGGGTGGGATAGGGAGGGTGGGAGGGAGGGAGTTGCAAGAGGGAAGAGATATGGGAACATATGTATAACTGATTCCCTTTGTTATAAAGCAGAAACTAACACACCATTGTAAAGCAATTATACTCCAATAAAGATGTTAAAAAAAAAAGGCTATTCAAGAAAATGTGAAAAATAGGCAGAATTAGAGCCAACGTACGTGCAATTGAAGATCCCAAATGAGCAAAAAAAAAAAAAAAAATCATTGGTACAGAGCAAATATTTACAACAGTATGTCAAAAAAATCTTTCCTGAAATGAAATAAATCACAAATCTACTACTAAAAGAGCATTTTATGGGTGATTAGAGACTTTGTAGTTTGAGTCCAGACAAATTAATTTTTTATTAAAACAAAATACCAAACTCCTCAGAAACTCATACCAGAATTCAGAGTTGCTTTAAGGTATTCCATAAAAGATAGTTTTCAACTAAAATTAGTAACCATATAAAGAAATAGGGAAGGGTGACCCATACCTAGAAAAAAAGGCAGTCTGCAGAAATAGACTTCGACAGGGCCCTTGTTGGATGTAGTGAAGATTAAAGCACCTGTTTTAAATATGTTTGAATAATTAAAAGAAAACAGGATCAAAGAATTAAAGGAAAATATAGTCTTGACTGAAAAGGCAGGAAATTTCAACAGAGAAATAGAAACTATAAGAAGAACCAAATGGAAATTCTAGACCTGAAAAAAAATTAAATTAAATGAAAAATTCACTAGGTGGTCTCAAGAGTGGTTTGGAGATAGCAAAAAATGTCAATGAATTTGAAGATAAATCAGTAGACATCATCTGATTTGAAAAACTGAGGAAAAAAAAGGAAGAAAAATAACACAGCTTCAGAAATCTGTGGGACAATATCAGGCATTCCAACATATATGTAATTGGATTCCAGCAAGAGTGGAGAGAAAGGGGCAGAGAGATATTTGAAGAATTAATGACTCTAAACTTCTCCAAATTTTCTAAATTTACATAGCCAATAAGCTCACCACAACACAAATTATACTGAATTACTTTATCATCAAACTGCTGAAAGTAAAAGGTAAAAAGAATAGCTTGATATTACAGTTACCTACAGAGGAACAACCATGTGATTAATAGATGACTTATCAGAAACAAAGGAGGCCAGAAGACATCAGAATAACATATTCAGTGTTGAGAGACAAAAAGTGTCAGTCAGAACTCTATATACCAAACTATCCTGCAAAAATGAAAGAGAAATAGATATTTTCATATAAACAAAAACATGAGATTATTTATTGGTATAACATCTTCCCTAAAAGGAGTGTTAAAAGAAGGTTTTCAAGATGAAAGGAAATGACACCAAATGGTAAAGTAGATCTATATGAAGGGGAAAAAGTACCCTGAATGGTAAAGGCGGGTGAGAAAATAAAAGGATATATATTTTTTTCATAATTACGTTAAAAGATAAATGATTGATTAAAGCAAAAATTATAGGGGCAAATAAAATTATTTTTTGCATGGTTCATTTATTTTATCGAAGTAATTCACTGGGGATTGAAGGGGAAAGGAAAAAGAAATGAAGAATTTCTAGAAAACAAAATTCATAGAAACCAGCTTATCAGTGCCTGTGGAATAGATACACCTACAATAAGCAGTAAGAGAAAATTTCATAGCATCAAATACCAAAATCAACAAAAAATAAAATATATTAAACATATAACCCAAAAGCCAGAAAATGAATGACAGTTAAACAAAGTAGATGGAAGAAATTTAAAATGATAAAAGCAGAAATTTATAACAAAACAGAAAAAATATATTAGGTCTAGTAATAAAACACAAAGCTAATTGTTTAGAAAATCAAGAAAATTGGTAATCCACTTGCATTTGCTAATCTATCAATAAATGGCAAGGAGGTTAGAGAGAGAGAAAAAAAGAAAGAGCTAAGGGAGAAGACTCTTATTTCCTGGCAGAAGTACTGAGGGATATCCATTAGTGTAAACACTCCTAGCCGCTGCCCCATGGAGAGGAACGACTTGCCTGAGCGGTGACTTTGGAGAGAGTCAGAACTCATTTGACACCGCTGGAGATGGCTACATGCTCATTATTACTATGAAATTTAATAATCAGAGGAAGAGCATCGAACAATTACCCTGCCTTTCTGGTTTGAGGTGTATTTCAGAAGTTAACACGTAGCTTTCATGGATAAAGGAAAGTCCTTCTACACAGAATAATTTCCACAAATAAATACAAACCAAAGGATAAAATTAGAAAGTCATCATTTTACAAACCCGGTGAAATGACTGATTCAGACAGTAGTAATCAGTCTTTTCACAGGTGGCATTCAAACTGTGTTCCACTGTGAGCATCACCTGAGAATTTCTCAGAAATGACAAATGTTGGTCCCTAGTCCAAACCTACTAATCAGAAACTCTGGGGGTGGGGTCTAGAAATCCTATTATAACAAGCTCTTCAGTTAATCCTGATGGACAGTAACGTTGAGAACTGCTTTATGCCACGCTGGCTCACCTGATTTCATTCTTCAGAGAATTCAAGGAGGATTTGGGCTAATCCAAGGACATCCAAGTTTCCTCTCCAAATCCTTGATTTTATTGCTTTCTGATTTTGGCCAGGGTGCAGGTTCAGAGGTGATAGAAACTTTGTATTTTGGAGGTTCAATAATGCTATTATGTCTCTTCTTCTGTTGGCTCTGACCCTTCAGGTAAGATTGTATCTCAAAAACAAGCTCAGAAAGGTGAGAGAGGTCTTTTCAATTCAAATTTACTACTTGGACTATTAAATAGTCATTTTGATTTCTGAAGCTTCCCTAAGGAACTGGGGCAAATTGAGTTAATCAAATTTTCTAGACTGCTTTGATTCCCCTACAGCCATACAGACCTGGCTGCTGTCATTTTGAATTTCTGAGCTTTTATTTTTGTCAAGAAAATGGATAATATATTCATGTGCTTAAAAGCAGCTTGCAATCCTCTTAGCAAAATGTCCTATATGTGACAGAAATGTTGCACCAACAGTCCGTGCATTGCTTTGAGGTTTTTATTTGGCTGTTACGGTGTGTACAGGTGTTCTGAATTTGTACACACTCCTGGAGGGCTGAGGCTGAATTCTGTCGTGTTCCCTTTGTAGCAAGCCAAATGCTGTATGCCTTCGTGTATTAAATTAGTACGTTTTGATGATCAAGCTGCTATGAAGAAAATACTATTCCTCTTTTGAAATATACTTTGTGGAGATGTGTGTTTCACTGGTAGTCCTTTAGGTTGAATGTCCTTGAGTTAGTAAAATCTTCAAAACACCTGCACCCTGAATTTCTCCATCCTTATAAGATAAAGCACACGAATACAATAGCATTTCTTCTCAGCCCTCCCCAAATGCTTGGCAGAAATTCCTGAACATGACCCCAGTATTTCTCCTAGGTACTTCTGTGAGTCCCCAACTGGCGTTTCACTTGTGAGTGATTAACCTTGTTCTCTTCTGTGTCCTGTGAGTCTGCCATTTACTTGCCTCTTGTGTCCTACTCTAGCTTCCTGTGGTGACATCTCCCAGTAGAGCCCATCCCAAAGCAGCAGCTAAGTGAAAAGGATGGAAGGTATCAAAATAGCTGCTGCTAATCTCTGCTCTTCACACCCACCCTGCCAAGGAGCCTTGCTGACCATGTTGATAAGGGTGGCATTTCCCATTGCTGCCCAGTGCCCCCAGTGCTTGATACTTGCACCGTATCATGATTACTTTATCGAATTAACTTTTTGTAGTTTTTACTGGATCTTCCACTGTAGCCCTCTTGCCCTTAGAAGTTGGCATGGGACCTGAGTGACAAATTCAATATTCATGGTCTTACCTCCCTTCTATTCTGACTAGTTGCCTTAGATCCAAACTCATATACTATTCAGATCTCATGCTTTGGGTTGCAATTCTCAGACCCACTTCACCAGTCCTCTAGATGTGTCCAAATGTGCCTGGATGCTAGGATAAACCCAGCTTGAGGGGCAACATATTTTTATCCCTGCTTTAGGTAAAATTGGCGGGTAATATGATGCATCTAAATTAAAGAACCATATTGGGTCTGACTCTTTGGACTCCATCTGAGAAAACACTAATAAATAAAAAGAAATACAAGGGAGGAGGGGAGCAGTGAAGTGACATAATCTCTAGAAACATGACTTAACTTATTTGTGCATTCAACAAGTGTTTATTAAACACTTACAATGTTCTGGACCATTGCAGGGATTGCAAGTAGATTCCACCTTGTGCGCCAGCTCTGATCAATTGGCGGTTGCTGCCTGGAGCAGGCTGCATCTACATGTGGGCTCAGCAGGGAAGTGTCATGAGTGATTAGTGGTGTCAGCTAGGGATGAAGGAATAGCAGTAGCGGCAGCAGACGTGCCAGGTATTTGCAGTCCCTTTTCCAGTCCCTGGAGATACAGCAATAAATAAGACACATGCATATTTGTAAGTAGCCAAAATGCCCTGGCAACTGAATTCACACGATTTTCATATTATTTTTGCTTGTATTCCTTTTCCAAGAGATGTCCTCAGTGATTCAAGCCAGCTCTGTGCATCTTGGCGTGCACCTTTGTCTTCTACTGATTCCACATTTCCATCCAGATCCAGGCCTCTGCAGCCTGTCATACAGCCTCACTCCTGGTGGTTAATGCACAAGACTAGTTCATCTCCTGCCCAGAGGAATTGGAAATGACATTACAAAGAAAAATGGTCCCCCACAACTGAAGAAACGTCTGTCCTGGAACCATCTCAAAGAGTTCAGCTCCCTGCAGTATGATACAATTTGACATCCTCATTAAAGTAACCACAAGGAGAGCCAAAGAGGGAATGAAAGGAAGAGCTTCATATTTCAAACAGGGAAGGAAAGTCTCTTCATTGACTTGCATGCAGATGAAAGAGACCTCAGAGCCCAAAGCTAACTACCTACAGCATTAATTCAGGATGTGAGAGACAAAGGATGCACCTTTGTCAAAATGCCCCAAGGCAGTCAATTGAAGCTGATGAGCAAAGGCAAAGCTGGTGGGGAGGGCTGGGGAGTGTGTGCAGGGAGTTGTGATTCACCATGTCTTGTCTAGTTTCCCAGAGAAATTGCCACCATGTGAGTTCTATAAAAATAGATTACTCATTTGAAGCCAGATGCATCCTTTATTGAACCTGGCTCTTCCTTATTAAATATAGTGATTAGAACCAGAAATAAGGAAATAATACTCAGAATGATCCATCATTATCCTTATATACTTCACGGCTAAGGAGGTAAAACTTTTTTATTCAATAGGTATTGAGATAATCACATATAAAACCAAAGGGTCTCTTCAATTTCCTGTTACAATGAATGGATAAATACAATGTTCATTTAAAAGCAAGGCTCTCCTTCACCTCCAATCAAAGTAATTAAAGCATCTGGATTACTTTCCTTTTGATTCTTAATAAGGGGGAAAAATCATCCTGGTTTTGCAGATGGCAAAGTTCCATACCATGCTTGATCCGCTTTATAAGAAAAAAAAATGTCTTTACTGATGAGTATGTGCTGTCTGTGTTATGTCATCACACTGTTTCCTCCATGAAAATTTACTGTTTTGTTCTCCTAGCTTCCCTTTCCTTTTTTCCTGGGGCAGCACCACCACTGTCCCTTTTCTTGGAGCTGTCCTTTCTCCCCGCTTCCAACCTTGCGATTTTCAGTAGGAATGCCCTATTCAGTCATGATCCTGCCCCTCTCTCATCTCCAGCATAGCTTCAGGGGCAGCACTGGACCCAGGATGGGTCAGAGTTCCTTCCCTGATATATATATATAGATATATTTCATGTTCTTTCCTCTAATGCTTTCTTTTTCTTTTAACATCTTAATTGGAGTATAATTGCTTTAAAATGGTGTGTTAGTTTCTGCTGTATAACAACCGTGAATCAGCTATATGTATACATATATCCCCATATCTCCTCCCTCTTTGCATCTCCCTCCCACCCTCCCTATCCCACCCCTCTAGGTGGTCACAAAGCACCGAGCTGAGCTGATCTCCCCATGCGCTGCAGCTGCTTCCCACAAGCTATCTATTTTACATTTGGTAGTGTATATATGTCCATGCCGCTATCTCACTTTGTCCCAGCTTACCCTTCCCCCTCCCCGTGTCCTCAAGTCCATTCTCTACATCTGTGTCTTTATTCTTGTCCTGCTCCTAGGTTCATCAGAACCTTTTTTTTTTTTAGATTCCATATATATGTGTTAGCATACGGTATTTGTTTTTCTCTTTCTGACTTACTTCACTCTGTATGACAGACTCTAGGTCCATTCACCTCACTACAAATAACTCAATTTCGTTTCTTTTTATGGCTGAGTAATATTTCATTGTATATATGTGCCACATCTTCTTTATCCATTCATCTGTTGATAGACGCTTAGGTTGCTTCCATGTCCTGGTTATTGTAAATAGCGCTGCAATGAACATTGTGGTACATGACTCTTTTTGAATTACGGTTTTCTCAGGTTATATGCCCAGTAGTGGGATTGCTGGGTCATATGGTAGTTCTATTTTTCGATTTTTAAGGAACCTCCATACTATTTTCCATAGTGGCTGTATCAGTTTACATTCCCACCAACAGTGCAAGAGGGTTCCTTTTCTCCACACCCTCTCCAGCATTTATTGTTTGTAGATTTTTTGATGATGGCCATTCTGACTGGTATGGTGTGATACCTCATTGTAGTTTTGATTTGCATTTCTCTAATGGTTAGTGATGTTGAGCATCCTTTCATGTGTTTGTTGGCAATCTGTATATCTTCTTTGGAGAAATGTCTATTTACATCTTCTGCCCATTTTTCGATTGGATTGTTTGTTTTTTTGATGTTGAGCTGCATGAGCTGCTTGTATGTTTTGGAGATTAATCCTTTGTCAGTTGCTTCATTTGCAAATATTTTCTCCCATTCTGAGGGCTGTCTTTTCGTCTTGCTTATGGTTTCCTTTGCTGTGCAAAAGCTTTTAAGTTTCATTAGGTCCCAACTGTTTATTTTTGTTTTTATTTCCATTTCATTAGGAGGTGGGTCAGAAAGGGTCTTGCTGTGATTTATGTCATGGAGTGTTCTGCCTATGTTTTCCTCTAAGAGTTTTATAGTGTCTGGCCTTACATTTAGGTCTTTAATCCATTCTGAGTTTATTTTTGTGTATGGCATTAGGGAGTGTTCTAATTTCATTCTTTTACATGTAGCTGTCCAGTTTTCCCAGCACCACTTATTGAAGAGGCTGTCTTTTCTGCATTGTATATTCTTGCCTCCTTTATCAAAGATAAGGTGTCCATATGTGCGTGGGTTTATCTCTGGGCTTTCTATCCTGTTCCATTGATCTATGTTTCTTTTTTTGTGCCAGTACCATGTTATCTGGATTACTGTAGCTTTGTAGTAGAGTCTGAAGTCAGGGAGCCTGATTCCTCCAGCTCCATTTTTCTTTCTCAAGATTGCTTTGGCTATTCAGGGTCTTTTGTATTTCCATACAAATTGTGAAACTTTATGTTCCAGTTCTGTGAAAAATGCCATTGGTAGTTTGATAGGGATTGCACTGAATCTGTGCATTGCTTTGGGTAGTAGAGTCATTTTCACAGAGAAAGATGTAGGCTGTCTCCTTATTGGGTGGAGTTCTTGGCAGGTGTGTTTCCTGCCGGGTGACAAGCCAAAGCAGGGGCAGCTAATGTACAGAAGGAGAAGAACGAGAAAGCTTGACATGAAAGGCAGACAGTCTTGACTGAATCCCACTTTCTGTAGAAGCCTAGCCGTATCCATTCCTGCAGCTTGAATACTAAATACTTGTATGAGATGCTCCAGTACTTTCCCTGTTAATTCTTCATTTTGATTAAGTGAATTCACTTTGAGTTTTAGTAGCAAAGAGCTCAAACTATTGGACTTCCTACTAAGCATGGTAACAATTCACCTGGTATCAGTAACACTGTAGTTGGGACTATTTCGTATAAACAGTGGGTAGAATTTGGTCATTAGGAAGACTGTTAGGAATGCTGAGGATTTGGGGACATTCTCAGGGATGGCTGGGAATGGGCAGGGAAACTAGGGCAAATGGTTCTCCAAGCACAGAATGCCAATTGGCATTCAGATGACCGAAGCCCAGGCCCCACCCATTTCAGGATTAGTAGGGAACCCCTAGCCCAGGATTGACACAAGCGAGAGGTCAGCCTATTCATCTCCTGCCTCCTATCCCTCCCCAGTAGCTTGTTCTCCATACCTTCCTCTGCATTTGGCATCACTTATCAGATTTGACATCCAGATTCCTCCTCAGCCTCTCCTTTGATCAAACTTGACTTTTCCCCGACTTTCAGCTTCCGGGGTGTATTCCCCTCGGTTTTCATGTCCATGACACCCATCCACAGCCAGTAGACCTTTGTTCTAGAAGTGCGCTCATCAGTATTGTGGCCACTAGCGACATGGGTCTATTTAAATGTACGTTTTTATTAATTTAAACAAAATTTAATTAAAAATAATCTACTCAGCTAGATTTCAAGTACTCAATAGCCACGTGTGCCTAGTAGCTATTGTATCAGATATTTTCATCATGGCAGAAAGTTCTGTTAGACAGCCCTGTCCTATCAGGTAGCCCTTGTTTGACTAGACCACCCTTGGTTGCTCTCTAAGCAGCTACTGAGAGAAGATGCAGGGTAGAATAATGAAACAGAACAGCCAGAAATTCCTATGTCTTCCCTAGGGAGAGCAAATACAAGTGCTTCCATGCCTCACCTGTCAGCCCTTGGCAGACATCACTAGTTAATCACAGCATTATTTCCCGTTGAACCAAGACTTGGCTTTTGCAATCTTTTTGAGCACTGTGCTCCTGGAAGCTTCTAACAAAAGTGATCAGGGTGGGTATTTGAGATAAACCATTTGGAACCTGATTCTAGTCATTAGCTAGAACTAAAGAAGAAATGAAGGTCCAGCAAAGCAAATGAGTAATAGAACCCAGGCTAGCATTTACGTCTTCTGATTAAAAGCAGTGAAGCATGTGGTAGGCAAGTAAGTTCTAGGATTAAACTGCTGGGGGTCACATCTCTGTTCTATCTTTTAATTTCTGTGTGGCCTTGAACTTACTGCTTTTGAGCTCCAGTTTTCTCATGTATGAACTGGGAATTTTAGCAACAGTACTTTCCTTATAGGATTGTTTTGGGGAGTTAATATGATAATTAGTGTAAGGTGCCTGGCATATAATAAGTACTGAAGAAATGATAGTTACTATCATTACCTGTGTGGCATTTGGAGCCTCAGTTATTGTTGCCATCCATATAGAAGAGGAAGCAGAAAATCAAAGCGATTAGACCACATGTCAAGGTCACACAGCTAGTTTGCTGCAGAGTAAGGTTCTTACCTATTTTTATTCCAAGTCTAGCGCTCTATTTACTAAACGATGTTCTCAAAATAATTCCTGCTTATTTAGATACTCTAATTTTTTTTCACCCTTCCAGTGCAGGGTACTAAAAATTCATGTATTTGTGTACTTCCATAGCCCTTGGACACAGCTGACAAAGATCCTGACAGATAAATTGGTTGTGAACCTGTCTTGTTGAGACCTTCTTGCCTGATTAAACTTTTTCCACAATTTGCCCATTAGCTGGCTAGAAATGGACATTAAGGTCTAGGTCACAGTCAGCTTTCTCCATTGCTTCCCGGGTCCGTGAAAGTTGTGACTTCCTAGGTAGAACTAATAAACTGCTGACATTTGATAGTTCTGGCTTACAAAAATTGCATTTTCTAACCTAATAATTATTATTTTTATCTTACAAATAAGGAAAACAGGCACAGAAAATGTCAGTATTTTGACCAAAGACAAACAGCTAATAGGTAATGGAACTGGGATTCAAATTTAAATCGGCCTAACTAGGTTAACCACGGTGAGCTGCCATGTGTGACCTGGAGCCTGGGCGCCCTATGACCGAAACCTTAAGGGTATCGTGGGGGGAGGGGGGAGTGGCCGGTCTCAGCAGAAGAATATCATTGTTTCTTTGATGTCCACCCCCTATGGTTGCAAAAGGAATTCAGACCTCATGCCTGACAGCCTGTTAGTTGAAAACGTCATGTTAATAAAACTATCCTTTAAGCCACTTGTTCATTACCTGCCAGAGAAGCCTAAAGCTTTCCCAATTTGGAGTTTGTTATTTAAGCAGTATTTTGCTTCCTTCTGCATTTCCCTGAAAACCTTAATCCAGTCTTTATATTCTTACTGGAATTTCCTTTTGACTTTCCTGCTTATAGTGGCAAGTAGTACCTACTGCTCTTTAGGAGGAAGGCTGTTTGCCCCCTGAGATGAATGGTTGATTTATCTTTTGAAAAATGAAACTTTCTCTAAGGTGGTTTGTGAATATGAGTGCTTTTTAAAACTGAACATCAGCAATTATCTTTCTTTGTCCAGAAAGATAAAGTAGATAATCTGTCCTGTAATTGTATATCCTTACCTAGCTGAATGACTTTCCTAGAGAAAGGAGACATTCAGCTTGCTCCAAAAGAGTGGTTTTTATAGGAAATGAAAGTATCATCCCTCAGGCAGTTGCCAACCTAAAGGTAGTTCTTTCTGACCTGGGCTGTGTCAACATGGTAACACAGCTTATTTAAATTTTTTTAATGAGCAAGTGAATTGAGTCTTTTATATGATATCAAACACCTGGATTAGCTGATGTTTTTCTCAGAAACATGTCTATTTCTTAAACTCAATTTACAGATTCTTGCATCTTTCAGGCAGGGCCCACCCCTCTTTGTATGTTTTACCTAAACAAACAGCAAACTTGTTTCAACACAGAGTGTAGAGGAGACAGGAATCTCCTGAAAGGACCAAGCGGGGTTTGTAAATGTGAGTCAGCTGTTAGTAAGTTGCAGCTGTAGGTCATGTTGGAAGCTGTGATATACATACAATGAGCGCCTTGGGAAAGAGGAAAACAATTCTTAAATCAGTCGCAGTTATCTCTCAGTAGTTCATTTATCTTTGCCCACATCATTGCTCTAGGTGGTGTTTTTTTGTTGAGGCAGGATGTAAGTTTTTTTTTTTTTTTTTTGCGGTACGCGGGCCTTTCACTGTTGTGGCCTCTCAGGCTGCGGAGCGCAGGCTCCGGACGCCCAGGCTCAGCGGCCATGGCTCACGGGCCCAGCCGCTCCGCGGCATGTGGGATCTTCTCGGACCGGGGCACGAACCCGCGTCCCCTGCATCGGCAGCCGGACTCTCAACCACTGCGCCACCAGGGAAGCCCCGGGATGTAAGTTTTATGTATATGTAAAAATCTATTTTCTGCCTGGGAAATTCTGTTTTTCTCATATTTTAATGAATTACCTTAAGGGCACCATGAAGGAAAAAACAGTAAGAGCACCAGCTTCCCTCAGCGACTGAAACCAGGAGCATTTCCTCCATTGCCAGGCCTGCTCCCTGAAATGTTTTCCTTGTTAAATCTCAGCACTGTCATCTTTGGCTGTTTTGACATTTATGTGCTCAAAGTAACAGAGACATTCTTGGCTTTGTTTCTTTCAGTTTTAAAGTTCTCTAGTTCACTGTTGGGAAAAATGATTTCTAGGCAATGTTTGCAGTATGTTTAGAATCATTTGAGAGAAGGAGGAAAAAGCATATTCAGCCCATGATAGGCTAAAATCATTTCTCATTTCCCAGTGAAACAAAAGCTGGTTACAAATGTGATGTCAGTTTGACTTTGGTTGTGAAACAGCCTTCAACCTTGTATTCCGCTGAACACCGGTCAAGATGATCTCTTCTCAAAAGATCACAAAAAGACAAAGGAACAGAAATAACATTGTGGTTTTCTAGTTAGATTTTGGTGGTACTTGGGCACAGTTTTTAAGTCTGCCTTCCTGGTTCGGTTTTGCCTTTGCTGGGTTTTCAGCACTTGAAATCCATTTCTTCTAAAGGCACTTTGGAAAGTGTAAGGGAACCACTAGATGGCAGAAGTGCACCGCCTAAAATCGGAAGAGCCGTTGAAGTAGCCTCCCTCTGATGCTGGCGGCGAGGGGGTGGGGAAGAAGATGCCCTGATGATTGACTGATCCGCTGACCCCGGTCTCCCCCTCCTCTCCTCCAACTCTAATTGCAGTCCCGGTGCTGTTCTCCTATAGCTTCAAAAGCGCACTGCTGGGATGGGTGGCTTTGGGGCTGTCCTCTGGATTCCAGCAAGCAGATCTGTAAGACGACTGCTGCTTAGTTTAAGGTGGCCTAAAAGTCTTTTTAACTTTCCCCAGCATCCCCAGCAGTGTGGCTTTGGCAACTATTTGAAGAAGGTCCTAAAGATGCCTGGGATTAGGATTCTTAGCTTCTACTGGGAGTAAGGCCATAGGTCGATAAGGCTACTTCTAATAAATAACTCCTGTTCTCTGCCACACATGCGGTTGTTCATTCATTTTTCTTTTTCCTTAAATGTGTATTTAATTCCTACCATGAGCTAAGCACTAAGGATACAACCTTAAGTAAGACATATTCAGGCCACTAGTTCAGTTATGAGAGACACGTGGGCAGTTAATAGACAATTAAGACAGGTGATGGTTGCTACAATAAGGGTGAATACAGAACACATTAGCATCACAGATGAACTTTTATCGGGAGTGAAGACTAAAGGGAGATCTCAGGGATGACTGGGAGTGAGCAAGGCAGAGCCAGGCAGAGTCAGGGCAGAAAAATCCCCGGCTGGAGTCTAAACTAGAGATAAGAAGACCCTAACCCAACTAAGATGGGAGAGAGTGCTGTCACTTGGGGGCTTAAGAAGCTGTCTGGCTGAAATTTAGAGTGGGACAATGACAATGGAAGAGTAAGGTAAGTGCGTACCAGATTAAGAAGGGTCTTGTATGCCATACCAAGGAGTTTAGCATCAGTGAGAAGCCATGAAAGTTATATAAAAGGCAGTGTCTTTTTTTTTTTTTTTTTTTTTTTGGGGTACGCGGGCCTCTCACTGTTGTGGCCTCTCCCGTTGCGGAGCACAGGCTCCAGACGCGCAGGCTCAGCGGCCATAGCTCACAGGCCCAGCTGCTCCGCGGCATGTGGGATCTTCCCGGACCGGGGCACGAACCCGTGTCCCCTGCATCGGCAGGCGGACTCTCAACCACTGCACCACCAGGGAAGCCCAAAGGCAGTGTCTTGATCATGTCTGCTCTTAGGCCATTCTGGTGGCATTTAGAGAATGGATTGGAAGGAGGCAAAGGGGAGCAAGTTAAGGTGGGCATTTCTGATAGTCACAACAAGATAGTGGCAAGGGATAGAGAGAAGCGAGTGAGTGGTAGAGTTATTAGGAGGGTAGAAAAGCTGTGTGCAGATTTACTATACATGTGGCGCAAGAGAGCAGTGGACTCAAGAATAATCCCTTACCCTTTCTCTGGGGTAACTTCAGAGACCGTGTTACCTTTAATCAATTGTAGTACTGGGCATGAAGTTCATACTAAACCCCGACAATGTGCAAAGAACTAAATAGCGTGAAACTATAATTATTTAGTATTCATTGATCCATTCGTTTATTCAAACAACATTCATGGATCATTTGGTTTACATAAGGCAATATGCCAGATCTTGTGTATAGTATCGGTATGAACACAAGTGATGTGTTTCAATCTTCAAGAAGTTTAGAGAACATTTTTCCTTCTCACCATATTTTTCCTGTTGTGTTTATTGCTTCTATTATACATTTTGGATTTGGGCCACATACTGTCTTATTTTTTAAATTGTTATTATATAAGTGTCGTCGCTTTACCGAGACTAGAAGCTGCTTGGAGGCAGGTCAGCAACCAAAACCTTGGTGGTTTCACAGAAGGAAAAATTGAAAAGTTTTGTTGAATGAAATGAAATACAGCCCTGATTCCTAAAGTTACTTTTGACACACAGTTTGGAACACTCCTGCCATTAGTATTATCATGAAAAATATGTCATGAGAATGTTCGCCGAGCTCCTGTGTGTCAGCACTGGTGATACAAGGGTTAACAGAATAGGCACAGGCCTTCTCGGGAGCGTAGGATCTCGTGAGGACAACAGACCTTGAGAAAACACAGGGTAAATTATTTGCGTAATGACATGAACCTGTGTTAACTTACCGAGCTTTGTCTTCCTTGTGACAGCACATTTGTGGAGGAAACGTGCAGTTACGCTTAGGAGACAAAACTGACTGGTCCTGAGGACATGAATCCATTGCCTTGGTCATTATTACAGAGCTAGAGTTTGGCAACTCATGGTCAAACAAAATAAGCACCTAATGAGAAGAGACAGGGAGTCTCCTAGGTCCTTAGAAAGAGCCTCTGCACCAGAGGCAGCGAACACACTAGGCTTCGTCTCGCGTATCAATTCAAACTCGTTGGAAGTGGCTGCCTGGAGGGCCCTGCGGAGCAGGATCTAGTGGGAAAGAGGGATTGTTTTCAAACGAGCGGTTGCTCAGGAAGGGAGGGAGGGTGGTGACACCTGGTACATATTGGTGCATCCTTCACTACACTATAGCTTAATCAATAATATTGACATATTTAGAGAAAGAAGTCATGGAGAAATTGAAATGTACCATCTAGAAACATGGGGATCAGAGAAGGAGCTTTGGGTAGGAACAGCAGCTCATTTCTGAATCTGGGAGACCCTGACAGGTCTCTGGGCAGGTGAAGGTTATCAAGGGTCAATCATATTTGATTAGTCTTCATCATGGCATTGAGACCCTAGAGAATCTACTTTTCTTTGCTCAAATCCTGTGCTCAGGAGGGCCTTTGGATTCAACTGCCAAGCTCGCCAATACCAGGAAGGAAGATAGTTGATAAGAGGTTTAGGATCATTAGAAACAGCTAAAATCTGGTTTCTGGACTTGTAAGCCTGAGGATTTAGGCCGCTGGTTATAGTAAATTTATTCTAAGGTTGTGTTCTCCTAAGGTTTGTTGGCCAACCCTCCCTGGCTACATGCCTTACCTGAAAAGTGCCTTTCTTTTGACATTGATGAAACCCACATAAAGTTTTATCAGTTAGCCAAATCAGCTAATTTGTAAAACTTATATAACCCATGTGCAGAAAACTGATAACAACAAAAAATTATTCAAGAAACTCGCAGTTCTATTTTGGACCAATATACTCTTTAAAAATAAACAAATGTGACAATTAAAACATATATAAATTTAAATTTGATGAGTTTTGGCAAGAAAGTACTCTTTTCTTTTCACTGGCATCTTCCCCTGATCTACTTGCAAGTTCTGCAGAAATTTTTGTTTTTGAATGTGTTTAAATGCAAATTTTAAGTTTACCCACACATTCTGTTAATGATGTGACAGTTCTAATGTATTTTATTTCTGGCTTAAAAGATGAAGCAAAATGCAAATTTGAAGAACATTGAAGGAGTTTTCTTTCTGCCTTTTTATTTTTTTATTTTATTTATTTATTTTTTTTTTGCGTTACGCGGGCCTCTCACTGTTGTGGCTTCTCCTGTTGCGGAGCAGAGGCTCCGGACGCGCAGGCTCAGCAGCCACGGCTCACGAGCCCAGCTGCTCCGCGGCCTGTGGGATCTTCCTGGACGGGGGCACGAACCCATGTCCCCTGCATTGGCAGGCGGACTCTCAACCACTGCGCCACCAGGGAAGCCCCTCTTTCTGCCTTTTTAAATGCTTCCAACAAGGAGGCATCCTTCAGGTTGAAATACACAGGGAAAAAATGCCTAATAATAATTACTGCTTGGCCTTGACAGTTAGCATTGTATTTCTTGCAAATGAATATCCCAGGATCGAGTCACAGGAACAATTTACCACATAAAAGTGCATGTATACTAACTTTCTCCAAGGGAAAGAAAGACTTGAAAACATTGTAGACTCAGTAAAACACAGATGTTCCAATGGCTCAGCAATCTGTAAAGTTCATTTGGAGGTATTCCTAGAATAGGAAAAGAATAGGAAGAGGAAGACAGTTGAGAGGAGAAAGGCAGCTAGAGGCAGAAAAGAAAAAGAGTCATAAGCTGAACTACCGGGTGGTGATTGAGTTCGGCGTTGTGGAATATTTGACAGGTGAAGATCTAAACTTTGAGCATCAGGCTAAGAGATTGAATCAAAGGGTTAATATTTTCAAAGCAGAAGCTAAGCTACTCACATAGAACATACTGTACCCCCTGTGACAGATTTGTTTAAGAGCCACAATTTCCTCCCATCCCAATATATAAGCAATGAGACTTTACCACTTTTCCCATCAAGAGGTGAAGTCAGAGTCCTTCTCACATTGACTCTGGGCTTGGCCATGTAACATGTTTTGGCAAATGGGGCTTCACACAAGGAGAACCTTGAGAAGCGTGCAATGTCACTGGCTTTCTGGAAACACTGCTTGAGACCTGGTATAGCCTATAGAGGATAAGAGGCTGTATTAGTTTCCTCTTCCTGCTGTAACAGATTACCACAAACTCAGTGATCTAAAAAAAAACCCAGAAATCTATTGTCTTATAATTCTCAAGGTCAGAAATATAAAATGCGTCAGCAGGGTTGAATTCCTCCTGGAGGCCCTAGAGGAGAATTCATCTCCTAGCCTTTTCCAGTTTCCAGAAGCCACCTGCATTCCTTGGCTGGTTACCCCTTCCTTGCGTCACTGTGACCACTGTATCTTTGTCACATCACCTTCTCTGATTCTGACTCTCCTGCCCCCTTCTTATAATAACTCTTGTGATTAGATTGGGCCCACGTGCATAATCCAGGATAATCTTCCCATCTCAAGATCTTTAACTTGATCACATCTGCAAATTCCCTTTGTCCTATAAGGTAACATATTCATATTCACAGGTTTTGAGGATTAGAACATAGATGTCTTTTGGGGACCATTATTCTGTCTACCACCAAGGTCAAGTACAGGAGAGCCACGGAGCCCCATCCCACAGCCAGCAGCAAGGTACCAGAAGTGTGAGTGAGGCCGTCTTGCCTCTTCTAGTCCAGTTCAGAAAGCAATCATGTCCATGATCCAGCAAAAGAATTACAAGAATTACAAATGCCATTGATTTTTAATTCAAGGTTTTGGTTGGTGGGCTATACAACCTTCAAACCCTAAGTTAAATCATTTATTTTCACAGTAATTTAAATCAAGCTCCTGGAATCTAGACATTTTACATCTTTATTGGCAAGGGTGAGGTTATTTTTTTTAAGCTATTTATTTATTTTTGGCTGCATTGGGTCTTCATTGCTGCATGTGGGCTTTCTCTAGTTGTGGCGAACGGCAGCTACTCTTCGTTGTGGTGCGCAGGCTTCTCATTGCAGTGGCTTCTCTTGTTGCAGAGCACGGGCTCTAGGTGCGCGGGTTTCAGTAGTTGTGGCATGCAGGATCAGTAGTTGTGGCTCACGGGCTCTAGAGTGCAGGCTCAGTAGTTGTGGTGCACGGGCTTAGTTGCTCTGTGGCACGTGGCATCTTCCTGGACCAGGACTCGAACCCGTGTCCCCTGCATTGGCAGGCGGATTCTCAACCACTGTGCCACCAGGGAAGTCCTGAGGGTGAGGCTTTGAAGAGGGGAAATCGTTTCATGATTTCCACAAATAGCTCCTCTCCTCATGGTATGAGGACTCGTACCTCTCTTATATTGGACTACACCCATTAGATTTTCCAGCCTACCTCTAAATATCATCAGACATCAGAAATGGAGTGTTTTTTAAATTCAGCATCCTAATTGATTCCCTAATGAATATCTGATTGTTTCCTTCAATCTTTTTCTCTTTTCTTGATATAGTTTGAAATGTCAAAAGGTGTTTGTGGCCCTTATCAGTACCATTAGCAGTTGTTCCAATTTTCCAATTTCTGAAACCACAAATGCTTGAAAATGTTCCCTTGTTCATTTCAACTCTTGGGGTCATAGAAATCTATACTACAGCCTCCTTGGTGTTTTCATGGACTAAGACATTTATGGACTACTCTGTTCCAATTAAATCATCTATCTGAAATTTGTTAAGCACTGACCTCCAGTTTGGGCTCTATGGAGTGCCGTACAAATCAAGTTAAAAAGACAGAGCTACCACTCTCCCGAGAAGTTCCATACAATTTAATTCAGCAGGCTCATTGGGGGAATGATAAAAGGTCTCTTTTGTCTTTCATTAACTCAAATGTGAAACACGTGATTTGCAACTCCAGTTGAATATTATTATTTTGCCTTCTAGGTCATCTCCTTTTTAGAACTTTATCCCGAATGTCAATCCTGTTGTCTTGGAAACTAGGCAGAAATGAATTAATCACTCTTAATTACACTTTGTAGGGTGTTAGGATGATAAACAAATAGAGGAGCGCATGTTCTGTTTTCCAAAGTTGCTCTGATGGGTGTAGTGACTGATCAATTCTTCTATCTTTATATTGTATCTCCTAGCTTACCTGAGATTTCTCTCTCTGTGACCATGTGGCAGTTATAAGACATGTCTACAAATTCTTTAAAACTATTCACACCAAGAAGGAGGTTCCCTCTCCTTCCTTGTATCTAAGCAGGCCTTAGTAACACCCTTGTAATAGAAGCAGTTGAAGGAGGGTGCATTACTTTGGAGAAGTGATGTTGCGGAATTCTGAAAAGGCTTAGCACCTCCTGCCTGGATGACTCAGCACCTTTGCTCTGGGGGCAGCCAGGCACCACGGGAGAGCATTTGAGATGAGCATGAGCATGCTGGAGAGGCCATGTGCAGATCCTCTGGCCAGCAGCCCCAGCTAAGCCTCCAGAAGATCTCTGCACTAACTGACACCCGCGTGAGTGAGCCCTCTTGAAGGACGTGCCCAGTAGACCATCAGATGGCAGCCGCTCCAGCCTGTATTAGACTGCAGCTGCATGAGAGACTCCAAGTGCCATCTATTCAGATCAGCCCTTCCCAGGTTCTTGGCTGCAACACCGTGAGCAAAAGAAAATGATTGTTGTCTTATGCTATTACTTTATTGTGCATCAGTGGTAACTACATTCATCTTAAAAAGCAAAGCTTGAATAGGTGTTCAGCTGTATCTAAATCAATTTCCCAGTCAAAGATGGGAAACACTGTGAGAAAACACTTAGCTCAAGTTTCAGGTTGGGGGGAACCTGTTCTCTGAAGGAGGCAGTTTATTGAGAAGAGGCACTGAAACTGGATATTAGGAATCTAGGGTTTTAGACCAAGTATTGCCACTAATTGCTGTGTGAGTCTGGTCAGATCATTATCTCTCTAGAACCTACTTTCCCCATCTCTAAAATAAAAAAATCGAGACTAAATAATATGTAGGGTTTCTTCTATACGTTAAAATTTTATATTCTAATGACTTCTGAGAACATTGAGATAGTCAAATCAATAAAATGAATTGACTTGTAATATCTCCTAAAAGAATGCAGCCAGTTTCTCAGTGGAATGGTTCACCTATAAACCTGTGGGAAGTTCTGTCCAAAAGTATTGAAAAGCTTGACTCCAGGTTTAGAAAATAGTGATGTTATCTTCAAGATTTTTATTGAACTGAAAACAGTGAGATTTTCAGATGATAGTAATTAGAAAAAGCTTTCCTAATTCTACTGTCATTACCTCAAGAAAGGTGCTATGTATTATTTGAAATTAGTTCCGTGTAACATTTGCTTAAATTATTTGTCATAACTAACAGTCATTCGTTTTCTTACACATAAAATAATTGAGGCCTCCTTTTTCCAGATTATTTCTGTTTTCTTTGGAACATCATCTTCTTGTTAGGGATTGAGATAATGTGGTGTGAGCAGTGATTCATACCCCTACACGCTTAAGAATGTGAGAGCAAGTGGCCTTTTAAATTTTTTATATTAAATGTTTCTATAATATTTATAACTATGTTATAACAAGTAGCCATTGTTTTTGTAATGAAAACAATAAAGACTTAAGTATATATTCTTCAGATAAGGAGAAAAAGATGATTTTTCATGGTTTTTATTCATCCTTAGTACTGCTCGCCACTTCACGTTTAATAGAGTTTTTTGTTTTTCACCGAAGTATATTGCCTAACGTTATCTTACTGTCTGCAAAGATTAATCAAAGTTTGGTACAAAATGGCTGTTTGATTTAAGGATGTTGTGTTCTGTGACAAGGGAAATACTATATTGAGATGTCCACAAAATGGCTAAGGGAACACAGAAGAGGAGATAACTAATTTTGAGTGGAGGAATCAGGTAAGGCTTCTGAGGGGAGGTGACATATGGGTTGGGCTAGTCAATGGCAGAGCTAGGATTTTAACCCAGTTCTGTCCACTCCCCCCGCCAAAAATAACACTCAGGATCTTCGCCCTGCCCTGTACTGCCTCCTCAGCCAGCTACCCCACCAGATCTACTGTCTGAGCCTATCTGCAGGTTAGAACCAGCTTCATTCTTGTTGCCTTTATGACCGTGGCAGGTAGGATTACACTAATACTAATATTTTAACACTAACAGTAAAACTAATACCCAGCATTCATTAAGCACTCCCTATATGTTAGGTCCTTTATTAATAGGGAGAGCTAATAATTTATCGCCAACCAGAGACATCTTTTTTTTTTAAAACAACTCTGTTGGGATATTGTTGACATACAATAAACTATATGTGTTTAAAGTATAGAATTTAATAAATTTTGACATATGTATTCACCCTTGAAGCAATTAACCACAATCAAAATAATGAACATTCTATTACCCCTGAAAGTTTCCTCATGCTTTTTTATAATCCCTACCTACCCCTCACCTCTGTCCCCAGGCAACCCCTCATCTGCTTTCTGTCACTGTGGCTTAGTTTTCATTTTCTAGAATTTTATATAGATGGAATTATGCAGTGTTCATTTTTTTGTGTCAGACTTTTGTTTATTCACTCTAAGTTGTTGTGGGTACCAATAGTTTCTCCCTTTATGTTGCTGGATAGTATTCCATTGCATGAGTATGCCACGGTTAGTTCATCCATTCACCGTTGATGAGCATTTGAGTGGTTCTTAGTTCTTGATTGTGGACAATAAGGCTACTATGGATATTCATGTAAAAAAGTCTTGGATTTTTATAGGCAGGATTTTAGGATTTTAGGATTTTTATAGGCAGGATATAGGATTTTTTTTAGCCCCCTGCATCCATCATTTCCATCTTTCTCTGGGTCTTAGCAGATGCCGTTTTCCATGCCTAGAACCCTCTTCTGTAAGTGCCTCCCCAGCCCCACTGTCATGTGACATTCACCATTTCACTTTTCATGTCTCTACATAAACCTCACGTCTTTCTAGAATCACTTCCCTATCTGTCATCAGTGAGTTGGGTACCACTGCCTATGTCCTCTCGTACATATATTTTATATCTTCCCCCATTATAGAACTTATCACGGGCTATTGTAACTGCTTCTTTACATATCAGAGTTTCTCTAGAATTTAAATTGTCTGGCTAAATACATGTTAAATGATTGAATAAATAAATGAATGAATGAAGAGTAAAGAGTAGGATCAAAGATAAGCACGGAAGAGAATTAAGAAACTTCTATAATTAGATTGTGGTGGTGGTAGCACAGCTCTGTGAATATACTAAAAATCATTGTATTGTACAAATCAAGTGAGTGAATTATGGTATGTGAACTATACCTCAATAAAGCTGTTTATAAAAAGGGAATTGACAAATAGTAAGTTATCTTGATGGAAAATATATTAAGGAGTGACAAAAAATAAGGCTGGAAAGAATTCTTAACATTTCAGCATCCATTCTAAATGTTATGGAAGACTGAATCATCAAAATTCAACTTACCATTAGGTTTTTATCCCAATATTCTTTTCTAATTTGACTCATTTACTTATTTATTCATTTTTGCTAGCAAACTTCAATGTATGTTAAGATTAGTTTTCTAACATGTTTTGTGTAATTTTTCTGCTGTGAGTAGCAATCTAATCTAGAATGGATAGCATAATAAACTAGGAGCAAAGAGGAATGCATTCCATTCTTGGAACCATCCCTCTCCAGGAGACCTGATGCAAATCAGAACCCTTATTCCCTGTGTCATGAAGAATAAGTGAGGATTTACCATGTTGATAAAATTGAGACGTGCATTTGAGGCAGAGTATAATCTGCCAAAAAAAAAAAAAAAAAAAAAAGGCAGAAAGGCATTAATCATCAAGGTCATGATTGGAGGACTTGTCCTGTGGTGTGAACCTACAGGGTGAGGTGGGCAGGGGCAGGAGTATGACACTAGAGAGGTGGGTGGGTGTAAAATCTCTTCGTCCTGGAAAGAGTTTTCGATTTCATCCTATAGTCAGGGCAGAACCAACATTTTAAAAAATTAGGTTCGTAAGAAGGAATGAAGGACCAAATGGGTCATTGTGAGGATAAGTGCAATAATAGCTATGAAAGAATTTCGCACCCCTGGGAAGAGAATGCAATATAAATCAAAATCCCTTTTACTCATGTAATTTGACCATAGCATCGTTAGCCTCTCATTTGGGTTCAAGCTTTCTTATGCCCATCTTTGTTCTCACTTACACCTTCCCTGAAAGTCTCTGCTTCCCAGATTAGTTTCGAATGTGTGCTCTGCTTAACTCGTCTCAGGGGATCTTTTTTTGTGTGTTCAGGATCAAGAAGTGAGGTGTACCTTGGGTGGTCTTTTGAGGACTATCTTTTATCACCTCAGAAATCCTACCCTGAATTGAAGCTTATCCAAAACGATCTGTCTTGGAGGGAACAGTGTTTTAACCACCCTGATTTTTATCTATTTGAGACAGTTTGATTTTTATCCATAACTATTTCTTGTTTCCAGCACTTTGTGGGAGATAATTTCATACCTGTGAATAGGCTCTGTGTGAGACAGTGTATGTGTGTGAATTTATGTATGTGTGTGTGTTTGTATGGGTAGGCGGAGAATTGTATTCAGTTTTCATTGCTGCGTAACAAATGACCACAAACTTAATAACTTCAAAGGACATCCATTTATTAGCTCACAGTTCTGAAGGTCAGAAGTCCAGGCAGACACAGCTGGTTTCTCTCCTTAGGATTTCATAAGACTGAGTTCAAAGTATTCAAATGGGCCAGGTTCTTATCTGAAGGCTCTGGGGAGGAATCCACTTCCAAATTCATTGTTGGCAGAAATCAGAACAAGGACATTCTCTTACATAACCACAGTGTAATTATCAAAATCAGGAAATTTAGTGTTGATCAAAGTACTATTACATCATCCACAGTAATATTCAAATTATTTCATTTCTGCCAATAGATCTATTATAGCTATTTTCTTCTCCTTCAGGATCCTACCCAGAATTAGCCATTGCATGTAGCTATCATGTCCTTTTAGTTTCTTTTAATCTGTAATATTTCCTCAGTCTTTATCTTTCTTGACACTGACCTATTTTAGAGAACAGTTATTTTTATAGTATGTTTCTCAATTTGGATTTTTCTGATTATTTTTCTTCATTAAATTCAAATTAAGTATTTTTAGCAGGAATGGCAGACATGCAATGTGTTCTCCTCAATGCATCATATCAGAAGGCTTATGACGTCAGTTTGTCCCAGTTTGGTGATGTTTGCTTTGATCACTTGGCGACAGTGGTGTCTTCCATGTTTCTCCACTGCAAAATGTCTGTGTTCCTCTTTGTAAGTAATTTGTGGGGAATTATTTTGATCTATGTAAATATCTGTTCCTCATAACACAAATTTTAGCATCCAATGATGACTTTTTTAACTCCTTCATTTTCTATTTATTAGTCAGCATTCATAAATCAGTAAGAGAAACTGATTTGTTTATTCATATCAATATGGACTCATAGATTCTTATTTACTCAAATAAATTGTTAATAGCCTCATTTATATTGAGGCTCAGTTTCACCCAGATTTGGCCAGTGGAATCCTTTCAAGCTCACTCGCATGTCCTGTTGATACATTCTCATCATCTTGGATTACTTCCTTGTTTTTAGGTGTAGGAAAATGTTCCAGGCTTGTCTTGCACTTGAGCCCTGGAATCAACCTTTTCTCTAAGGAGACCTGTTGCTTCTTAGAGGAGAATGTAATTTAGAAACCAGTCACTGGTATGCTTATTGCTTCTGGAATGTTATTACTTTTGTGACTTCTCAGTAGAGAAAAAGCTAGGATATAATACACAAATATACATATGTATTTCTTTGTTTCAACAAATACAAACATTAGTAGCTTTGCTTGTTTAATTCTAGAAAATGGGTGGGTTTTTATTTCCACATTACAGATGGGAGAAATAATCAGAGTTGGAACCACTTTTTTTTTCTTTTTAATTTAATTTTTTTATACAGCAGGTTCTTATTAGTTATCTATTTTATACATATTAGTGTATATATGTCAATCCCAGTCTCCCAATTCATCCCACCACCACCACCCCACTTTCCCCCCTTGGTGTCCATACGTTTGTTCTCTACATCTGTGTCTATTTCTGCCTTGCAAACTGGTTCGTCTGTACCATTTTTCTAGATTCCACATATATGCGTTAATGTACAATATTTGTTTTTCTCTTTCTGACTTACTTCACTCTGTATGACAGTCTCTAGGTCCATCGACGTCTCTACAAATCGCCCGATTTCATTCCTTATTATGGCTGAGTAATATTCCATTGTATATATGTACCACATCTTCTTTATCCATTCGTCTGTTGGTGGGCATTTAGGATGCTTCCATGACCTGGCTATTGTAAATAGTGCTGCAGTGAACATTGGGGTGCATGTGTCCTTTTGAATTATGGTTTTCTCTGAGTATATGCCCAGTAGTGGGATTGCTGGGTCATATGGTAGTTCTATTTTTAGTTTTTTAAGGAACCTCCATACTGTTCTCCATAGTGGCTGTGTCAATTTACATGCCCACCAACAGTGCAAGAGGGTTCCCTTTTCTCCACACCCTCTCTAGCATTTGTTGTTTGTAGATTTTCTGATGACGCCCATTCTAACTGGTGTGAGGTGATACCTCACTGTAGTTTTGATTTGCATTTCTCTAATGATTAGTGATGTTGAGCAGCTTTTCATGTGCCTCTTGGCCATCTGTATGTCTTCTTTGGAGAAATGTCTATTTAGGGCTTCTGCCCATTTTTTGATTGGATTATTTGTTTTTCTTAATATTGTGCTGTGTGAGCTGGAACCACTATTTTTTTTCATGTTGAAGGAGTTTTGTTCAGCAATCAGTACTGAATCTATTTTTTCATAAACACTAATTTTTAGAACAGTTTTAGGTTTACAGAGAAACTTGGATTTGAGAAGATAGTACAGAGAGTTCCCTTGCCCATTTCCCCTGCTATTAACATCTTACATTACTCCAGTGCATGTTACAATTAAAGAACCAATGTCTATACATCATTGCTAATTAAAATTCATAGTTTATTCAGCTTTCCTTAGCTTCACTTAATGTTCTTTTTATGTTTTAGGGTCCCATCCAAAATGCCATATTACACTTAATTGTCATGTCTTTTTAGACTCTTCTTCACTGTGGTGATTTCTCAAACTTGCCTTATTTTTTTATGATCTTGACAGTTTTGAGGACTACCAGTCCAGTATTTCATAGGATGCTCCTCTATTAGCATTTGTCTGTTTATCTTATGAATAGTCTGGGATTGCATGTGTTTTTAGAGAATGACCTCAGAGGTCCATCTTCATCACATCATGTCAAGGGTACATATTAGCAATACAGTTTTTCACTGTTGACATTGACCTCAGTCACCTTGCAGAAAAAGTGTTCATCAGGTTTCTCCACAGTAAAGATATCTCACCCACCCCTTCTATACTGTACTCTTTGAAAGGAAATCACTACCCAAAGCCCACACTGCTTCCCCTTCTTCACGGTGGAGTATCTACATAAATTATTTGGAATTGTTTCATGAGAGGTGTGTTTCTTCTCCTTCATTGACTTACTTATTTAATAAGCATGGCCTCATGGATATCTATTTTGTGCTTTGAGTTATTATCCAATACTACTATATCTTGTTGCTCAGACTGTTCTAGCCTTGTTCACTGCGAGCTCCGGCAGTTGGCTCCTCTGTCCCTTTGACATACCCCTATCATTGTGGTTTTTGTTTGTCTTCGAGCCCTTCTTATTTTCTGGCACCACCAGATGCCCCAAGCTCATTTTGTGTATTTCCTGCCCCAGCAGGCTTGTTTTGTAATGATATTTGTTGGTCATTTTGAAACTATATTCTGTGTAGGTGTGAGCAAATGAGTAATACTTGGTGGGTAATGGGAGCCAGGTTTCTCACTCTTGGGGAAGGGAGTTAGAAATATGGAAAGGAGGAAGAAAGAAAGGTACCTGTAGATTTGGACTGAAATTTAACATTTCAGTATAAACTCATTTTTTTTAATTTACAGATATCACTGGCAATACTTCTTGTCTCAAAGTCCGTTTTGTCTAATAATAAAATGGCCAGTCCAGATTTCTGATGTTTACTGTTTACCTAATATCTCTTTTTCTATCCTTTCATTTTTAAACCCTTTTTGTCTTTATATCCAAAGTGGATTTCTTGTAGCTGGAAATAGTTAGGTCTTATCTTTTTAGTGGAAAATCTCTGCTTTTTTTTTTTTTTTTTTTTTTTTTTTGCATTACGCGGGCCTCTCACTGTTGTGGCCTCTCCTGTTGCGGAGCACAGGCTCCGGACGCACAGGCTCAGCGGCCATGGCTCACGGGCCCAGCCGCTCTGCGGCATGTGGGATCTTCCTGGACCAGGGCACGAACCCATATCCCCTGCATCGGCAGGCGGACTATCAACCACTGCGCCACCAGGGAAGCCCCGAAAATCTCTGCTTTTTAACTGAAGTATTTTGTATAATTACTGAATCCTCATGCAGTCTTATTTCACCCCCACCCCCATTTCTTCACAACTCTCTTTTATCAGGTATCCTGCTCTATAAATTCCAGCCACTTCAGAAACTGGCAGTTCCAGTCTCTGCCTCCTTAGCTCAATGAAATCCCTACCTCACATGGGCTTCTTCTCCCTGTTCTGCAACAGGGAGAAAGTCTGGGTGATTGTGGCATAAGGATGATACATATCTCATGGATTTCCCTTCTCACAAGGACTGCAATACTGTACTACTTGTTGTTCAATTTCTAAGGAAAAAAAAGCAATGGTATCACATATTTTCATCTATTTTATTTATTTTTAATTTCCTTATTTATAGCTATTTTTGTTGTGAGAGCAAGTCTAGTATAGTTACTCTGTCATGCCTAGAAGGAGAGATACCCAAAGAATTCACTAAAGCACATCAGTAAAAATACCGTAGACCATAATACAGTCAGTTATTCTGTAGCTTGTGTTTTCCTTTTAAAATTTTTTTCCAGCTTTCTTGAGATATGGTTGACCAACACTGTATATGTTTCAGGTATACATTGTGATGTTTTGATATACATATGCATTGTGAAATGATTTCCCCAATCAAGTTAATTAGATAGGTTGTGTTTTGTAGATAAATTGCAAATAGGTTTCCACTGCTGAATTAGCTGAATATCCTCAAATAAGGTTTCTAATCCTTTCAGATAATTAAAATTCTGGCCAAATGTTATAATTATATAGAAATTATATAAGAACACAGTGGCATTTTGTGCTTTCCAAGTTCTTTCACACACTTTTCTGTAAGGACTCTATTGGTTACAAGTGACAGGAACCTAACTCAAAGTGAATTAAGCATAAAGGAGAATTTATTGGCTTATATAACTGACATCCCAGGGTATCTGGCTTTGGTTATACTACTGGGAATCTGTCCCTCTCCATTCCTCAGGTCCCATTTCTCCTGTTGGCTTTTTGGGTGACAGTTTGACACTAGCAGCTGCTGGCTTATATCCTGCCAGCTTAAGAGAGCTCCAGCCAAAGAGAGCTCCTCCTTCAGGCAACAAATAGTTATTTAGAGCCTGATACATATGGAATAGGGGATACGCACAGTGGTGAACTAGATAATTAGTATTCTTGCCCTCAGAGAGTTTACATTCTGGTCACATGAGAGAATAAATAAGTGAACAAATAAAATCATTTGGTCTCTGGTCATTAATTTGAAAAAATAAGACAGGGTAATGTGGTAGAACATAAATATGATGGCTCTTTTTGTTTCACTGTCCAGGGATTCCTATCAGCTTAAGGGGCATCTGACTTAAGACATGAGTTATTATGAGAAAAAGGCAACCAGGTGATCTAGGGTAAGAATATTGCACGGAGAAAGAAGAGCAGGTACGCAGCTTCTAAAATGGAAATCGGCGTAGCCTGTTCTAGGTAGAGAGAAGTGAATGTAAAGAAATAGCAGATGATAAGGTACATGAGATAGGTAGGAGTTAGATCACAGGGGCCATGGTAGGAGTTTAGATGTAATCCTGGTTACAGTGAAATGAGGACAGCTAAGAAATATAATGTGACCTTTTAGAATGATCATTCTGGAGGCTATGTAGAAGATTTACCAACACTGAACCAAGATTGAGAGTGTTAGTCTGGCCTTGATGATGTGCCCATACCTAAATCAATCGCTGTGGCCAGGGTGATGCAGTGCTTTGATTGGTCCATCTCAGGATGTCCTAACTCCTGAGGCCAGGTGGTGAGGTCAACTCCATCTGAACTACATGAACTAAAAGTAGGGTTGCGGGTGGCCCTCTGACATTGAGGTGTTACTTCCAGAAGAAGGGTTAATGGGTAGATACAAATAACAAAACACCTGTCCACTCCATTTTCCAACTTAAGCAAAGAGTGGTTGCAGTTATTAGAAAAGTGCTGAAGCCGTGCTGTGTTCTGGGAACTAGCGCTTCCCAGGTCAAAAGAGTTTTCCTCACCAGCTTCAGGGGTAGCATCTGAACTCTGGGCAGGAGTCTAAACTCTGAACAAGGTCATTCAGGTCCTAAAATAACATGTGAATGTAAAATATACCATTAAAAAGGTGAAGATATGTTTTCTAATATTTTATTTTTGTAAACCATGGCCAAAGATTCCAGGAGAGACCACATTTGGGGGGAAAAAGCATGTTTGGCGCTATGTTCTAACACCGCCAGTAGAAGATGAAATCTTTACATTTCTATAACACAAATATCCTTTATGGAAAACTCGAGCGTGTCTTAATCTCTAAGGATTCACTTCTTGAGTAACTTTGAGGAACTCAAATACAGTAAATCACTAGTATTCCCTGGTATTCATCTGCGAATTCTTGAAGGAACTAAACTGTGAAATAGTGGCACCACCAGTCAGGACACAATATGTCCTCTATAAACAGCAGTTCTCAAAGATTGGAGAAAAAATTGCTAATGCTTCACCCATCAGGGAAAAAGGGGGGAAAATGAAAGGAGATTCCAGAAATTTCAGATCATTGAATCTCATCTCATCATTTCAGTTTCCGGGAAAGTGATTGAGGGTTTAATTAAGTTTGGATAGTCGAATAAGTATAACCAGAAAGAGTTTCACTTGCAGAATTTCCATATAGCATTTGGATTTGTATAATAGAACCTGTCTTAAGGGAAAACCTCCTTCCTGGCTGGGAACTTTTATAAAATTAATCATAAAAATGTATGTAAGAATTTCTGGTTTCCTTTATGTGGTCTCTGCTGCTGCGGCTAAAGTTAGAGCATGGATATTTCTCAACACTTTTTGTTTTCTTAATAAACAAACTGTTTGGGATGGCAGTGATTTGGGCTGTTACATTTGCTAAGCTCCTTGTCTGTTACAACCTTGCATTATCTAATGGTCAAAACAGGTGGTTATCAATTGTCCACACATATTTATTAAGTACAGATCCATGCAAAGCACTGTGTTAGAAACAAAAGCACGAAGAAATCTGCTCCCTGTCTTTAAGAAATTCGGTGACAAAATCAGTGCATGTACAGCATCCTGAGAGGAGAGAGTAGCATGGGTGTTGGCAGTTATGTGGGTGTCATTGAGAAGCTGGGATATTATTTAGGTCTTAAAGAAATGAATAACCCTTCGATCTAAAGATAGAAGAAGTGTAGCTGACTGGTGCTGTGTCATCCTTGCTTTTTCTCCAGTTTCTACCTGCTCCTCCAGGATTACCTCTTTTATTGCTACAATTTCAAATACTCTTTATATGTTCTCATGATGCCCTACTTTATATTCCTAACCCGGGCCTCTCTCTGGAGCAGATTCACATTCCGTTTCCTAGTGTACATTGCTACCATAAAAATTTTAATGGTGCGGCCATTATGGAAAACAGGGTGGAGGTTATTCAAACAATTAAAACTAGAACCACTGCGTGATCTAGCAATCCCTCTTCTGGGTAAATATCCATAGGAAATTAAATCAGTACTTCAAAGAGACATCGGTGCTCACGTGTTCATTGCAGCATTATTCACGATAGTCAAAATATGGAAGCAACCTAAGTGTCCATTGATGGATAAACGGATAAAGAAATTGTGGTAAATATTTTAAAAAGGAGATTTTGCCCTTTGCAACAACGTAGATGAACCTGGAGGACATTATGCTAAGTAAAATAAGCCAGAAACGAAAGAAAATACTATATAACCTCATTTATATGTGAAATCTAAAATCTCATTTATATGTGGAATCACAGAAGCAAGGAGTAGAATGTTGGTTACCAGGTGCGAGGAGGTAGGGGAAATGTGGAGATGTTGGTCAACGTGTGCAAAGTTGCAATTTTATAGGATGAGTAAGTTCTAGAGATTTCATGTACGGCATGGTGACTCTGGTTAATAATATCGCCTCGAATACTGGAAATTTGCTAAGAGAATAGATCTCAGGTGCTCTCACCACACACACACACACACACACACAGACAGACACACAGTAACTGTGTGAGGAGATTTAATGTTAATTAGCTTGACTGTAGTAATCTTTCACTATGTATATGTATATGAAAACATCATGTTGTATGCCTGAAATATCAATATATACAATTTTTATTTTAAAAGAGAAAAGAAAGGAATGAATGTGTCTTTCTCTTAGCGTTGCTTTTTCCTTCCGTATTCCATATTTTGGTTGATGGCACTGCCAGTCGTTACCAATTTAAGCTAACAACGTCAGAACCTCATTCTAGGTTCTTTATTCTTCCTGTATTTCCTTAACGCATCACCTTCCAAATTTAGCAATTTGACTTCCATTTATTTCTGACTCCATCCTTCCTTTGCATTTGATATTTACTTGTATTGACACACTAATCATATGGTGTTGCATGTATGCATTTATGCGTGTGTGTGAGCTCTGGGTAGCGTGTGGCTTCTTAGTCTTTGATTCCATTTCCAGTGACTAATGCCATACCAACGCCATGCCCAGAGACATAACGCACGTGGGATGTATGCAAGAAATGTTTGTTGAAGGAATTGTGTGTTAGATATCTATTATCTATTCAATCAATTATTTAATAATTCACCCAACACACATTTATGGAAGACTTGCTATGTGATTGGGACTATGCCTACTTGATACTGAGAAGACAAAGGTGAAGGAGACACACCATCCTTGCTCTCTGGTAGCTCATAGAGGACAAGGAAGAACAAACACATTAATAAGTAATATTGAAAAATTAAAGATAGACCCAGTAATCTTAACCATCCACCATTTTCAGTCTCAACATGTGTGTATATGTGTGTGTCATCTTATTATTTGATAGTGATGTTGCAGATTTTGCAGTGATATTCTCTCTCTCTCTCGCATATTAATTCAATGCATAATTAATTAAAATTTGGTAAGCTCTCAAGTTGAATTATCACTAACAAAGTACTTGGGAGAATAAAACATTTCCTCTTAAAGAAGTGTGTTTCTAAGAAGAAGAATATGACCCCTGCTAGGAAAGCAAACACATCATGGGATCCTATGATTAAAGTCAGTCCTAATAGAAATAAACATTCACCACAGCTATCCAGGCTTGAGCATAAATCAAGATACAGTGAACTTAGGGACTGTAGCCAAGAAGCTAGTGATAAAAATCTGAGAATATTGATTATTCCAGTTAGACTGAGAAATTGACTTAAGAAAATTAAACACTTTAGAAAGGCAAAAAAAAAAAAGAAAGAAAAAGCAAACCTTTCGGTTTTTCCCCGAAATCATCTTATCTCAACCACTTTCTTTTAAGCTGATGGAGAAGAGGCTGTTTTAGGAAAGTGCTCATGTTTACCCCAAAAGTTTCACTTGTTGTCTGACTGCCACCAGATCCACTTTGAAGATTTTTGAGGTCAAGTAAGGTTTTCTAGTAGCTCTTTTGAAGTACAAAAAAGGAAGAATGTTCTTCAGGTTGAACCAGCTTGCAGGTTATTATTAGCACTGAAAAATTGAAAAGGTTCACGATGAGCTTTCAAAATGGAATTAGTCTGCACAGCTACAAAAACCAAACATTTTTTATGTTCAGAAAGGAAGAAATGCTATCCAGTGTTTTTCAAAGACATGTTATAGCACAAAGTAGGCAAGGTACATTAGTCAAGCAGTTAGTACAGTATTTCATTTTTTTATTATTATTATTATCGTATTATTATTATTTTTTGAGGTACGCGGGCCTCTCACCGTTGTGGCCTCTCCTGTTGCGGAGCACAGGCTCCGGACGCGCAGGCTCAGCGGTCATGGCTCACGGGCCCAGCCGCTCCGCAGCATGTGGGATCTTCCCGGACCGGGGCACGAACCCGCGTCCCCTGCATCGGCAGGCAGACTCTCAACCGCTGCACCACCAGGGAAGCCCAGTATTTCATTTTAGCACACCATTAAAGTGATCAGAAATCTCCTTTCTTCAAGCCCTACCACACTCAATCTCTGTAGACATTGCCTCTTACTTCATCCTAAAAGTTGAAGCCATCAAGTTTAATCTCCCTTAACTGTCCTACCTCCCTCCCCCAAACTTATCAATATCCACTTCTGTCTTTTAATCCTTTTCTTTCATTTCAGAGGCTGTGGGAAGGGAGCACCACATTGGGCACTGCTTTGTCTATTTGTATAGAGTCCAAAAAAAGCAATGGCTGAAAGAAGTTAGGGCATTCTTTCCCCTCATATCACTAAGATTAGGAAGAGGCATTCTGGGGCTGGTACAGAAGCTCTGTAGTGGCAACAATGACCCAGGCTCCTTTGATCTTTCTGTTCATCCTTGCTTAACACTTGACTCCCTTCCAAAGAGCTGCCTCTCAATCAAAGAATGGTCACTGTAGCTCCAGCCATCATGTCCACATGCCTGGAAGTAGGAAAGATGAAAGGGGGAGGGATGTCAGAAGGACATCTTACAGCTTAGATAGTCATCTTTTAAAGGACTTTTCCTAGACCCAGCAATTTCTGCTTCTATCTCATTGCTCACCATTCTGTCATAAGGGCAGTACTATCTCCAAGGAAAGACGAGATAATTCTTCTAAAGCTTGGCACATTGCTTCCTCCAAAAAACCAGGATTCTGTTAGAAAGGGAAAAGATGACAGTGGATTTAAATAAGCAACTCAGTCACTGTCATGGTATCTTAAATCATTTCTTCTATCTTCATTTTTTTCCCTTGTTGAAATGCTACAAGAAGGGTAGTGAGGAAAAGGAGCTGAAGCTTGGGCATCAGACAGATGTTCAAACCCTCAGTTTATTGCTAATTAGCTCTTGGAGCTTGCGCAAGTTATTTAATATTCCCAAGCCTTAGTGCATCTATAAACTGGAGATAAAAATACCTATTGTGAACCCCTGTTCGGGGAACTAAGTAAGTGTAAAGAACTGCTATAGTGCCTGGAACACAGTAAGTGATCAATCATTTATAGATATATAGATACCATGAAACAATGCTTTGATCTTCTTTGAAACAACTATGGCTTCTTATTGTCCCTGTAGGTACCCTTTTTTTTTTTCTTCTGTCTATCAAATAAGTATTGAAATACCAGATTTTGTTCTTGGCTTCCTGATACCCCTCATTCTGTGTTTCTCATCCATTATCTTGGTTTGAATTGCACTCAAATGCTGATTATTCTCAGCTTACCCAGACCCCTTCTGCAGCTTCTGACTCACCCCTGGCTATTCTCAAAGTATCTGTAATTGGTTGAATAGTAGTCCCCTAAAAGATATGTGACCTTATTTGGATTAAGGGCCTTTCCAGATGTAATTAAGGTAAGAATCTTGAGATGATATCATCCTGGATTAGGGTGGGTACTAAATTCAATAAGTGTCCTTACAATAAACAGAAAAGAAGAAGACACACAGAGACATAGGAGAGAAAGCCACGTGAAGACGGAGGCACAGATTGGAGTTATGTGTCTACAAGCCAAGAAACACCAAGAGTTATTGGCAGCCACCAGAAGCTAGGAAGGAGACAAAGAACACTTTCTCCCTGAGAGCCTCCCAAAAGAATGAACCCTGCCAACACCTTTATTTTGGATTTCCAGACTCCCAACTTTGAGAAAATAAATTTCTCTTGCTTTAAGCCCCCCAATTTTTAGTAATTTGTTGTGGCAGCCCTAGGAAGCGATTCGTGTCCCAAACTGAACTCATTGACCGCTCTGAATGTTCCTCTGCCCATATTTTCTAACTTACAGCACCACTATTCACAGAGACAGTCCAGCTTGTCATCTTCAACTTCACCCCACCATCTCCCTCCTCATCTAACCAATTACCAAGCCTCGTATCTGACAAATTCTAGTATCTGGCCTTCATTCTCCACATTCATTTGCCACTTTTTTGGGTTTGAGCTACTGTCATCTCTTATCTGGAGTCATACAAGCCTCCCAGTGTGTCTTCCTGCCCCTTAGATTATCCCGTTGAAAGAGATCCGGCCAAAGTGCAGAACTAATCATGAGCCTGACTTGTTCAGAACTCTGTGATGGTGCCTGAGTCTCTGTAGGTGAAGCCCAAGAACCAGGCTGGTGATGACTGCTCATTCCCTCTTGCCTGTGTACCTTCGTCCACGCCATCTGCACTGTTGGTGTATACCTCTGCTCACCAGCTTGTATCTATGTTGCCAACCAATGCCACTTATTATCCGCTACCATTCCATGTGTGCCCCACTCTAAGAAGCCTTCTTGATTCCTGTCCCAAGTTGGTGCCTTCTCTGAGCTCCTTTAATACCCTGAATGTTTACCATGAGCTGTTAAATTTTGCACATTGTATAAAATTTAAGCAAATTCATTATGGTGAAAATTAAAAGAAAGAGTCTAACTCCCCTACTGGTTTGATCTCCTTGAAGGCAAAGGCTGATCTCCTTCACCTCTCCAGAAACCTGCACACTGCGGGTTTATCCTCAGTAAATGGTTGTTGAAGGACTGAAGAGCTTAAGTATTTCTCCTGTGAAACTACCAATTCCCTTTACATTGTTTTACCATCATTGGTAATCGTGTTCAATTAGTAACCTTGAAGTGATCTTAAATTCTTTTTCTTATTGGCCACTGCAGTCAATTCACCCAAGTCCCTCATTTCTTCCTTAATCACACAGGGTCTCTGCAGAGACCTAAAGGGACAGTGGTTAAATGTACAGGCTCCAGAGTCAGTGGGTTTGGGGTCAAATCCTGGCTTTGCCACTTTCTAATTATGTGACCGTGGCCGTGTTATTTAATCTCCCTGAGCTTTATCTGTGCATCTATAGAACGGGAATGATCAGAGCACCTGAATCATAGGGTCACTACCCTTTACTGGTCACTAAAAAAAATGCATGAGATAAAGGTAGAGAATATATCAGATGAACTGAGAATCACACTGCTCTCCTGACTTCAGTTCTCTAAGTTCAGCAAGGCTGTCACATAGACATGGGCTTTGAGCTAAATGTTAGATTTTATGGGTTATTGTTTTCCAATGGTGCATAGGTGACTACTCCATGCGACATCTCTTCTTCTATATGGTCTTCTAGCCTTCTTGAGGTCAAAGCCTTTTTTTCCCCAGAGTGATTTCAGCAGACTCCAAGGTGTTCTACCTCCCCTTACTATGTTCCCTTCTCATCCTCAACAAGATTCCTGTTGCAAAGTGTCATTTCAATCAGGATGCCCCTCTTCGTGGAAGTGAACAAAAGCTTCTGGTTCTCCGTCAAAGAAAACTCAAATGCTGCCTCACAGGCTGCAAGGTCCTCACCAGAGTGTTTTTCCTACCATATTCCTCTCACCTGCTCGTCCCTCTTAGTTTCTAGCCAAGCAAACTTACCTATGGTCCACTTCAAACAGCATGCCTGATGGTGGCCTCAAAGCCACTATACATTTTTAAACAGGATAATGTTTTGGAAGAATATTAATGTGCTTTTCTCCTTTGCATTTTCAGGTTCATGGGCCTCTCCCTAGTGAGGCTGAGGCATCCATCCACCAAGAGGAAATCACATTGTTACCGCGGGAAGGAACTGAGAAGGAACCAGGTAATGCTGAACTTCCGACATTTAAGATAGTAATTATCAGGAGGGAGATAACTTGTGACCAGGTTTTCTAAGAAAGGAGGACTTTTCAAAATTCCTCTAGTTGCTATTTATTAATAAGACAAACAAAGCCTGAAGGCTGTGTGAAGCATCTTCTGTGATGGCCAGGCCATGAGATTTGCTGCTCTGGCTAGAAAGAACATATAACAGTGAAAGACGGAAAAGCCCATCTTTTCTGGCTTTAGTGGCTCCTGGGAAATGAATGGTAGGTGGAGCTCAAGCAGTCCACTGAGGCTCTACAGTTTAGACATGGGTTGGAAGGAGGTATCTCATAAATGAGGGATATACAGCCCTGGTTCCTGGCTTCAGTTCTCTGAATCACTTTAGCAACCCTGTCACGTAGCTAGAGCTTTGGAGTTTTGTCTTTTCAATTTCATTCTCCTGCTTCTTGTAAAGCTGTAAGATCTTTTAGGGCAAAGAATAAACTTCCCACATCCCACAGTTTGGTTTCTGATTTACTGGTGGCAAAGAATGGGGAGTTCTTTCCAATAACCATGCAAATCGTCATTGAACTACTAGGTAGAGGCTTGAGATGAAAATACATCAGTAAAAACTTGAGAGAAAAAGATGCAAGGTTCTCATTTACACCTTCAGGCTAACAAATGTTCATTGCCTTCCGAAGAATTGTGGTCATGATGTGGCATGTGAGGAAGGACCATAGAATGGTTTAAATGTTACTGCAAAGCTATTTCACATGTTGCATTTAAGAGACTCAAGACTGACTAAAAATCAAAACAACTATTTATGCTAAGAGTTGCTGAAAAGATTATGGGGACTGTGGCCAGACAGATTTAGTAATACATAATTTGTGAAAAAGCAAAATGGGGAAAACATATTTTCAGTGAATTGATTGACTTTTTATTTGCTGAGTGTGAACTGTATGCCAGGAACTGTGCTCAGAGTAAGCTCACAGAGATGAATGATGTTCAGTGCCTTCACATAGCCAGTATTTATTGAATACCATTCTAAATACTTCATGCAAATGAATTTGTTAATACTAACAACAACTGTGTATGAACTGTTATTACTGCTTTTGCCAGATGTTCAAGGTCATATATTTGGTAATAAGTGAAGCCAGAATGTGAACCAAAGCAACTAGTTGGCTTTGGAGTTTGTGGTCTTTACCAATATGGTTTACAGTCTGTAATGTGGTTTTATGGCTAAATGCATAGGGTTGGCATCAGAGAGAACTGGGAAAACACCAGAAGAAAATTTAGGAAAGTATTTTTTATATCTTGGAATGGGGAAGGGCTTCCTAAGCATGAACCAAACCCCAAAGCCATGAAAGAAAACACTGGCATATTTGGCTATATGACAAATAAAAGCCTTTGTATATTCAAAGAAACCATCTATAAACTTTAATGTGTAAATACCTGCCTGGGGAAAAATATTTGCTATATATTAAACATACAAGAGAATCCTATATGTTTATAGGAATCCTACAAATCAGTGAGAAAAAAACTCATCAACTAAAGAGGTAAGAAGTAGGGCTTCCCTGGTGGCACAGTGGTTAAGAATCCGCCTGCCAGTGCAGGGGACATGGGTTCGAGCCCTGGTCCAGGAAGATCCCACATGCTGCGGAGCAACTAAGCCCGCGCGCCGCAACTAGTGAGCCTGCACTCTAGAGCCCACGAGCTACAACTGCTGAGCCCATGTACCACAACTACTGAAGCCCGCATGCCTAGAGCCCATGCTTTGCAATAAAAGAAGCCACTGCAATGAGAAGCCCACACACCGCAATGAAGAGTGGCCCCTGCTCGCTGCAACTAGAGAAAGCCCGCGTGCAGCAACGAAGACCAAACACAGCCAAAAATAAATAAATTAAATAAATAAATTAAAAATGAATAAAGAGGTAAGAAGTAAATTAAGAAAAGGCAAATCACAGAAGACAAAATACAATGGTCAGTAAGCAATATTAAAAGATGCTTAATATCACTAGTAATCAGAGCAATGCAAATTAAAGCTTTGAGCTACCTCCAGCTGTTTAATTGGAAGTATCCAAAAGTTTATCCAGAAGTTTGATAAGAAATAAAAGTCACATCCCTGTTTGAATTAGAGATAGCAAAGACCTCCATCAAAATCTTAGGGATAAGGCAGATTGCAGTGATTTTGAAATTCCAGGGGTACTTGTTGAAAGAGCCATGTTACTTTTTCTCTTTCCTCCTCATTTAATTGATATTTCTTCATTGATAAAACTCACAATAAACCAAATCAGAAAGCTGAAACAAAATACAAAAATTAAAATATACTCAGAATGCTTACTCCAGAGTTTCCTGGGAACCCACTGCTTTCTGTCAATCGTGACGTGCTTCTTCCACATAGCACGCCTTCATGGAGAGAACATTTGTAACCACAGGCTGTTTTCTATTTTATTTTTATTTTTTGCTTGTTTTACTTCTCTACAAAAGACATTTGTTATCCCAAAGACCTAAATTAATCAGAAGGTTCTGAAAATCTGATGAAATGTGAGGAAAATGTGAGATTGGCACTTGGTCATGTTATTCTGAATAACAAAATCTCTTGAGTTTTTGGAAGGAAGCTAAGAATGCACTTTAGGTAGGGGCCTTAGAACCATTTTCTCTAGGAAGCAGAGAAAACCAGGGAAGAGAAAAAGTTGGGCACTGCAGAGAACTCTGAAAACTGCTCCAAACAGATAAGTAATCACTATGTGATAAACACCCTGCATTTCACAGAGCAGCTCTTTAACAAGATTCACTTTCTGCTGACTCATTCAGATATACCTAGTGGTGGAACTTCAAAAATAAAAAAGTGAGGAGAATTAAGGCATGATCCCATTATTCTCCTGGGAGAACTGCTGACTTCACTGGCATCAATCCTCTAAAGACTTATGCAAATTTTCAGTTAGGTAGAATTCATTTTTTTTTTTTCTGTAAGTATGTTACTAGGATTCTCTCTGGATAGCTTCCATCTTCTAACATTTTCTGGATGAACACCCTCAAGAAGGATCAAATGGCTTTTATTCAGTTTGACTTTCTTCAGAACTTAAAAAAAATAATAACCCTTTTCAAGATACATTAACTCTTTCCCAGCACGCAGGTATCACTTGGCAATCATAGTAACAGAAAAAACTTCTTGAGTGTAGGGTTAGAAAGATGCTAGGCTGCAGGATGACAGATCGGGTGTTTAAGACCAGTTCTGCCCTTGATTTGATGAAATGCCATGGGAAACTCAGCTACCTGCTGTGAACCTCGTATTTTTTCTTCAGTAAGATAAAGAGGTCATTCTTGATGACCTTGGGGATCTCTTTATACCTGAGGTTCTGAAGGCTGTGAGAAAATGAGCTCTAATGAAATATCCTGGTACTCTGAAATATGAATCTCATAGCTTCAATTAGATGTACTTTTAATTGTGTCTTTATACAGCAGCAATAACTTGTTCTATGAAACTGGTAGCATTGCCACATTTTATCCAAAGCGTTTTCTCTGTTCAAGTTTTTTTTTTTTTCTTGTCCTTGACATTATTTCTAATTAGTTTGAGCCTGGTTAAAAAGTCAGCAATTTCATATGCCAGAAAGATAATTTTCTGGCCCCCAATTTTTGTGTTACAAGGGGCAGGGTAAGCATGGTTATGCTGCAGAAACAAATTAACTCAATAAAATCATAGCTTTTTCAAAGTCTGGTGTGAGCCTTGTAGCTCCAGGTCAGGTTTCTTCCCTGGAATGACTCAGTCTTCCTGGATGCTCCCATCCTGTGGCTCTTTTGTCTCAACTTAGGTCCTCCAGTTATTGCCACAGGGCAAGAGACAGCAAGAAAGTCACTTACTGACTCTGGCTCTTAAATACTTTGGGCCGGAAGTCACACACATCACTTCTGCTCATAGCTCATTGGCCAAAACTAGTTATACAACACTGCCCAACTGGAAAAGGGCTGAGAAATGTGGGTCTGGGAGCAGAGAGATAGTCAGTGAGCAATACATCTTTTTCTTCCATATCTTTCTTCTTTTTTATACACCATCACCTCAAGCTTTTCATTTATTACCCATCAATCCGTTCATTGTCTCATATTTCTTAAACACTAATTTTCTTCCAGGTACTTACTGGATAACTTAGGTACCATACAGATGAATAAGATCCATTACCTTCACTTAGACAAAGGAAGAAGAAATCTACCATGCACTACGCAGATACCATCTCATTTAATCTCTCCATTAATGCTAGTAAGGCATTGATATTTTCTTCATCTTTACAGATAAAAAGCTGGGACCCAAAGAAATTAAGTAGCTTGCCCCAAATCACATGGTGAATACGTGGCTAGCCTATAATTCCTACTCTGGTCTGTGTGACTCCTGTGGCTTTGCTTTTTCCATCATAACCCCTGATTTGTCAGTCTTTGGTTAATTAACAGGAAAGGCTGGCTTGACTTGGGAGTGAGATGAATAGATTGCTCTGTGTTTCTCTCACATAGGGACACAGTAGAGTGGGAGTCAGGACACTGAAGTCATTAAAAGGGTGACCTCTGAAGTCAAAATGCCCAGAGTTTTAAACTTACTAGCTTTGTTTACTTGGGCAAATGACTTAACTTCTCTAAGTTTTATTTTCTTCATCTGGAAAATGGATTATTCAGTTAGTTAAATGGAAAAAATCATCGTATGTAAAATGCTTGACACACCCTGAGTACTCAGTGTTATCATCAGCATCGCTATTATTTCATTATCACCATCACTGTAATTCAGACTCTTGCCTAAGGTGCAGGGCAAAGGGTCCTCTGCATGTGATTCTGTAAATCTCAGTTGTGACCCAGTTTCTTATGGGTTTTTTTTCCTGGAGCCAAGACTCAGCTTGTTATTGCACGGGGTGTTGTTAATTTATTTCAGGTCCTTAAGTTCAGGTAAAGGTCCCTACTGGTCTTTAAAGACTTTTAAAAAATTAGGATTCATCTTCTATTATCTGGTACCTCACACTGGCTTTTATTTATTTTTGGTTGATTTCTAATTCACTCTTAAATCTTTATTCTTTTAAATAGGTAGACAAGAAACACTAATATAAGAAGGCATATGGAAATCTTGACTCACAAGCCCGAGGGGGCTGGGGTCTTTTTACTCCAACAGCTTCACAAAGACTCTGAGCAACTCTTTTAGGGACATGCTTTTGACCTCATCCTCACCAACCGCCCAATCTCTGACCCACTTTCTGACCACTTTCTCCTGTACTTCCAACACCCTTGTACCAAGACTCTAACTCTGCCAATTTCAGATCTTACTGAAATCTCTAACCACAGACCCCACCATGTGTTCCTCTAACCCTCTCATGTTTTCACACCTCTCCTTTCTAGCTTCCATTGTTCATTATTACCATCACGTCCTTGCAAATACTTTAACTTCTTGGCAGTTCTTTCCCCTTTTCCTACATTGTGCTCACTTGACAAAGTCTCAAGACTAATTAAATCAAACTATCTACCTATTTTTGCTTGCATTGTGGAACATTTGCGGAGAAAAAACAAACTTGCTGATGAGTGCTTTCATCTGAAAATCATGGTTTCAAATCACGTGTGGGCATTCAACATTACTGTTCAGTTTTACATCACTTTCCGAGGTTTTCCGATTTCCAAAATGGCTATTTCATAGCTTCTCTCACCTCAGATCCTTGCACCTCTTCTTTCCGATATCACACTCTCAGCTACTGACCTCACTTTACACATTATTGAAAAATAGAGGATCTGCCAGTGAGGAACACTGTCTTTTCCCTACTCCAAAAGCTACAGTGCCACTTGCTTCTATTCCTGTGACCTCTGCCTTCTCTTTTCTGAACTCTGGATAAAATGCCTTCACTCCCATCAAAGGCCAAACCCTCCTCTTGGGCGCTGGGTCCCATTTTCTATAGGTTTTGCAAGGACAATATGTCTGAAATTTTACCCTTTCCCTCTGCATTCTCAGTTTATTCCCGTCTCCTGAATCACTTCCATCCGCATACAAACCTGTTGTAATATCACCTATATTAGCTTTTGGATGTCCTCCTGAGAATTACACATCTCGTTGACAGTTTCCTTTGATTCCTCCATGTGTGGATTTTCCAAATGCTGCATGGGGCTGTCTCTGATTTTTGATCCCAAAGCCTTTCAAAGGTTTTGGAAGCCTCTAATTCCCTGTATTAAACTCCTTTCTACTTGAAATATCTGGAACAATTTTTGGTCTCCTGTCCAAATCCTGAGTGTGACGTATATGTCAACCCTTACTGCCTTACAGCTTCACTGTGTCTCACCTTTCTCTTGAAATGTTTTGTTTTTTCCCTGATCTTTACAATAACTGGTTGCAAATGACTAAAAGTCATTTGGATTGCAGCTTAAGTAGTACTGCCTCATCCAACCCCTTCACTATCACATTATCTTAATTCATGACATACTATTTATAACCATATATTTTACTTGTTTATTTGCTCACCAGAAGATAAGTGATCTAGTTTATCTGTGTATTCCCAGTAGTTAGGATAGTGTTTGGCACCCAGGAGGCACCTAGTATATATTTGTGGAGTAAGTGAATGAAAACTGACCATCTCACAGCATTTTTCCTAGGTATATCAGTGATTGAAACTTTAGGTTCTTCTGATAAATTTTAAGGGAAATCTGTTAAGGACAAAAGATTATTTTAGATCCTGTGAGAGATACAAAGTTGAATTAGAACTCAGTCCTGCCTTCGAGGAGCCAGCAGGGGAAATAAGGAATATGATGCATACCTGGCCATTGTGTAACATAGACTGTGGTGTCCTTATGCACATGTAAAAGCTACGGGAGTTCAAAAAGGATATGCTGCCTCCATTTGGGAAGACAGGGAAGGTGTTCTGAAGGAGGTGATATTTGAATTGGGCCTTGAAGGATAATTAGGATTTGTGCATGCAGAACGGGTGGGAAGAACATTCTAGAACAAGCGTTATTAATGGCTCAAAGTGGAGGTAAAGCACATTCAGAATTTAAGGCGTTGAGGATAGTTTCCCTTGGCTGGAGATTAGGGTGTGAAAAGTGGAGGAGTGTAAGATGAAAGACTATACTCAGAAAACAAAACGTCTCACATAAGTCCTCAGACAGGTGGAGGATCCACCATTTTTCATTTAAAAACTACTTACTGAGATATACATGCAGATTTTACATTTATTTAAGGTGGGTATTAAGTTTGCAGTTAGAGAATAGCTCATTTATGCTAAAAGCCTTGAGGCTGCAGGAATTCTGTTTATTACATTAGAAGCCACGCCATGTTTTACATTCTAAATTCTCTGGCTCGGATTCCACGTTGTAAATCTCTGCTCCCTCTCTGCATGCAGATGCGAGCTTTTAGCATCTCCCCTTCTCTGAGGGTGAGACCAGTGTACATTCTGCTCCTTAAGACACGTCAGTAATCTTCCTGGAGATAGCAGAAGGTGATTAAACTTACTCTAAATCATTATAAGCCCGTTGAAAGGCATTCTCCTCTTGAACTTCTGCTTTCCTCTAAAACAACCCAGCAAATGAATTGGAAAGTGGCTCAGGGTGAAGTCAAAAGAACATAGAAATCTTCCTTGATGTTCTTTAGCATCTAATAATAAGGTGTTTTTTGCTGTATTATGGCTTTATAGTTTCTTAGACACTCTCATAGTCACCACAAGTAATCGTCCTTCAAACGTGCATTCTCCCGCCTTGTCACGTTAAACAGATTCCCTTCAGCACTTACATTACCATGCTGTCCAGTTAAAACAGTGGTTCCAAGTTGGCTATTTGTTTAGAGTTATGGAGTTAGAATAGAGCAATGTATTTTGTCTCCTGTAGGCTCTTATGTCACTGGATATGAGTAATTATATGCATATAGACAAAATTCACACCTAAGATTCACAGGTTTTAAGTTAATCACCAAAGATGAAGTACTTAAAAAAAAAAAAAAACTGCTTAAAATACAGTATCACTGGGAGTGATAATACCAGTAAAAGAATACAGGTTCTGCCCTTTCTTTAGTGCAGAAAATAGGGCAGTCAATTATATATTCAAATACATGTACATTTTCTCATGTAAAGATGCATTTGGTCATAATAACCAGTGGCGGGGGGAAGGGACGATCAAGACAAGCGGGCTGGGCTTCCCTGGTGGCGCAGTGGTTGAGAGTCCGCCTGCCGATGCGGGGGACGCGGGTTCGTGCCCCGGTCCGGGAAGATCCCACATGCCGCGGAGCGGCTGGGCCCGTGAGCTATGGCCGCTAAGCCTGCGCGTCCGGAGCCTGTGCTCCGCAACGGGAGAGGCCACAACAGTGAGAGGCCTGCGTACCGCAAAAAAAAAAAAAAAAGACCAGCTGGCTATTTGCTTGTGTAATGATGAGTTTCGTAAGTCCAGGGAAGAATTCCAGGGAGTCATCAATACCACGGAATTGTAGTTTCCTCCTTGAAAGCAATGAAACATGATTCATGGTCTTAAAATGACCTTTTAGCGACATTCCATTCATCACCCTCCCTCTTAGGCTGTAGTGTAGATAGGCTATATCTTTGATGATCTCCACTGTTCAGAAACTGTAAGAATTTTTGATTCTCACAAAACACCAACAATAATAGGCAAATTGAGCTCTGTGAAAGGGAATCTATTAAAGTCATTTATTACAGACAAGGCCCGTCTCTGATGAATCCTAGAAGGAAGAAACTAAAAAGATCATCGAAAGTGGAGGCCGCTGTTTGGACCACCTTTTTAAAAATATTTGAATTAGTTGCCAACATAATATCATACCCAGCTGGCCCCCTTGCCTCCTTAGCGTTTGGTCCCTGCAGCTATTTCAGGTTTTAATCCCTATAATAATACTTTTTAATTTTCTTGTTGAGGAACTAGATTCTCAGAGAATTCAGGTGTTTTGTTCCAAGTCACACATCCGATTGATAAATAAACAAGGAGTTTATTGAGATGGGAAACATTTAACATGTTTTATTCCATCATATTAATCCCCAAATTCACACATGTCTCTACCACTTGAATTACATAACTGTGAATTTGAATATCTGTAACTTAGCAATAGGTTAGGAAAGTTGACTGCTTTTCCAGTAATCGTCACTTGACATATTCTTTTCCCAGAGGAAAACAGAAAGCCAACTATCCTTTTCTAATTTACCATAGGTCACATTTTAAAAATATTTATTAGAGAAACATGATGGGAGATATATGAAATGGCTAAACCATGGGGAAAGAGACAAGTCAGCACAGCAAAGAGATAAACACAGATAACACACAGAGTAAATACCTGCTTAGTTCAATCTCAATTATTTAGGAAAACTGGGACAAGACTTGGCTTAAAAATGGAAAGTAACATCTTAAAAATTTTCACCAGCTGCTAGGCACTGTGAATATGTTATCTGATTCACACAACAATCTCTCAAGGGGCCGGGTATTTTGCCATCATTCCTACAAAAGAGGAATCTGAGGTTTCAGAGAGGTTAGGAGCATCCCTGATTCCACCCAACCAGCCAGGGGTGAAGCTGGAACTGGAACCACGTGGGATTCCAAAGTGTGCCTGATTTCCAGGACACAGTTTCCTTCTTCCCATACTATATTCTTAGACACAAATTTTGTGCAGTTGAAAAGTGTAAATAAGTTTGTAAAAGGAGTATTTTTAAACGATGGTGAAACAAAGCATGAGTCATTTTGTTAAAATAAACCCGAGAAAATATGTCCTATATTACTTTGAAGTTAATCTAATTTTAAGCAATCCTTTTTACCCCAAAAGCAAATTCCCTTGGGACTGTCATTAGGCACAGTTTTCTTAATCTGAATTAATTTTGTGCTGGGAAGTAACAAAGGGACATTGCTTTGGTGCTGAATGGTCCTTAATTCAAGCTCTTCTGGAATATTCAGGGACCCTTATTCAAATTTATACAAAATTATGATTCTCTTCTCTCTGAAATATTGAAGTGATGATAACACACACACACACACACACACACACACATACACACACACACTTGTTTCTAAGCACACACAAACACACACGCATATGGTTCTGAATTTCCCGAAACATCTCCAACTCACTCACAAAAACAAGTAAATGTGACCCATTTCTTCTGTTTTTTTCTCTTTTTTTAATTTATTTATTTATTGGCTGCATTGGATCTTCATTGGTGTGCAGGGGCTTTCTCTAGTTGCGGCGAGCAGGGGCTACTCTTTGTTGCGGTGTGCGGGCTTCTCATTGCCGTGGCTTCTCCTTGTTGTGGAGCACAAGCTCTAGGCACGTGGGCTCAATAGTTGTGGCTCATGGCTTTTGGCCCACGGGCTTCGTTGCTCCGCAGCATGTGGGATCTTCCCAGACCAGGGCTCGAACCCGTGTCGCCTGCATTGGCAGGCGGATTCTTAACCACTGCACCACCAGGGAAGTCCCCATTTCTTTATATGACAGCAAAACATCTCCCTTCCAGGACTGCTGAAAATCTTTTCTTTGAAACTCCTTTGACTGAGAGCTAAATCTCTCCAGACAGGCTGAGGAGGGTTAGAGTGTATTCCTTTGAGTAGCAGCCTAGCAGGGTCAAAGGAAGATAAAGGGATTTTCAGACAAGGTTCTGATGAAGAAGGCAGTTGGAATGAGTGGTTGAGGGACATATAGCACCTCCCCTAGGAGACTTTCGACCCCAGTCAAACCCCAGAGGGGCTTCTTCTGCAGAGAGCTCCGTCCTTTCTCCGAGCCTGCTGAAATAAATTCTGTGCCTCTTTCAGAATAGATTTGAATGGTAAATTACCTTGCTTGGAGGTGGAAAAAGAGTAGGGAAGCTTTTCTTTTCCCATGAGGCAGCATCCCTATTTATAAACGGTAATGAAATTGACACAGGTAAACTGATTATGCTAAGTATGCTGGGTACACAGGACTTCTGAATACTGTTTCCTTTGCCTGCTTTTTGGGGTTTATATAGAAACTTGTGATTCTGGGGCTCAGAAGCTCAAGTCCCAATCAGTGAATAATTTATTAACCTTTAGTAAGTTGCTGATCTCTTTGTATCTTGGTCTTATTACTTATAAAGTAATAGCTTTCTTAGTAAATTGTTTTGAGATCTCTTGTTGAAAGGATAAATATGTTGTAATTATGAAGGCTTTTTAGCAACATTCTGACAAGGGATTCTAACCTAAACCCCAACGGACAGGAGCTGTTTATTTTTATCAAGCTGGAAATAAACCACTTTGAAATAATGAGGAACAAGGCATAGTTGGAGTGATATTTTCCAATAAAAAATTCTGTGGAATAGTTGAAAGCAGAATGTACAAGAAAAGCAATGTTAGTTATTGGGCACTGACCATAGGCTAGATGCTGCAGTTAAAGGTGGATAAGACACCATGCCTGACCTCAGGGAGCTCATAGTCTAGAAGGGCTGACAGGCACACAAGCAAGTAGATGCAACAATAGGAGCTTGTACACACCCAGCACCAACATAGAGGACACAGTCACCAACTGGTAGAGCATGATGACCTGTTTTCATGCCCAAATCCAAGAATTTTAGAGCTGGCAGGGATCCTAGAAATATTTAGTCCAACCATTTCATTATCTGAAGGAGGAGCATGAGAGCTGAGAAATTAAGGGACTTGAAAAAGTAGAGAAACCCACATCTTCAGACTCCCAGCTTAGTTCTTTCTTTGTTACACAAATTGAAACCAAATCAATTAGTCAAGTCCGTGAAAACAAAATACAGTATACATATTGAAATATACTGATGTTTGTAATGTCATAAATATGTATATAAGTGTTACCAATATATATTTTAAAGGTCTCTGTAAAGTACATTTATATCAAATTATTTATAGCATATATTATATATTACATAATATACTGTGCCTTACATGTTATGTGATATATAATGGATATTAGTTTTATTTGTATATATGCATTGTACTGTGTATTATATATAAATGTTATCATTAAAATGAATAAATATGCAATAAAAATGTTGCTTGGCACCCCAGAGAAAAGTTACTAGGCACTAGCCTGGATTCCTCATTTTTTTCCCATTATTTTGGCCTGAGAAGACACCCCCTCTTTCTGTTTAAATCAGGTGCTTCCTTCTAACTCCCAGCATAAATGACAGCTCTTCAGGTAACCTCTCTTGATGACCTTAAATCACTGCTGGCTGTCAGCAGTCTGTCCTCATCCCACACCACTAGACAGGTGAATGCCTAACGAGCCCCTTAATTGAGAAGCAGTCCATACTATCACTGAGAACATGACCTTTCGAACAGATGCGGGGTGAGGGGGGGCACTCTGCCTTATTCTAGGTGTGAGAGTTAAGAGTAGTTTCCCTCAGGTCTCTAAACCTTTTCACTTCCATCTATAAAATAATAAGAATTGTACCTACTACATTGTGTCTTTGCCGAATTAAAGTGTATATGGGAACCTAGCACTCAGTGAATATATAGGCTTTTAGTCCTGCTTTGTTTTCTTGTACACTGTGACTGCTCAATAAATATTTGTTAGGCCACATCAAATTTTGTTTTTCTTCAAATATTTTTTACATTTCTCCCTCTTCAATCTTAGATTTATTCCTTTAATTTTGCCACCCAGAAACAGACAGATCATAAAAGCTTTTTAAGATTATTTACATCCCCCTTTGGGTCCTCCAGGAAGACAAAGAGCCAACTGCATCAGATTTTGCCAACAGCGTTTTCTTTCTCGGCAGCGCAGAGCAACAAAGGCAGCTCTGGAAGTTTGTAAAAGCAGTTTTTATTTCTGGTGACTCATTAGCAGAGATGAGAGAGAAGCAAACATCAAATGGTAACATGAACAATCTAAGTAAGAAACAAACTCTGGAGTTTCTGAGTCTTTCTCAGCACAGAAGCCCATCGGGTGAAGGGAAGATTGGCTGCAAGGATGCCAAAATGAAAAATTTCCTTGGAAATTTCCAAGTAGCAATTTAAAAAAATGGGTTTGGGCTGTTTTAGCCTGAATTCTCTAACTGCTCTCATCCCCCTCTTGACTCTGCCCTAGAGACTTCGTTCCCTCTCAGCTCCATTTTTCACCATTATTATAAGGCTAATTCCTATTACATCCACCCTCAGCTTTATCATTGCTCCACCCACTGTCTCAGCTTCTTCATCTCATAGAATTATTGTCTGAGCAAATGAGCATGTCCTTCCAGCTGTGCCTCTACAGACATCCCCAAGCCACCCCTCTCGCCCCACGCGAGAGCTAACCACTGTCATCTCTGACCTTCTTCAGGAGCCTCCTGTCTGTACTCTTGCCTATTAACATCTGTTCTCCACTTAGCAGCCAAAGCAATGATATTTGAAATATATAGAGAGGCTCCCCATTAGTTTTAGAATAACAGCACACTCGTTACCATGGCCTCCACGGCCCTACGTGATCAGGTCCCTTTCTGTTTGACCTCATCTCTTGTTGCTTTCCCCCCCTATTGTTTCCAGAAGTTTCTCAAATGCACCAAGATCTGAGCTAGGGTTTTTGGCCTCCCTGGCTTTATGCATGACTCACATCTTTGATAATTCAATTGGGGTATAAGAAGGGGCTTTAGTTAGGATGTTCAGGGGAACACCGTAAACTAAATGCCTTTCCCTGTGCCCTCATTCCCCTTACCTGAGTTTATTTCCTCATTATCATTTGTTTTCTGGAATGAATTATACATATTGATATTGTCTGTGTCTACACTAGCCCATAAGCTCTCTGAAGGGTTAGCCTAGAACCGGGGCCTAGAACAATGCCTGCCACATAGTAGGTGCGCAAAAAAATATTTTTTGAATGAATGAAGTATTTGTCAAGTTTTGTAAAGCAGTACTTGTAAAGCTACAAATATTGAAATAGCTGTAAAGTGCTTTAGTAGAATGTTGAGTATATGCAGAGAAATAGTTCTTTAAAAATTAGGCAATTTGAAATATAACGTAAGATCAGAGAAAATCCTGCCAGGGTAGGATGACTTTGAATATCAGGCTAGAAAAATCTCCAGATGCCAGGAAGTAGAAAAAAGGCCACTGATGATATCTCTGTTTATGTTCATCCGTATATGATCTGGATTCCACACAGGCTGTACTAAATTCCACCAGACAAATGCTTTTGTATCTTAGATGTCGACCGGGGGTTAAATCTGATAACAGTTTGCTCAACTGAGTCTGGCATGTATTGAGACAGCTCCTGGGCTAGACCTGACTGATGCTGTTGGTAGGAAACCAGATGCTCAGATCATCTTCAAGGCCAAAGAAAGTTCCATCCCGGCACCAGATCTTCTTGTTTTATGTAGACACTTCAGAGATCTAACATCGAAGGCATCTGGGGACAATGCACAAAGGCTCAGAGAATCAGTTTCTATCGCCAAAGATGCAAGAGTACATTCTTACCAATTGTGAGCCTGCGAATGACATTTCCTCTCCTGCTACCATGTTTTGAAGCTTGTTTGCCCTGACATGCAGGCAGAGGCTATTCTTTCAGTTTGCATTTCTGGAAGACAACACTGACCTAGATTTCCTTCTAGTACAGAGTCCACGTGAGGATGTGACTTTGCTGGCTGCTTCCTTAAGCCCCTGGAGATAATTAGCTACTTCTCAGCAGAGAAAAAGAACAGGTAGGGGGAGAAAAAAAGAAACTTGGCCTTGCCTCATGCTAACTGGAAATGAAATGTATTTGTTTCTTTGGAAAAAAAGGCCTCCCAAGTCCTTGGCAGAGGGCGCCAATAGACTTGTATGTATGTGCTGGGAGTTGTCTTTAGTCCAAGACCCAGGGACTGCAGTTCAGCGTGCACAAGATCCAACACAGGTGCAGCCGAGATGCTGTGCGGTTCAGCCAGTCACCCTGGGGGGAGAGCCAGGCGGAAGACTGCGGGGGAGAGCTTTTCGTATTTTAAAAGATACTGAAGTACTACTGCCTGGAGATTTGAAGTATGTAAAGGACCTCTTGGAAAATGCCTTTTCATAAAATGCTGGGGATAAGATGCAGAATAAGAATCATTCCTTCAGAAAAGTTCTGTTTTCACCTCCACTACCACCCCTGAGGTAAAAATAAACCCAACTAAAGTGTGAGATCCCACAGTGTTGTAGGGAGAGGTGGAAACTTCATTCCAGCATTCCAGCAATATAATCGCTTTTGCTTCCATGCACTTTTGTTCATTAAGTATTTATTCACTGCCTGCTATGTGCCCATATGTGGTGGGAAGCAAACATTGAATTTCTCTCATGGAGTCTACAGCCTAGTTTCAAAATGCTGAATGTGCCTTTGCCTTCTTGCCCCAGCTGTGGAGGATGACTTGATGAAATACCAGCGGGAGTCCTCTCCTGGCACGTTAGCGTCCAGGTACACATAAAGGAATGGAAGCTTAGTTCTGTTTCTCCCTGCTTCTACTATCATTTCTCTGCACCAGCTTCTTCCCTGGCACTTGCAGATGTTAAATTCAAATACTTCCTTCAGGAACCTTCCCTCCTTGCTCCAGTATACTCCCAGAGCCCCTGGCTGTACCTCAAGACACAGTAGAGAGAACGTGGACAGTGGCATTAGACAGAGCCAGGTCCAGATCTTGGAAGTCTTCAGAGGCTTCCGCTTACATGCTATGGGACTATGAATAATTTATGGATTTGAATCAATGAACCATTCTTCCAGTGTATAAACTCTGGCTGCATTTGAATCTTGTTCCCATGTATATCAGAATTATTTTTTAAAAACAAACTTTCATTGAGTCCTTACTCTACCCAGGCACTGGAAATACAAAGCTAAGTAAGACACGTCTGGCCTTGAAAGAGGTCATTATGGTCCAGTGTGGTTAGTGGAATCGACACTGACAGGAATTCACAATTTGCAGTGTGGCATGTAGGGGAGAATAACTGATTCTGTCATTATGAGGGGACAGTGGGAAGGGCTTAGGGCTAGGGAGAAGTGAAATCAGGGTAGACTGCGTAAGAGTTTATCTTATGGACAGAGTGGAGAAGGACGTTCAAGGCAGAAGGAACAAGGTGGACAGAGATGCTGGAGGTTGAACAGCCTTACATATTTGGAAAACAGCAATATTTGAGATTGGATTCAGTGTTTATGTTCATCCTCTGTTTCACAGGATTTCACCCAGTCACTATATTTATAATCGTACATATACCTACAGGTCTGCAGTTGTTAACTCCTTTATTTATTCAGCAGATATCTTTGAGTATCTGCTATGTGTTAGGCAATGAAGCAAGTTTGGGCCTATTGGTATAGTCAGATCTCATAATTATAGTCCAATAGTTAAATGGATAATAATTGTAAAAATAATCTTTCAAAGTTTTGCATGATGTTTCTGCCTATGTGATTCTATTCTAGAGGTCAAAATCATCCTAGCACTTTCTGGGACACATTCATTCTAGCACAATAAATGTACTTGAAGCATGAGCATGTATGCATTGAGCAAAGAGTAAATTTAATAGCGATCTTCTCCAGAGAGTTTCACAGAAGACCGATAAAATAACTATCAAGTATTTTTTTATAAGATAGAATGCTCAGTAATAGCAAAAATCTCATCCTCTTATGAGTAAAAAATCCGCTTCTGAAGTGAATATTTCTTATCAGATTGTGGCATCGTTTCAAACAAGACACTTCAAGGCCGTAAGCCAAATATGTGTCCTTTCCAGTCTCCCAATGTGGTGCAGAATTTCTGCAAACAAGGACCCAGGATATTGTTCTTGGGTCTCACTTAGAAATAAACAACCAAAGTATCACCCTCCCAGGCCTGCAGTTTTGAGACATTAATAACTTCTCAGGTTGTGTCAACCTGACATTGTGGAGATGAGGACTAATGATAAATTATTTAGTACATGCTAGAGAGACAGAAATGGTTTGTCACCACGGCAATGGTTATCATGACCTGACTTTGTTATTCATAATGGTGTGTTGCAGCCATCCCCCCACCCTTCCTTACTGCCTACCACAACCCCATATACAAGATATATACCCAGTTCCTGCTGTGAGCATCTCTGTAGAACCAGATCATTAGCTGGCTGTTTATGCCTCATGAGAATCTATATGGAAGACTCTTTATTGATGGATATTTCTTTGCAGTCATCTGGGATTACAGAGCAGAAGATCCCTGCCCTCTGAACCTAAAGTATTAAGGGGGAAGTGAGTTGATCTGAGGGTTATTTAATAAACACTGAATGGAACTAGGAGGTAGCAATGACCCTCAGCTATGGCCCAGTCCCCGGAAATGAATTTTGTCTTTGTACGTTAAACAGCCTCTCTCATCTGTCTTGTACCCAACCAGGCATGAGATTAGTTGTAAAGAAGGAAGGGTCAGAGACATGCACTGTGTAACTCCACGGTACCAGCCAATTCTTGTTAGCAAATAAAGTCTTGATAGAGTCATCAAGGGTGCTCCATACATAGCTATTTTCCCTTCATTTGTTCACTTAATTATTCATCCACAACACTCATTTATTTATCACTTACTGTGTGTTAAGCATCATGCTAGTCTCTGAAGATGCAGTGATGGACCCTCCACATTTAAAGAGATCAAACTTTAGTATGAAAGGAAGTTATGTAAAGGTACATCCGTAATACAAGAGGATCAATGCTATAATTTGTTTCAGCAAACATCGATTTGAGCATCTACTATGTGCCAAACATATTTTAGACAATGTGGATAAACTCAAAGAGTTTAGTAGAAAATATATAAGGAAAGAAAGACATAATAGAGTATTGCAAGAAAACCAATGAAAGTACATGAAGTGTAAAATAGTCTCAATGAGTAGTGAGTATCCTTATTTAGAGACGACTAGACAAGACTTACTAAGACAGGCAACACCTGTTTAAGAGATGCATAGGGATTCAATTCTGGACTACTGGGGGAGGGGTCCAGCATGTGAACAGCACAGATGCAGGAAATCGTTGCATCTTTCACTCCAGTGATGAAAGTGGAGGGAACCACCAAACCTTGCTCATGAAGGACAAAGCATCCTGAATTCTTTTCTTCAGATGAAGGAGAAGGTAAGGTCTTAAAGATGAGAAGATACAATTGTAATTATATTTTAGAATAATTTCTCTGGTGAAAAGGTAGAGGTTGGACTGCAGAGACAATCCCTTCTCTCTGGCACAGTAATTGGTCCAGAGGTCAAAGTAGGCACTTGATCCAATTAAGAACAATAAGAATCATTTCTGGGATGATTTTTATTCTGAAGCTAAGGGAGGTATCTTCTCTATCCTCTTGCCTTGTTCTAAGGGAGATATCCTCTCTATCATCTTGCCTTGTTAAGTTGGGTCAACAGAGCTAGGTTCCACAATGTCCTTCTGCTCTACAGAATAAGCCTGTCTGCAGTAAAAGAGAGTAAGACCAAGAGAATGTCAAGGATGAGAGAAAGAGGGGTGGAGAGAAAGAGAGAGAGAAAGCTAGGGGAAATTATTCTAGTCTGTGAATCCTGTCTTGAGACAGCTCCATCTCTGTCCGTAAATTCCTTTCTGTTTAAATGATTCAAGTTCCGTGTCTGTCACTTGCAACTAAGGGTCCTGACTCATCTAGAAAGGTTGGACTTGATTGATGAGTAGAAATTTAGCAGCCAACTGAGAATATAAAAGGCATTCCTGTCAGAAGGGCCAGCATTTGTAAAAGGACAGTGAGTGTGATTTTATATGGCTAGAACACAGTGCTGTGAAGGGAGGGGAGTGGCAGGTGGTGAAGCTGAAGAGTTGGGCGGGATCAGGGCACATCGGACCCTGTAAATCATACAAAGAGCTGGGACTTTATCCTGTCAGTCAGCACTTCTCAAACGTTTTTGGCCAAAGACCCATTTTTATTTTTTAAAATTTTTATTCCATCACAGGCCAATCAAATATATTTGTAAAACACAGTAAAATGAATAATTAAAAAGGACACAAAATACTAGCTGAATCTTTACTCATGAGATTAAACTGATATAAAATCACTCTTTCTACTAACTATACTTATTCTCGATTTCTGTACTGACTTGATAAATAAACAGCTTGTCATACGGAGTGAAGTCAGAGAAAGACAAATATCATATGATATGGCTGATATGTGGAATCTAAAATAGGCTACAAATGAACTTATCTACAAAACAGAAATAGAGTTACAGATGTAGAAAACAAACTTATGGTTTGTAAGGAGCAGGGGGTAAATTGAGAGAATGGGATAGACATATATACACTACCATATATAAATAGATAACTAATAAGGACCTACTGTATAGCACAGGGAACTCTACTCAATACTCTGTAATGACCTATATGGGAAAAGAATCTAAAAAAGAGGGAATATATGTATGTGTATAACATTCACTTTGCTGTACACCCAAAACTAACACAACATTGTAAATCAACTACAGTCCAATAAAAAATTTTTTAAAAAAGAAAATAAGCAGCTTGCAGTGCAACTCTAGTTCATAGACCACACTTTAGTTACATGACTGGAGATGATGAGAGCCACTGAAATGTTCCAAGCAGAAGTGTCGAAATGTAAGTTGAGATTTTTACAATGACTATACCCATTGTATCGATTAACAAAGATGTCTTAGAGATGCACCAGCAGCTCCGCTCTGAGTCATATCCCATCTAAGATTTTTCTCAGGACCTTGTATGAACACGCAGAACGCATCCTGATAAAAGACTGACGATACAAGTTGTTAGATCTTGCTAAGATTCTGAATGACAGAGTTAGGATTTTATCTTTTTAACAGTTAGAGCTACCCAAGCTCTAACGGAATGAGCTGACTTGTGAAACTGCGACTTTATTCTTGACACTGACAGCAGAAAGAGAGGAAAGAGGCTGAAAGGAGAAGTGTGTATGTTGTGTGTGTGTGTGTGCGCGCGCGTGCGTGCAGGCACATGTTTCCTAGAGCTAGAGGATGGAGTCCTAGTGAAAACAAATGTAGTCTCTCTTCAGTTCTGCTTTTGGTCAGCCTGACTAGGAAGCCATTTAGTCAAGCGTGAGGGGGCGAAAGAAGGATGCTCTATCATATAAGTCTTCCATCCCTGATCTAAGTACATGTGTCCTTCTCTCAGGGCTGAGAAACACGAGCAGTTGGTCTGCATCCCTAGTACCTGGTTATTTGAAATAGATCCTTCCTTATACCGGAACCAGTGCCTCAAAATGGCCACTCTGTAGTACAGTTTCATAAAAGTTATTGTTTATTCTGTGGTCTATATTCTATGTTAAAAAATGTCTGAAGGGCAAAGAAACACCCCAAACCCCAGAGACTGAAACACAAATCTTCTTGGAGTGAATTTTGAAGATATAGTTTCAAAACTCAGCAGGTAACAAGAAGAATTCTCCACAGGGGGTTATCACATAACATCCCGCTTGTACGGGGCTCATAATTCAGAGAAAATGACCCACCTGACTCCTCCCACCCCCCAGCGCTAGCTGCTTTCCTCAGCCACAGGCTGTCAGATGTATTTTTGGAGTCGTCTTTGAGGATGATCTTGATTGAGTTAATCAGTCAGTTTCCCACAGTGCTGATATTCTGACTTCCCTCTAAAGTCTTTAGCAGGAAGGCACATAATTAAACACAGGTAAACTGCATTATTGCCCTAGAATACACAATCTGCTTCTCAAAATTTTTCAGTTAGTAGAGTGTCTGGAAAGATTTTCAAATCATTTATAGTAAATATACAAAATATTAGTATTAATCACAATCTCCTTTTTATGGGGTGTTTACTGTGAGCTGCTACACAACATGCTAAATATCTGAATGTGTTAGAAATATTATCTGATTAAGTTCTAACAGTAACTCTGTTAAGGAATATTTTACTCTCAACTCCTTTCTGCAGATAGGGAAATACATCTATACAGAAAGATTAGGCAACTTGCCCAAGGTGAAAACACTAAAATCTAAATAGGAATGCATTATAAAATGGGAAACTTCCAAGCCATTAGAGGAGGGAAGTAAGTGAATAAAGAAAATGGAACATTCTAACAGAGGGCAAAATAAAAAGAGAAAAAAGTTTTATAAAAAGCCCAAAATGTGATGCAAGAAATAAACTCATATTGATTAGTAGCAATTATGAATGTGTGTAAAGAGCTATATATTCTTTTAAAGAGGCACAGTTAAATATAATGACCCCCCAATATTGAAATAAACTATTTAAAAATATACTTAGAAAACACTAACATAAAGCTGATATGACTATATTACCAAAATATTGCTTTAAGGCAAAAAGCAGTGTTAGGGATAAAGAGAATTATTATATACTAGTGAAAGGAGTAGGTCAGCCTAAATATATAGCACAAAAGAGAACATTGAAACATGGGAGGAAATAATTAAAATAGTTAAGAAAATTTCCACAACTGAAATATATCAGTTTTTAGTTAAAAGGGATCATCAAGTGTCTGACACAATGGACATAAACAGACCCACACCAAGGTACATTACAGAGAAATTTCAGAACACTGGGGACAAAGAGAATATCCTATAAATTTCCAGAAGGAAATAAAAGGTCACAGTCAAAAGATTTTATTGAAAGAAAGGCTGGTAACCAGAAGGTGATAGACATGTGCCTTCAAAGATCTAAAGGGAAATTATTTTCAACTTAAAATTTGACACTGAGCCAAATTATCAGTTTAACATCAGGACAGAATAAAAATATTTTAAGACATAAAAGTGTCGATAGACTTACCTTCCATGCAACGTTGCTCTGAAAACTATTGGGGAATAAGTTTCACGAAAGCTATAGAGAAAATCTGGGGTAAAGAACACACCAGATACAGAAAACAGAAGATCAAGCATGGGGAGAGAGAGATGAAAGGAATGCCCAGGTTGGTAGCTTAGGCAGAAGCTTCATGACAAACTTACACAAAAGGGAACAGATCAAATAGGCTCTCAGATGAACTTCTTGAGGAAAGTAAGATAATAGAGTTCCTGATGTATCTGAATATCATAGGATGAGATTTTAAAACCTGGAAAAGGATTTGAGGTCAAATTATAACAAGTATATAAAAAATTATGCAAACAAAACCAAACTCATTATTCGCTGTAGAGAAAACAAAAAGTGATCATAAATGGCTGAGCTGTGAATAGCATTTACATAGTCATAATATGTAAACAATGAATATTAATGCTAACAAAAGGATGATATAATGAGAGAATGGGAAAATGTTCATGAAAGGTAAAATATCTAGAGAGAACCAAGTCCTTACTTCTTATAGTGGTAATTCAATCGACAAGGCATACAACGAAAAATGTAAGAAATGGCAATTCAAGGATGTTATTTTGAAACATGGAGATAAATAACAAAATAATCAGATAAAAGATTAAAATTTTGTCTGGGAAAGGCAAAGAGAGAAGATGGACATCATCTTTTGGGCTCTAGAGAGCCACTGAAGTTTTCAGCAGGGGTATAAATGATCATATTTGTGTCTTAAAAGAGATCATTGGTGTAAAAAAGGCAATGTACAATGGTGACCTGAATTAAAATACTCAGCACAGGAATAGGCAACAATGTATGAATGCAAAAGAGGCTCAGGAACCAATCTACAGCAGCGGTTCTCAACCTGTGGTCTCCAAATTGAAGCGTCACAAATACACATTTGTTAATTGTTGGAATTTGTTACAGACACATTCTCAGGCCTTATCCCAGAAATTTTGAGGCTGGGGCCCAGTAATCTGTGCTTTAACAAGCCCACTGGGTGATTTTGATGCACAATAAAATTTGAGCCACTGAGTTGTGGGAATTGGTGCTTGATTGGCTGTTTGGGCTGAAGAAGAGGAAGGGAAAGGAGGATAATGTCCAATATCTGGCTTGAGCAACTGGGCAATAAAGAGGAAAATAAAATTCAAGATAAACAGTGCGCAAGTGCTTTGTAAGTGGAGTTACACTCACAGCCCACTGATACCCGGGCAGGGACCCATTTAGCCTTGAGCAGTCTCTGAACAATAGTCCACCTTCAAAGCCCATGGAAATGCTGGAGGTTTTACACGGTCTTCCACATTGGACTTCCCCCACGCTGACTTCTGTTGAAAGTCAGTTTTTGTTTTGTCACAAATAGCTATGAAGCCAGAATCCTTTACAGTTCCTATTCCAATGTGGGTTCTGACCTGCTGCTAAGGTGCCACATGAGAAGGAGTTAAAAGAGGAGGGAGATTGTTAATGACGAAAGGAAGCAATGGCCATGAAATTCATCTCCCTTCTTTCAACAATCTGTCTTGGGCCTTTAAATGTGTCACATAAATCTTTTCTGGCCCAGTTACTTTAGGGCACCAAAGAATGAAAAACGTATGAATAAATAATTTATTTGTTTTAGTGACTAACTCAGGTCTTAGATAACAAATCACTAAAATAATTATCTTTTTTTTTTTTTTTTTTTTTTGCGGTATGTGGCCCTCTCACTGCTGTGGCCTCTCCCGCTGTGGAGCACAGGCTCCGGACACGCAGGCTCAGTGGCCATGGCTCACGGGCCCAGCCGCTCCGTGGCATGTGGGATCTTCCCGGACCGGGGCACGAACCCGTGTCCCCTGCATCGGCAGGCGGACTCTCAACCACTGTGCCACCAGGGAAGCCCAATAATTATCATTTTTAAAGCCTGGTGCAATAAGCATCTCTGAGCAATTCACCTCATTCCTGGATTCCTGCAAATCCTCTTCAAACCTGGCTTCTCACCACTTCATCCGTCTTGCACACCAATGCCAGATTAATCTTCTGGAAGCCCCTGGAACACAAATAATAGTGGAGTTATTGTGGCTCTTCCCTTTTTCTGAACACATTAAAATGGGGGAGAAATGTAATATGTCCTAGTAAGTGGGGAGTAGCCCTTGAGGAAGACTCAGTGGGACAAATAAAAAGAGAGAATCTAATTCTTAGCACTTTTCTCTCTTACTTGAAAAATCTGTTGGAAAAATCTAAAGAAAGGTTGGTTATAAAAGTGCTTTGAGCTTTGTAAATTCATATGCAAGTGTAAGATGGTCTGAGACAAGGTGAGACATGTGCACCTGGAAGGCATTTCTGCCTTGGGCAAATTGGTCAAGCATGTTGCAAAAGTATGGAGTAGACAACGCTTGGGTCTGGGGTTCTGGTTGCTAAGGGGAGGAGGTGTCTATAGGGAAGGGGTAGATAGGGGCCAGGCAAAGTCTCAGAGCAGAGAGTGGAGTCATTCCTTTGGATTCCTTTGGGTGATCAAGGAGCAACACGCTGGTGCCTATCAAAGGACAGGAAATGTAGCTTTGAGGCAGCGACCATTAAGGGTTGACCATCCCAGTGGACTTATGGTGCTGCCGCAGCTTCCCAAGGGCTTCTATCCACGGATGATGGGCAGTGCCCTCATGAGGCAAGCCTAGTGACATGCACATCTAGATCTTCTCACAACCTGGGTTCCCTTCATATCCAGCCCTCTCATCTCAGACCATCTAAACTTGTACACGTGGAGCTGGCTCTAATCCCTTTAGCTCTGTTCCTCCCCAGCCTTCTCCTGGGTCTGATGAATCTTATTTTTTCCTCCCAGCCAAGAGAGTGGTTTTTTGTTTTTGTTTTTGCTCTTGCCGAAAATGTTTTTCCCCAAGCTTTTACCTGTTCCTTAAGTTTATTTTTTTCCCTTAAAGGTTCAGCCTTTTGAGACCTAAAATTGCAGAAAATATTCTTTTTCTTGTGGTTGCTATTATCACCTTTTCGTTTGGGGGCTGAGGCAAGCAGTTAGCTCAGACCAGCATAGTTCCTTGAATGAGAGGAAGGGAAAACTGGGAAAAAACAATCTCTACAAAACGATGATTAAGACTGAGCTGACCCATATTAAATTGCTGATATTCAGCCCTTTTTACTTACAAAATATTGATTTCAAATTGTTTAATATTTTAAAAACCACTTCCTACTACATAAAGGTGTATCCAAAAGCCTTCACTGTAGTAGCTAAAATCACTATTTTTCAAAAATGCAACCCAACGTGTGCAAAGAATTAAGAATTAGTACAAACTAAGAATTAAGAACCTCTTAGTCTAAAAGTGGGGTTAATTAAGGTAGAATTAAAATTAAAAGGTAAGCTTTGCAGGTCTTAAAGTTAGGGATATGGGCTAATGGGAAAAATCAGGGCACAGTAGGGGCAGGAGTGGCCTTGGTGGGGATGAGTTGCTTGAAAGGTAAATTAGTCAAGTGAGAAAAGGGACTTTGCATTTATTACTATCAAAAGATGTGGTTGGGGGAATTCCCTGGTGGTCCAGTGGTTAGGACTCCACGCTCACACTGTCAGGGGCCCAAGTACGATCCCTGGTTGGGGAACTAAGATCCCACGGGCACTAGATGGAGAATCAAAAACCTGATTTTCAACCCCAAGTCTCACACAATGAGCTGGGAAAGCTCGAAAAACTCATTAGGCTTTGTAAATCTATATTACTGTAGCTACTGAAAAAACAGTGAAGGTCATAGCACCTCATCTTGCCTCTCTCACAGGGTTCTTGTCAAGGTCAAATAAAACCATGTAAAGAGCTATAAAAATACAAGTAATTTCTTTATTTACTGCAACGGCTTTTGAAGCCTCATTTAGGCATTGTGGCTTTGTGCATATTATTGATATCAAATTCAGAAAAGATGAAAATAAATTAAGCTCATCTTCAGATGCCCGAGAAATGTCAATAGCGTTTCAATTATGAATGATAAAAGAGAGACATGAGCAAAACCCCAGGCTCTGGCTTGATAAACATTCTTCTGGTGGGAGAAAAATATAGTGTGACGGTTCTGCTTGCAAATTTCTTCTTCCTCCTCCACCTCCTCTTGCCTTGTCCTCCTCCATCTTAATTTTTTTTTTTTTTTTGCGGTACGTGGGCCTCTCACTGCTGTGGCGTCTCCCGTTGCGGAGCACAGGCTCCGGACGCGCAGGCTCAGCGGCCATGGCTCACGGGCCCAGCCGCTCCGCGGCATGTGGGATCTTCCCTGACCGGGGCACGAACCCGTGTCCCCTGCATCGGCAGGCGGACTCTCAACCACTGCGCCACCAGGGAAGCCCCATCTTAATTTGTTGAGCATCACAGGAAGCCAGAGTCTAGCTTAAGTACCTTATGTAATTCTCCACTTTTAATCATATAGTAGTCTTTTTTCTGTGCTCTGTTTCATGAGCCAGCCTGCTGTGCTACTTACTTCAAGATGTAAACTTGTGTAATATAAACTTGTGGAAATAATATACTTAATAGGAAGAAAACATCCTGTTTTAGACAATCCATCCATCTCTCCCCTCCCCCTACCAAAACTCCACATACACTCTATGGGTTTCTCCAGTCAATGGAATTTTCAGGGCCCATAACTGTCTCAGTTCTGTTCTGCAAGCCTGACTTTCCACCCGATCAGGGGAGCCTGGCCTGAGCTCTCAGGCATCAGCCTGGCCAGCTTGGTCCGGGTCCCATCCTTCACAGCTGTCCTATGAGCCCTGTGGGCAATCCTGCTACCGTGAGGTTATCTCATAAAGCCCTGGACACAACCCTCTCCGTGTTATTTCTCTTCCTACCTTATTTAACCTTTCATGTTAGGGACAATAACACTCTCTAGGATGTGGAAGGCCATCTGTGAGGGGCTAATTGATTTCCCTCCATCATTCCATATTTATTTTCCTTCTCCTTGCCTCCAGAGGTATGCTCTGAACCAAAGGCCATAGCAGCACCTCATGCTGGCAAAATCCTGCTTTTATTATTTCTTCCCTGGCAACAATTCTTTATCCACCTTGTCAAGTGACTGAGGACATCGTGACAACCATCTGTTTCCCTCTGCCAGAATCCTTTCATGCAGTTTGACTCGATTTTCAGGACCGTCTCACTAGTGATGCTTGCATTGTTCTCCATTTGCCCGTGCTACCTTTGGCAGGATTTCTTCACTGGGGTTGGCATTTTCACTTCACACTTGTTCATCTGATTAGCGTCCTTCAGTTGTGTATTAGCAGTTTAGCTTCCAGCAAGCGGTCTCTTGGTTAGCTTCCCCTTAATGCTTGAAAGGGTTGCTTTCATCTCATCTCTGCTGACACCATCTTTCTTCAGAACTGAGTGCTGTGGGTTTAACCTCCTAAGGAGCTCTCAGTTCCCCTCCTGCTCTCCTGCTGTGGCATCAGGTCAGGCTCTCATCTCTTCCTGCGTGGAGGACTGATAACAGGTTGTTCTCCTTGCAGACATGCCTGACCCCCTGCGAACCACCACTGCCAAGCAATTTTCCCAAAACACAAGGCTGTGTTCGTGGCACTGCTCTGTTTCAATACCTCAAGGATTTTCCACTGAGCTCAGGCTAAGCCCATCCACTTTGGTTATGACACACATGTCTTTTAAAATCTCCCCTCTGCTTTTCTCTCTAGCAGCATCTTGTGTTATGTCCTCATAATTTTTTTTCCTCACTCAAAACAAACAAAAAAAAACCCCTGGCAGGCTCTTTGGTGGGGATAATGGCTGAATTTGGGAGGGCTCATGCCAAGGAGTACTTCCCAGAACTTCTGCTGCCAGTGCCCTTGTCCCTGTGGTGAGCCACAGCCACCCCCACCTCTGCAGGAGACCCTCCAACACTAGTAGCTGTGTGGCTGACAGGGTCTTGGTGCCCCGGCCGGGTGTCAGGCCTGAGCCTCTGAGGGGGGAGAGCTGAGTTCAGGACATTGGACCACCAGAGACCTCCAGGCCCCATGTAATATCAATTGGCAAGAGCTCTCCCAGAGATCTCCGTCTCAACACTGAGACACCCAGCTCCACTCAACGACCAGCAAGCTGCAGTGCTGGACACCTCATGCCAAACAACTAGCAAGACAGGAACACAACCACACCCATTAGCAGAGAGGCTGCCTAAAATCATAAGTTCACAGAAACCCCAAAACATACCACCGGATGCAGTCCTGCCCACCAGAAAGACAAGATCCAGCCTCATCCACCAGAACACAGGCACCAGTCCCCTCCACCAGAAAGCCTACACAACCCACTGAACCAACCTTAGCCACTGAGGGCAGACACCAAAAACAACAGGAACTACGAACCTGCAGCCTGCGAAAAGGAGACCCCAAACACAGTAAGTTAAGCAAAATGGGAAGACAGAGAAATACACAGCAGATGAAGGAGCAAGGCAAAAACCCACCAGACCTAACAAATGAAGAGGAAATAGGCAGTCTACCTGAAAAAGAATTCAGAGTAATGATAGTAAAGATGATCCAAAATCTTGGAAATAGAATGGAGAAAATACAAGAATCGTTTAACAAGGACCTAAAAGAACTAAAGAGCAAACAATGATGAGCAACACAATAAATGAAATTAAAAATTCTCTAGAAGGAATCGATAGCAGAATAACTGAGGCAGAAGAATGAATAAGTGACCTGGAAGAAAAAATAGTGGAAATAACTACTGGAGAGCAGATAAAGAAAAAAGAATAAAAGAATTGAGGACAGTCTTAGAGACCTCTGGGACAACATTAAACACACCAACATTCAAATTATAGGGGTCCCAGAAGAAGAAGAGAAAAGAAAGGGACTGAGGGGCTACCGTGGTGGCGCAGTGGTTGAGAGTCCGCCTGCCGATGCAGGGGACACGGGTTTGTGCTCTGGTCTGGGAAGATCCCACATGCCGCGGAGCGGCTGGGCCCGTGAGCCATGGCCACTGAGGATGCGCTTCCGGAGCTTGTGCTCCACGGTGGGAGAGACCACAACAGTGAGAGGCCCACGTACCGCAAAAAAAAAAAAAAGGGACTGAGAAAATAGTTGAAGAGATTATACTTGAAAACTTCCCTAATATGGGAAAGGAAATAGTCAATCAAGTCCAGGAAGTGCAGAGAGTCGCATACAGGATAAACCAAGGAGAAACATGCCAAGACACATATTAATCAAACTATCAAAAATTAAATACAAAGAAAACATATTAAAAGCAGCAAGGGAAAAACAACAAATAACATACAAGGGAATCCCCATCAAGTCAACAGCTGATCTTTCAGCAGAAACTCTGCAAGCCAGAAAGGTGTGGCAGGACATATTTAAAGTGATAAAAGGGAAGACACTACAACCAAGATGACTCTACACAGCAAGGATCTCATTCAGATTTGATGGAGAAAATAAAACCTTTACAGACAAGCCAAAACTAAGAGAATTCAGCATCACCAAGCCAGCTTTACAACAAATGCTAAAGGAACTTCTCTAGGCAGGAAACACAAGAGAAGGAAAAGACCTACAATAACAACCCCAAAACAGTTAAGAAAATCGTAATAGGAACATACATATTGATAATTACCTTAAATGTAAGTGGATTCAATGCTCCCACCAAAAGACATAGACCTGTTGAATGGATACAAAAACAAGACCCATATATATGCTGTGTACAAGAGACCCACTTCAGATCTAGGGACACATACAGACTGAAGGTGAGGGAATGGAAAAAGATATTCCATACAAATGGAAATCAAAAGAAAGCTAGAGTAGCAATTCTCATATCAGACAAAATAGACTTTAAAATAAAGACTATTATAAGAGACAAAGAAGGGCACTACATAATGATCAAGGGATCAGTCCAAAAGAAGATAAAACAATTGTAAATATTTATGCACCCAACATAGGAGCACCTCAATGCATACGGCAAATGCTAACAACCATAAAAGGGGAAATTGACGTAACACGATAAAAGTAGGGGACTTTCACACCCCACTTTCACCAATGGACAGATCATCCAAAATGAAAAGATATAAGGAAACACAAGCTTTAAATGATACATTAAACAAGAAGGCCTTAATTGATATTTATAGGACATTAAATCCAAAAACAACAGAATACACTTTCTTCTCAAGTGCTCATGGAACATTCTCCAGGATAGATCATATCTTGGGTCAAAAATCAAGCCTTGGTAAATATAAGAATATTGAAATCATGTCAAGTATCTTTTCCAACCACAATGCTATGAGACTAGATATCAATTACAGGAAGAAAACTGTAAAAAATACAAACACATGGAGGTTAAACAATACACTACTAAATAACCAAGAGATCACTGAAGAAATCAAAGAGGAAATAAAAAAATACCTAGAAACAAATGACAATGAAAACACAATGACCCAAGACCTATGGGGTGCAGCAAAAGCAGTTCCAGGAGGGAAGTTTATAGCAATACACTCCTACCTCAAGAAATAAGAAACATCTCAAATAAACGACCTAACCTTACACCTAAAGCAATTAGAGAAAGAAGAACAACAAAACCCCAAAGTTAGCAGAAGGAAAGAAATCATAAAGATCAGATCAGAAATCAATGAAAAAGAAATGAAGGAAACAGTAGCAAAGATCAATAAAACTAAAAGCTGGTTCTTTGAGAAGATAAACAAAATTGATAAGCCATTAGCCAGACTCATCAAGAAAAAAAGAAAGACTCAATAGAATTAGAAATGAAACAGGAGAAGTAACAACTGACACCACGGAAATACAAAGGATCATGAGAGACTACTATAAGCAACTATATTCCAATAAAATGGACAACCTAGAAGAAATGGACAAATACTTAGAAAAGCACAACGTTCTGAGACTGTACTAGGAAGAAATAGAAAATAAAAACAGACCAATCACAAGGACTGAAATTGAAACTGTGATTAAAATTACTCCAACAAACAAAAGTCCAGGACCAGATGGCTTCACAGACGAATTCTATCAAACATTTACAGAAGAGCTAACACCTATCCCTCTCGAACTCTTCCAAAATGTAGCAAAGGGAGGAACACTCCCAAACTCATTCTACGAGGATACCATCACCCTGATACAAAAACCAGACAAAGATGTCCCCCAAAAAGAAAACTACAGGCCAATATCACTGAAGAACATAGTTGCAAAAACCCTCAGCAAAATACTAGCAAACAGAATCCAACAGCACATTAAAAGGATCATACACCATGATTAAGTGGGGTTTATCCCAGGAATGCAAAGATTCTTCAATATGTGCAAATCAATGTGATAAACCATATTAACAAATTGAAAGATAAAAACCATATGATGATCTCAATAGATGCAGAAAAAGCCTTAGACAAGTCCAACATCCATTTATGATAAAAACCCTCCAGAAAGTAGGCATAGAGGGAACTTACCTCAACATAATAAAGGCCATATATAACAAACCCACAGCAAACATCATTCTCCATGGTGAAAAACTGAAACCATTTCCACTGAGATCAGGAGCAAGACAAGGTTGCCCACTCTGACCACTGTTATTCACCATAGTTTTGGAAGTTTTACCCACAACAGTCAGAGAAGGAAAAGAAAAGGAATCCAATCTGGAAAAGAAGAAGTAAAACTGTCACTGTTTGCAGATGACATGATACTATACATATAGAATCCTAAAGATGCTACCAGAAAACTACTAGAGCTAATCAATGAATTTGGTATAGTAGCAGGATACAAAATTAGTGCACAGAAATATCTTGCACTCCTATACACTAATGATGAAAAATCTGAAAGAGAAAATAAGGAAACATTCTCATTTACCACGGCAACAAAAAGAACAAAATACCTAGGAATAAACCTACCTAAGAAGACAAAAGACCTGTATGCAGAAAACTATAAGACAATGATGAAAAAAATTAAAGATGGTACAAAGAGATGGAGAGATCTACCCTGTGCTTGGATCAGAAGAATCAACATTGTGAAAATGACTATACTACCCAAAGCAATCTACAGATTCAATGCAATCCCTATCAAACTACCACTGGCATTTTTCACAGAACTAGAACAAAAAATTTCACAATTTGTAAGGAAACACAAAAGAACGCGAATAGCCAAAGCAATCTTGAAAAAGAAAAATGGAACTGGAGGAATCAGGCTCTCTGACTTCAGACTATACTACAAAGCTACAGTAATCAAGACAGTATGGTACTGGCACAAAACCAGAAATATAGATCAACAGAACAGGACAGAAAGCCCAGAGATAAACCCAAACACATATGGTCACCTTCTCTTTGATAAAGAAGGCAAGAATATAAAATGGAGAAAAGACAGCCTCTTCAATAAGTGGTGCTGGGAAAGCTGGATAGCTACATGTAAAAGAATGAAATTAGAACACTCCCTCACACCATACAAAAATAAACACAAAATGGATTAAAGACTTAACTGTGAGGCCAGACACTATAAAACTCTTAGAGGAAAACATAGGCAGAACACTCTATGACATAAATCACAGCAAGATCCTTTTTGACCCACCTCCTAGAGAAATGGAAATAAAAACAAAAATAAACAAATGAGACCTAATGAAACTTAAAAGCTTTTGCACAGCAAAGGAAACCATAAACAAGACGAAAAGACAACCCTCAGAATGGGAGAAAATATTTGCAAATGAAGCAGCTGACAAAGAATTAATCTCCAAAATATATAAGCAGCTCATGCAGCTCAATATCAAAAAAACAAACAACCCAATCCAGAAATGGGCAGAAGACCTAAATAGACATTTCTCCAGAGAAGATGTACAGATTGCCAACAAACATATGAAAGGATACTCAATATCACTAATCATCAGAGAAATACAAATCAAAACTACAATGAGATATCACCTCACACCAGTCAGAATGGCCATAATCAAAAAATCTACAAACAATAAATGCTGGAGAGGGTGTGGAGAAAAGGGAACCCTCTTGCACTGTTGGTGGGAATGTAAATTGATACAGCCACTATGGAGAACAGTATGGAGGTTCATTAAAAACTAAAAATAGAACTACCATATGACCCAGCAATCCCACTACTGGGCATATACCTTGAGAAAACCATAATTCAAAAGAGTTGTGTACCACAATGTTCATTGCAGCATTATTTACGATAGACAGGACATGGAAGCAACCTAAGTGTCCATCGACAGATGAATTGATAAAGAAGATGTGGCACATATATACAATGGAATATTACTCAGCCATAAAAAATGAAATTGAGTTATTTGTAGTGAGGTGGATGGACCTAGAGTCTGTCATACAGAGTGAAGTAAGTCAGAAAGAGAAAGACAAATACTGTATGCTAACACATATTTATGTAATCTAAGAAGGAGAAAAAAGGTCATGAGGAGCCTAGGGGCAAAACAGGAATAAAGACACAGACCTACTAGAGAATGGACTTGAGGATTTGGGAAGGGGGAAGGGTAAGCTGTGACAAAGTGAGAGAGTGGCATGGACATATATACACTACCAAATGTAAAATAGATAGCTAGAGGGAAGCAGCTTCATAGCACAGGGAGATCAGCTTTGTGCTTTGTGACCACCTAAATGGGTGGGATAGGGAGGGTGGGAGGGAGACTCAAGATGGAGGGGATATGTGGATATATGTATACATACAGCTGATTCACTTTGTTTTACAACAGAAACTAACACAACATTGTAAAGCAATTATACTGTAAGATGTTAAAAATAATATTAAAACTCAAATAACCTGATGCTTCTTCAGAAGGCTTGTGTTTCAAGTGTACTTAAAATTCTCCCATTTCTCCCCATTCTGATTCTTTCTAAATTAAATTCCTTTAAATGGGTATCTTCTATTGGTTTCTTTCGGCTGTTCACACTTGTGTCTGAGGACTTAGTGCTATGATGTCACTAGTCATGTGGAAAAAAATATTTTCTTCCACGTGACGGGAAATTCTCAAAGATGTTAAAACATAGAAAAAAACCGAAGAAACCCTGACAGTGGTTCTGAATTGGTAGTGGGTGAACTTTTGGCAGTATCTGGAGGTGTCTTTCATGGTGGTCACTGGTGCTGGGAATAGAGGATGCCTCTGGTATCTACTGGGTAGAGGCCAGGGGTGCTGCCAAACATCCTACAATGCGCAGAACAGCTACACACGGCAAAGAATTAGCCAAAATGTCAATAGTCCTGAGGCTGAGAAGCCCTGTTCTAGCCAGATTAACCTACTTGGTTGTGCTTCCGTATCTTTGGCCAATGACCTTTCCTCTCCAAAGCGCCCCTCTGTCCCTCTGTCCCTCTGTCCCACCACCATTGCCTGTTAATGTCTAATTATCCTTCAAGGCTCAGCTCAAGGATCACCTTGTTTTGGTGTACAATGGCTGGTGCCCCTCTTCTGAGCTTTTAGTCATCGAAAATTTCAGGCAATATATATTTATAGGACATCTACTAAGGACCAGGACCGTGGTAGGTTTTAGAATTAAAATAGTGAGCCAAGTTAGCATGGGCACCACACTGATAAAATCAACAGCCTGGTGGGGGAGATAGAAAGTCATCAAATAAGCACACAGATAAATGGGGTACTCACCTCCCTGTGCTTATCTCCTCTGTGTGTGGAAGGACCCCTGGCCTTTATTTTATTCTGGAGTTTTGTTCAGGGGTCTCCCCTAGGCTGGCCTGATGTTGGCAAAGTTTTTGTTTGCTTGGTTTTTGATCTTGTGTTATCTCTTCTTATAACCCTCTCCTGAACACATGACCAGAATCCAAGTTCTATACCATTGTGTCCCAGGCTGTTCCCAATGGACTTGCCCATTTCCATCACCCCTGCCTACCATCTGTCTGCACCCACAGTCCTATCAGGTCACGGCCATACCTGCATGGTTTTGAATGCTTTCCCCTCCCCTTCATTCTTTGGCTAAGTTTTCCTTCTTCCATCAAGACTCAGCTCATGTGTCACATCCTATCCACAGGTTCTGAAAATATAGTCAGACCCTCTATTTGTGGGCTCTCAGCACATGGTACATATTTGTATCTCAGCATTCAGTAAAGAAAAATGGTAAAAAGCATAGTTTCTAGAGTCTGACAGATCTGAACTTACTTTCTAAGCCTTAGTTTCTTCATCTGAACAATAAATAATAGTGTCTACCATATATGTTTCTGAAACTGTTAAATAAAGCAATCCTGTAAAATGCCCAGCACAGTATTAAGAACTCAATAAATGTTAATGGTTATTACTATCTCTAACCATATTGTAGGATATATAACTGATTCTGTAGCTCTCGCCTGGACTAACTGCTTTCTCTCTGAGGATAGGAACTGTATTTTATTCATCATTGTAGCTCAGAGACAAGAAGAGCCTGGATAGTAGATGCTTGTTGCATATTTGAGTCAAGGATGGGGATCCAATTTACAGTGGTCTCTCCTGTAGCAGTTAAATACTTAACATTAATTGAGCACTTACTACGTACAACAGCGGGTGGGTAATCACACAGATTGCCTCATTTAATCCTCATACTCACCCTATGAGAATGGTACCCTTATTATTACTTCCCATTTTACAGAAAACTGGGGCACAGAGAGGTAAAGAGCCTGCCCAAGGTTACACAGTTAGCAAGTGGCAGAGTCCAAATTTAAACACAGGGAGTTTAAATCATTAGATCTTCACTAAAAAGTTAGATAAAGTTAATATTTATTTTAAGAATTTATTGTTGGTGTAGTACAATGGACACAAAGAAGCTTTTTGTCTAGATGCAGATGGTACAAAAACACCTACTTCTTTCCCAGAGCCACCAAAATTATTTCAAGCTTTCAGAGCCCTTCCTGGTAAGACTCAGTAGGGTGTAGGGTGGTGGGATTGGGGTGGGAGGTATTCGACTTCTAATCCAAACCAGACACTCGCAAACAAGGCAACTATTCATGTTTGCCTTCTCCATTTTCCAGGATCTTCTATAATAAATAATGTGGGAAATATGTAAATGAGAGGAGGAGAGAATTAGAGGGATGAGTGTGCCACACCAGGAAAGTTGAGAGAAAAACGGTTTATTCACAGATGAATGAAGAAACATCTCAGTGGAGTCCCTAAACAGGGATGACATTGTCCTCCAAGAATATAGGCCACCTAATTGCCGGTTTTTACTGGGAGGTGGGGAGAGAAGTATTAATAAAGTGTATTAAAGAAGCAGTCTCACAGCATTTCGGTCCCCGGTAGTTCCTCCACCAGGAGCTTGTAGAGAGTAACTCAGCTGTAAAGAGGACCCGGGGAGTTCTTAAGCTACCTGGCCGCCTAAGGCACCTATTTAAATTCTTAATTTTAGCCAAATGAGAATTATCCCTGCAGCAAAGTGAGGTGAGCTACTGAGTTTCACTGTTTGCTCTTAGAGAAAACTGCAATTAATCGTCTGAAAAGTCACTGGGGTGTAAAACTTGCAATGTAGAGAGCAGATGTTATTAAAGCGTCAAGCTTTTCGCATGGATGAATGATGCTGCCACCTCCTCCTAAGACACAGTTCTGGGGTCCAGGCTGTAGGCTTGGGTTACAGGGGACACTGGTATTGTGAGGTCCTTCAGGCTAGCCTGGTGGCTGAATCTCCCAGCTTAGGGAGAACAGAGAGCTCAGTTATATCCCCAAACCTATCAAAAAACTGCAGAAGAAGGGAGCCTCAGGGATATGCCTGTTTAACAGGCTGAAGTGTCTCATGCCATTATCAACTTCCTCTGTCCTTTACTTTTCTGACTGAGGAGAGTAAAGGTCATAGACACCAGTAAACCAAACACAGTGGAAATAATGAGCTCTCAGGAAAGGAGGGGCGATGCGGGCAGAGATGAAAAGAAACTGCTTGGATTATGAACTTGAGAAGAACATTGCCCCAGTGGCCTCAATGTAATTGATTTGCGGGGAAGAAAGAATGTTGTTGTTGTTGTTGTTTTAATGTGTGATATTGCATGATCCCAACTCCCAATTTTTTTTTTTAATTTATTTTTTGGCTTTTTTGGGTCTTCGTTGCTACGTGCGGGCTTTCTCTAGTTGCGGCAAGCAGGGGCTACCTTCACTGCGGTGCACGGGCTTCTCATTGCAGTGGCTTCTCTTGTTGCAGAGCACAGGCTCTAGGCACACGGGCTTCAGTACTTTTGGCGCGTGGGCTCAGTAGTTGTGGCTCATGGGCTGTAGAGCGCAGGCTCAGTAGCTGTGGCACACGGACTTGGTTATTCTGCGGCATGTGGGATCCTCCCAGACCAGGGCTTGAACCCGTGTCCCCTGCATTGGCAGGCGGATTCTTAACCACTGCGCCACCAGGGAAGTCACAAAAGGGAACCACCTGACCTGAAAACAATCCAAAAGGAAAAATAAGTAAATTATTCGTGGAGACTATTTGATTAAACAAATATCCTTTAAATATATATTATTTTACTGCTTGCAGTGGGGAGGGGTAGTTCCCCAAAGATAAATTGGGACGCAATGAGGAAGAAGACGCACTGGGCAGACGAAAGCAGCAGATGTATCAATACCTTGTACAGATTATAATATATCAAATCATATATATCATTCAATATACAGCATTCAAGAAACAAGAAAGAAAAACCAAATCTGATCCTGTATGTACATACGAATCTTTAAATAATTAAAACACAATAAAATATTCTTAACATGGGAACTAACTGAACACAATTTGGTACTCCAGGTTCTTTTGTGCAAAATCTTTGATGAATGGATTTCTTAAATTATTAGAGATGTGCTTCATAGTTTAACTGAACCACAAGTTCTTTATTATGATTATATGTATTACATATTACTTGTTACATATTCAATTTTACTAGAAAAGCACCAATATATTTTATACATGCAACAGATATAGCATATGATATATATAACTATGATATAGCACATCCATACTATATGATTATATATAAGTACATATACATTACATATAATATATATCAAGTTATACTAGCAAAGCACCAACAATAGACATTTCTGGCCAATAGAATTCTCTAGTTGACAGAATTATGGTAAGAGAGGTTATATTTGTATCATTGGCCAATGAAATATATGATGGACAAGTATGTGTCTGGAATGACCAGGGAGTCTGGGAAGGTAAATTTTACTCCAAGATTTATTTATTGATCCCAGTTATACCTGAGAGTATCCATTGACTCACTTTTCCCTGGAAGCAGCACATTTCGGCTCTGAACCCAATTATCTTCTATAGTTCAGCCTTTGCTTTGGTTTCAGAGCTCATCCAGGCAAGTGCTTTCTCTGGCATCCATTTATTCCCTTGTAAGTATGAACAAAATGAATCGGCAATCAGAAAGACAGCCAGGGTATGATTAGCCAGAGTGTACTGGATAAATAGCGTTTCAGTTCCCCACATGTTGACAAAATTTACAGTGTTGCAAATTACAAAATTCACTCTGGGTTATTCAGGAGAAATTAAAATTAAATACTGAGCACCATGACTTTACTGCCCTCCTGGCCAGACTTGAGCATCCAAATGGCATTGATTCATCTGGTAGTACATCATCGTGGGTCTCGCAGAGCCCTTTACAGGGGACTACGGCACTCATACTAGCACCATCGGTAGCACCCGGCTCCCATATTTATTCCAACAGCGCCCTTATGTTGTGACCGTAAGACCCTGATGTGAGATGATAGTTCTGCAACAAGCATTAGTATGGCGTTTCAGTCCCTATGTAAAACCTTCAAACAAGGCAAAGGCCGAGGGAACTCGCTGGATACAGTCGAATGGAACAGAGCCAAGCTTGCGATCAAGAAGGCTCTTCTGTCAGTAAGGAGGCAGGAGTGGGAGAGGGGAGAGAAGAAAGAGATGGAGAGAAAGGGCTTAGAAGACAAGCAAGGGGAAGAAAAGGCAGGAAGAGATTATAAAACGGAGAAGGGAGAGGAGACTAATAAAAACCTGTTCTATAAGGCACAGGAGGAAAGGCCAAGAGTGAGAGTGATGCCACGGGAGAGGGAAGTCAGAGGAACGAGAAGGCTCTGACCCAGCCCACCTGCAGGCAGGAAGTCGGCGCTCATCGCCGCTCATCGGCGCGCGCTTGTGTGCACATGCGCGCCCGGGCACCAGCTTGCTCACCGGATAGGCCATCAGACTGGGACTGGTGGCTGGGCCGGGGCTGGTGGTGGCGTTACGAGGAATGGGCAAGTGAGAGAATAGTGCAAATAACAACAGTAAAGCAAAAGCAAAGTGGAGACAGATTGTATATGTTTCAGTGCAGAGAAATGTAACAGCCTGGAAGAGCAGTGGGGAGGCCTCTAGTCTTAATTCTGCCATTAATAATAAGAACAGTAATGGCAACATTTATTTGGGACTGCTGTTTTCCAGACATGGTGCTGAGGGTCTCACATATACTCTCTTTTTTAATCCTTGCACCAGTTTCCTGCAGCAGGCCCTGCTATCTTCCCTTGTGGGCACAGGAGGACACTGGGGGGCATTCAGCTACTTGCCCAAGGTCACATAGCCAAGTGGGGAGGGGAAAAGGGAGTAAGGGGGAAGCTGGGACGGGGGTCAGGACCACCCACAGTTTCAACCCACTTTACTTATTAGAATCTGGGCTACGTTTTTTGTCTGACAAAATGCTTAGCAGGGGCTTCCCCGGTGGCGCAGTGGTTGAGAGTCCGCATGCTGATGCAGGGGACACGGGTTCGTGCCCCGGTCCGGGAAGATCCCACATTGCGTGGAGCGGCTGGGCCCCTGAGCCATGGCCGCTGAGCCTGCGCGTCCGGAGCCTGTGCTCCGCAACGGGAGAGGCCACAACAGTGAGAGGCCCGTGTACCGCAAAAAAAAAAAAAAAAAAAATGCTTAGCAGTTGCAAACATCTTGAGGTCACTAACCAGACACCTGCTGAGATTCCTTCTTGCTCTTTAAGTCAACGCAACGCATAAAGTCCTTTACTTCCAAATAAGGAATGAATGATACTGAGATTGTAGGTGGCTCAGGGGTCCTTTTCTAAAGCCTTTCTCTTTCAAAACAACTTTCTATATCGTGGGGAAGTGGGTGACATACACACAAGTAAATACTAGAACTTATAATCATAACTAATTTCCCTATTCATTTTATTCAGGAAGGATGATGAGGAGAAAGCTTTGTTCTAGAACTGTAAGTGGCCAAGTTGATACACAGGCTTTGATGGGCAGCCGATAAGGCTTATGGGCCTTTTGCCAGAGAGGAGAAAGAGAATTCCTGTGAGTGAATGAGTGTGGAGGGAAGTATCACACTCATACCTGGCAGCTTTGGTCATGCCCACGCTTTCCCAAATCTTATAAGCAACCTCCTTAGCAGAGCAATGAAGTCCTGTCTGCTGCCGGAAGTCTAAGCCAATGCAACAGTGGTGCCTGTGGCAGGCACTGAACCATGAGGACCGTGTCTCTAAAATAGACCATGAAAATGTAACCCAAGACGATTACTGTCTCCTGTGGGATCTTTTCTTATTGGTGTGGGCAGGCAGGGCTGTTCAGTAGCAGAAATTGGGTAAGGGCTGTGAAGGGAGTCATGAGAGCGAGAAATAAATTCTCTCTTTACTGTAGATTTTATTGAAGAAAGGACTCAGAAAACTGTAGGAGTGCATCCTAAGATTTCATGTGCCCATCTTCCTGAGGTCTTCTTGGGAGTTGCTCAAAATCTCTTCTCCTAGATTCTCTGGTCTGGGTCCACACTGTGCCCCCAGCATCCCTGGGCATCCCTTCCACTTCTGGCTTATGTCCTGCTCCCTTCCAAAGCCCTGACATTGGCAGACACATTGCTGACCTGGGACTGTTTCCAGCACTCAGGAAGTCTGGTCAGGTCTGATTGCTCATCTCTGTCTGGGGGAAGCCCCCTGGAATACTGGTGAATATAACTTTAAACCTCATCATAGAAAGAAAGGAAGAAGCTAAAAGTAGAAACTGGTAAGAGCAAGACTTGGAATTCTGGGAGAATTAAGAAGTAAGAGGGACAAGAAGGCTTAGGATCAAAAATGATATGCAGGGCTTCCCTGACGGCGCAGTGGTTGAGAGTCTGCCTGCCGATGCAGGGGACACGGGTTTGTGCCCCGGTCCGGGAAGATCCCACATGCCGCGGAGCGGCTGGGCCCGTGAGCCATGGCCGCAAAGCCTGCGCGTCCGGAGCCTGTGCTCCGCAACGGGAGAGGCCCCCGTACTGCAAAAAAAAACAAAAACAAAAAATGATATGCAGATTAATGGGTGTTTTAATGAGTGGTTCTTTAAGAAATTGGGGTAAGGCAGAGAAGAGACAGGAAGAAAGACCAGTTAGGGTATTTTAAACATAAGATGAAGCAAAAAGAGCTAGAAAAATTAATGTCTTATTTGTTTATCTTGAAACAGATTAGATAAATGACTAAAATTTTACATAACGTAAAATACCAACTATAAAAGTTATTCATAATATCCAATGGAGAAATTATATTTTAGCCCAAGTGCCTTTAGTGGCATTGAAAAAGATGACCCCACAATTTGCTACCTTTGAAAAAAGTTTTGTAAGAAACTAATAGAAGAATCTAAATGACACAGAGCCTACACTTTGCAGGGGGGCAGGGGAGGGGACCACATCTTCCCTTAAGTACTTCCTCCTTCTTCCCTCCCTCCCATCCCTGCCAAATGTAGATCAGACACATGTGTCAAGGGGACTCGGTCACTTTGTCTGCATGTTAACTGTTATATTAAGATTTGCTGCAAAAAGACAGTCCGTTAAAGTTTTGCCTCTGAAGAGGGAAAAGAGTGGAAATAAATTATCAGCTGAAGGACATTTTAGAAGAGCTCTTTTAGCATTCGTCATTACTATTTCAGACTAATTGAAATCCGTTGTTCCAGGGCCTCAACTCTACCCAGTTCAGCTTTGCCCTTGGGAAAGCTTTATTTCTTCCCATATCTGGGTCAACAAATAGTGTTCTGATTCGTTAGCCCTGTAAAAATATCCAAGAGGACTCAATGAGGTAATTCAGCTTTCAAAACTTTTCACAAGAGTGCAGAATTGGGGTGGACTTCTTCTCATGAGAAGCAGGAGCAGGCCAGAATGATGCTTTGGGCTAGGATGGAAGCAAGACACTCACTGAGAAATAAAATTGGCCAGACTAGTGGTGCACAAAGCTGAGGGCAGTTTTCTGAAGCAGCATCTAGATGATACTAAACAAACCATTTGCAAGGGAGAAGTTATTCATCCACAGCTCTACCCAGGAAAGTACAGCCCAGCATCATCAGGTCTTTCTGTCTTTACAGTCACTGTACTCTAAAATTCATTTTCCTAGTCTGATGTACAGTTGGATTGGGAGATTTGAGAGCACTGGGAAAAGGCTTGCAATCGAAATGTAACCTACATGACCCTTCCTTTGTGCCCGATTTGTTGTTAATTGAAGCTGAATTACATTTTCATATCAATTATAGGAGAGACCAGGATGAAAAAGAGTGGGACACAGGATAGATCAGTTTTGATGGGAAGTTAGAGGGTATGTGTTTCCAGAGGACTAGGTTAATGGAAAGAGCATTGAACCAGGACTCAGGTCTACGTTTTGAGTTTTTTCTTTGTTTCTTATTAATTACCTGACCTTGGGTAATCCATTTGGAATTTTAGAATCTCAGTTTTCTCATTATAAAATTAGGATAATAGCATCTCCCCTAACAACTTTACAGGGCTATTGTGATTATAACTCAAGGTGGGCAAGGGAAGATCCAGGTTCTCTGGAGTCTGAAACTTACAGAATTTGGGGTACCCTCGTTAAAAAACAAGAATTACAAAGTTCTAAAAATGAAATTAGGTATAATGTGGAAATTTAGAAGAAGAAATCACAATATGTTATGAAAACTGTATTCCTGCCTGAAGTTTATTTTAGCCAGATGTCAAAAATATTTCAAAGAATGTGGCCCAGAAGAGACACTTGAGAGAGGAGTGAGAGTAAAGTGAGAGACTGGTCATAACAAATTGCAGTTAAAATACCTGCTTTTGCAAATTTTACAGAAACACAGAGCATGTGAACATATTGCCAGGGTCTCAGAAGGGACTTGTACCTGTGGGAGACCCAGCAGCCAAAGCTTTTTGAGCTTCACGGTAAATCAGTTTCTTAGATGATGTTTGTTAAAAATCTTTTTGAACCGTAAAGCACAATATAGATGAAAGGCATTGTTTCCATTTTTCCATTTTCAGAGTTGTTGCCTGCTATGAAGTCTATTTAATAGGCTACTGTTATAATTCTATTACAGTAAACTTGATGCAAATTGGGGTTTAGATGATTTGTATCACAGCTACAACCTAAATTATTTGCTTCAAAGAGTATATTTATTTAAATTTCTTTTCTCGGAATATATACACCCAATTGCATTTATAAAGCAGCCTTTAGATTTATAAATGACTCGTATATAGTTTCTAAAACACTTTTTATTTGAGCCTTGTATTATCTGTTGCTAGGTAATAAATGATCCCCAAACTTCATAGCTTAAAACAATAATAATCAGGTATTATTTCTCATGCTTTCTGTGGGTCGGTTATTTGGGAGTGGTTTGCATAATTCTGGCTCAGGGTCTCTCACGTTGTTGCAGTAGGATTTTGGTTAGAGCTGCAGTCATTCTGTAGGCTTAACTAAGACTAGAGGATTTATTCCAAGGTGCTCACATAGTTGGCAAGTTGGTGCTGGCCATCCAGCATCCAGAGAGAGAGAGAGCCAATAGAAGTCATCTTACCATTTATGACCTAGCCTAGGAAGTCATCAATGTCACTTCCCTTGCATTCTATTGGTTCAGGAAATTAGAAGTCAGTCCAGATTCAAGTGAAGGGAACAAAGGCCTCTCCTCTTAGTGAAGGATTATCACCATCACATGGTCAGAGGAGAGTGTAGAATGGAATATAAATTGGTACCACCATCTTTGGAAAAGATGTATGTACAAGCCTCATGCAAACTTGGGAGATGGGTAGGGCAAACATTTTCATCTTTCTTCAGCTAGAGGGAAAACTTCAAAGCACTTTGTTAGGAAGAAACCTAATATGCCTGGGTCCAAATCCACCCTCTATACCGTAGCTTATTCTCTGAGTTATTCTGGAAGAAAGTTACTTAACCTCTCAGGATTTCTCTTGACATGTTTGTTAACTCTAACAACATGGTTCTCATAAGGCTTAAATGAGATAAAGTCTATGAGGGGGTCAACCAGTGCGTGGCACACAGTACATGCTTAATAAATGGTAGGTACATCTTGGAGATGAGAAAACACCAACTGAAACATGAAATAATTTTTCAAGGTTATAAACTATAAAAAAATCAAAGTATCAAAGCAAAATCTTTTAACCTAAAGTGCAGTAATTTCTTCATTATAATAGGGCACTTCGCCAAGCAGATAAGTGACTGATCCTTTGTGTGTGTATGTAATTCATATGTAATTTGTTCCTATAGCTTGATTATAAATAAAAGCCCTTCTTTTAGTCTAACTTCAAATACCAACTGTAAAGTTAAAACTCTTCCAGTTCCAGATGCCCGTTGTTTATTTTTGGATGATCCACATTGTTGATGATGGAAGCACTGAACTTGTGAATTACTTTTTAATTATTCAATTTGATAGGATACACAATATGTAAAATTACTAGGAGCCTCAGTCAGGAACAGATTTCCATTTTTTCCCCTTAGTTAACAGACTTAGTTATGAACAATAACATAGCTGAATTTAGCACACAGGAAAATGTGACCATAGTTTTCAATTGTTATGCATATTGACTAATTGTTTTCTTTTTTCTTGAATATTAAAAGTGATTAAGGTGGTTTGTTCACCAAGAATTATTTGGGCCATATCTGGTGGGAGGTTGAGGAGAAGGGTTAGCAGAAAGTGTTTAATGCACTAAGCATAAGGTTTCCATAATTCATTAGCTCCACTTTTGTACACCTTCCTGTGCATTTATAGAGACTGCATACATTATACAGTGATGGATGGGACGCTGATTAAATAAAATTTGTTGCTCTTGCCCAGAATACATTTTTTCACATTAATTTAAAAAATTCTAAATGGTGTCCTTAAAAATGACTAAATGTTTATGCCAGCATTGAACACCAGAGTTAACCAGAGTTATCAGGAATTTGACAAATAAAAAGTTTGCTTTCCCTTGACTTCTGCTCACTCTTTCCCATTAAGACTGAGAAACAAAGCAAATGAAAGGATGAAGCCCTGTCCCAAACTTTCAGCAATTCTTGAGTTCTTCACAGTGTTCAAAATACTGTGCAAGGGTATCTTCCACGCCCCGGGGAAGTTATGATACTCAGAAAGCTTGCTATTCTGTCTCCCTTTAGGAGAATCACTACGTACCTTCATATATTAAAGGTTCTCGGAAATCAAGTAACAAAATCCATTTAGCTTGGTTTAACTCAGTGTTTCTGAAGTGTATTTGAACAGGGAGTTCTTTTTTGTTCTCTGCTTTTTCAAACAACTTCAATTGACATCTCAGGGACTCTCATCCTCTTTTGCAGGCTGCACTCTAATTATTTCAGTTTATGTATGTAATACCATTTTACTTAGCAAAGCTCCTACTGATGGATATTTTAGTTGTTAGCAAGATTTGCTACTTTCAACCCCCCATTTGTAAATAGTAGCATCTATTCATAATTATTGTCTTTAGATAGAGTTCTAAAAATGGGATGCATGGTCTTGACCTGGTCTAGATGTATAAGCCACAGATCAGCCTCCTTGAACATCACCAAAATTGCTCTGTGGAAACCCAAGCGCAATCATCTCCCTTCTGCAGTAGAAATCTTATGGTGGCCCCATAGTGACAATTAGAGCTAGAGGCCCTGATGTTCAGGGACAGACAAAGCCTCGTCTGCTGCATTTCTATGGAAGCCAGCTCTCTGCTTCACCCTGCTTCCACTCTGGATCTGCATAGTTTGTTTTCATCAGTTGTAAAATCTGCCACAGAGGTATCAGGTGAGCACCTCTGACTTCCTGGCTGAGAAAACCTTGGGATAACGTACCCTGAATTGCACTCAAGTAGCCCATGGAATGGATGAGTTAACTGTACAAGTCATCCAGTATGCACTCTTCTGCATTGCCCTCTGTCCAATACTTTCTTATTCGTTTTCTGCTGTTGGCTGGTTACAAAAAGAGCAGTGCCTGGAGCTCAGAGAACAACTCTCCAGAGACCATCTGTTTCCTAGGGCCCTAGTGAGACTTGTCTCTACTTAGTTTTCAGCTCCTCTTTCCATTGGTGAATATAATTTCTCAGTGAACATTTGACCAAATGATTTGCAGTTGGGAATCAGATATATTTTTGTGTATAAACAGGATCATCATTCACGTATTTTGGAAAAATTCTGAGTCCATCTAGTTCTCATTATGACTACGACTTTGCATAAACCCTGACCTAACCATATGACTGATGACTTTCCAGAACAAACTCCCGTTGTTTGTGCTGCTGTGTCCAAAATCACTAGCTAGCGTTGTACTGACTCTTGTATCCAAGCAGCACTAGCTGATACCATTGGTCCTTCCCGAAATAGCTTCCATTCTTCATCCCCTTTCCTCACCCCTATATCCTTTCTCTCCAATTTTAATGAATTTTATCTTTTCTTCAGGACTTAGATCCTGTCCAAAACCTTCCAGAAGCCTCGCCCGTTCCCCCTAGCCCAATAGGATCTCTGTTTTCTCATTTTATTAGGCATTCACCATATTTAGACTTATATCCCCATTTATTTTTTTAAAAAAGTTCTGTGTGCTTTGTCTTCAGCTGGATTGTAAGCAGTTTGAAGTCAGTGACTGTCTTTTCACCATTTCAGGTTTGAGAAACACACATCTCTCATTTTCTAGAGAGTATAGGACAAAGACACAGATGATGTATGCTCAAATAGGCATAGAACCTAATGAGTAACTCTCCTCAACTTCTGTGGCTCTCCTCATCCGTGTTTGGATATTTTAAAATAACATAAGGCATATTCCCACCAAGCCACAGTACTTAGAGTTTTCTTTCATTTTCCCCTAAAGTGGCAAATACATTTCTGTCCTTAAAAGCTGTGTGTTTATACATTTGGAAAATTGGAATGTCTCATTACGAATAGTTCTCAGAATTTTAAGCAAAGAGAGTGCCTGGGGTATCTGTCTCAGGTATTGATTGATGGTGAATAATTAGAGAAGAAAGATTATTTCCAAACATTTATTGAGATCCTGCTGTATATCAGAACCCATCCTTGGTTCCAGAATCCAGCAGTGAATAAGACAAGCACAGAGTCTGCCCTCAGGAAACAAATGCATTGAAGATCTTTTGCTCTTGAAAAACTATGATCCCAACCTTGAAAGCTGAGAGAGAAAAGAAATATGAGTGGTCGTTTGGAATTCTGGACATAAAATATATGCATCACCTATAGGGCCTTTTTTATTATTCTTTTATGGATTGGCCATAGACTATGCAATAGAAGTGGGACATAAAAGAATAATGGAAGAGATGAGACCTGACTAAATAAATCCCTTGAAAGCTTTTTTTTAACACTCTGTCATGAGAATAAATTCCCCTTGAACCGTTTTTTTTTTTTTTTTTTGCTTCTGTTCCTTTTCAGGTCACCAGAAATGAAAATATATTAGGAGAATGGCATGTGCATTAAAAATCTTTGCAATATCTCCAAGTCAACACCAGACCTTTAAAAACCAGAAGGAAACACTCAAAATAAATACATTGTGGGGAAGGGCACTGGAGAGCATTTGGAAAACCTGAAAATATCTACACATTTGTCTAGACTGGCAGTTATGACTGTAATAAGCAACTGAAGCCAAACAAATGAGACCACTTTTTGTGGCAGCTTTCGGGCTGTAATCATGCACACTGAGAACACACAACATGCATTAGATAATCCTCATGATGAGGGACTCAGGGAAGGCTCTGCCGGATAAATAAAAGGAGGGCGTTAGAGTAAGGCAACACTTAACTGTAAACTTGGGTTTATACATATGAAACAACAGGCTGCAGATGTGTCATGTTCATAATATGCTAAAAAATAATTCCTCAGTGTTAGAAATTTCCAAGCCACAGTGAATGATAGATGAACGATTGAGAGGTAGAATCAGAAAGCTCTATGGTAAAAATGAGGTATTGATTCTGTGAGATTCTAATTTAGCTTAGTTCGCTTAGAAAAAGTAGTATATTGATAGGTACTCAACACAGCTCACATTCGAAATGACTTATCAGGATTCCAAAATGAAACCTTAAGCAAGCAATAATTTTGACTGTAATTCTCCCCCAAGTCGCCCACACCAAATGACAGCATCTTTGCAAATAATTTGGACAAGAACAAGGCAAATAGTATATCTCTCGATATACTATTTGATGAGCAATGGGAGTTTGAGCTTCAGTGCCAGAAGAAAGGATGGGAAAAGAACTGGGAGTAAGTGTCTGGCCGTAATAAATTAGGAAGCCAAACATCTGAACTATTAGAAAAGTGATTCAACGTAAGCCATACCATACGTTTGCTCGATGCCTAGTTCAATTTGGTGGTTTCAGACGGTCAGATGAAAGGCATTATCTGTAGGTAAATATAGAATTGGACCTTTTTGATTCATAGCTAGACTTCTTGAGATTTTAATTTGTTGATGTTAAACTTCATTTTGAAAGAATTTTTCATTCAGTCTGTTTGGCCTTTATTATAGGCAGTTAAATAGCACATATAAATCCCCTAACACAAAGCTTGGTCTATAGGAAGGTAACAATAATAATAAGGATAGCAATGTTTGAGCTCTTATTATAAGCTGGAAACTAAGCCAAACATTCTTATTATTGCATTTATTGTGGAGTTCAGAAAGAATTACATCCCCTTCTGTGCAATTATGCCTCACTTTTGCATTTAGTTTTACATTTTCTATACTGAAATCACGACCAGAGAACTAGAAATTCTTTAATGTTTTATTTGCATTCTGCTAAATGAAGGCTCTAGTGTCACTTCCTGTGCGTTTATTGTGCTCCATTGCTTTTCCAGTCAATTCATGCCATTTCCAGGATGAATATTTTGCTTACGTGGCGCGCGCACACACACACACACACATGCACACACAGATGCTCTTACAAATCTTCCCGATTTAAGTGGGTTTTCCTCCTGACCCTTCCTGAGGATCTGGCATTTTAAGATTCACTCTTTTGCCAGAGGACCATGATTAAGTGAGTTTTCCAGGATACACAATTTGTAGTCTCTATCTCTGGAATTGTTAACCGCTCTTAGTAAAGAACAACTTAGTTTCTGTTCTGGCTGTTTCATAATAGCTCAGCTTTTTAATCTCCACTTTAAAGAATTTCTCTTTTGTAGGTTCAATACTTACCTCTTAGAAGTGAAGTTCTTTGTTAAAGGTTTAGCTTCTGTAACATCCCCGGATGCTTTGGGGGCCATTAAGCTTAATGAGTTAAGTTTTTTTTTTTTCTGAAGTGTATATGAGGTGCCTACTGAAGATAACTTTAACAGGTCCTCCTGATTTATTACAAAGAAAGTCCCTTTCAACAAAAGCTTTCAGGCTGAACTTTCATTCTAGTCTAGGAGAAGCAAACTTTTGGTCTCAAGTGCTGCATAATACATCACATGCCATGTCTGTATTCTTGGGCTATTATATAACCAAGCTATCAGTTACATCAAAGCTTGTCTCCCCACGTAGAGATGCATTGACAATAGATAAATCCCTTTTCTCTCCAATTGGGTTTTTTTTTTCCAAAGAATTCCATTGAATGAGGATCACTTTTTCTCCTTTGAAATGAAATTTTAAATTTCACACATATTTATCACGAAACAGTCAAAGCAGAGTAGGTAATTTTTATTATAAAGTTTTTTTCCCATAGAGCCTCTGAAAGGCAAACCCCATGGAACCATCAGAGGAGCTTTTCAGAAACAAGTCTTCAAAGCATTCCTTTAGTCCAGTGGTGCCCATCTCATAACAGAGACCCCTGAAGTCTCTCACATCCTACCTACCCTATTTGAGGCTTCAAAGGGAACTCCTGACCCAGAGGAAGGAAGAAGCAAAGTCTCTGCATGGAAAAGGCAAGAAGAGTCCCTGTCCGGCTGGTTGGAGATGACACCCATGTAGGCAACTCTGTGGGGTCACCGTCCTACCACCTATCATGACAAAGGGAGTCCATGTTTCCAGGGCCCTAAAGGACCCCACTGACCTTTGTTACCCCTTCACTTTGATTTCAGGCTGTAATATTTCTAAAACGATGCAGCCCAGCATAAAGACTTCAGAGTCATAAATTTTGTCTACCACCTGGGAAATAGCCAACCAAGATCAGGATGGCACGGCTCCAGCAACTTTCTTATTCCCTCTGTGACCCTCATTTGTAAAATGGGGACAATATATTCACTTCTTGAGTGTATATTATATGTCAGAAAATATTTTAGGTACTAAGAATACATCAGTGGCCAAAAGAAAAAAAAAAAAAAGACCAAAATCTCTATCCTAAATTAGCTGACTTTCTACTAAGAGGCTTTAGCCAATTTTTGTAAAAAAACCAATGAATAAAATATTACGCGGAAGAGTAAAGCACAAGCAAATAGGTGAGATGGGGGGAATAGGGGGGCCTGGGAGCCTGTCTTTCTGAGGCTATGACATTTTAGCAAAGACTGGAAGGAGATGAAGGGATGAATCGTGGAAATTTCTGGGGGAATGGCAAAGAGCCAGATGTGGGAGGATGTCTGAGTTCCAGGAAAAGCCAGGAGGCTGATGTGATAGGAGAAAGTGAGAAACTGGGGAGGAATAAGAGGTGAGGTTGAAGAGCTGATGCAGGGACAGATTTTATAGGGCTTATCATCCTTTGTACTATTGGACATTGAGTGAAATGGGGCCATTTCAAGGTTTTGAGCAAAGTGATGTGATCTTAGAGTTTAAGAGGGTCACTCTGACGATTAGTTTGGGAGCAGAAGGGGACAAGCCAGGACAGAAGCAGGGAGATAGCTTACAGGTGGCAGTAGTTATCTAGACAAGAGGTGATGGTGCCTAGGGCCAGGAGGTTGTGAGAAATGCTGGATACTGGGCATAGTTTCAGTGTAAAATCAGCAGGATTAACTGACAGTTAAGATACATGATGTGAGAAAAAGAGAGGAATGGAGAATGACTTTAACTTGAGCAACTGAACTTATGAAGGTGCTCTTTACTGAGTCACAGAAATCTGCAGAAGCAGCAGGTGGGTGGAGGAGGACAGGAGTTTGGTTTTGTACACGTTGTTTGAAAGGCCACGTAGACTTTCAAATGCAAATGTTGAGCTGACATTTAGATAATAGTAGTGCTTATCATTCGTGATGGTTTCGAGGATTAATGGGCTTTATCATCTAGCCCTGCCTACTTCTCCAATTGTATCTGCCACCACATCTTACCACCCGCCCAGCACTCAGTCATGTCAAACTATTTCATGCTTTTTCCTATCTCCATATCTTTTTTTGTTGTTGTTGTTAGGTGCATAAAAGTTTAGAATTGTTCTTTCATAATTATGATAGAGGTTTCTAGTGCTCAACCATACATGGTTCTTCTTGTCCTCTGGGTACATTGGAAGGTTATTCTTTTCTGCCTCTTTGCAGTAAGACAAGGCCAAGTGACCAATTTATACCAAGGGGCTCTGAGATGAACTGAATGTCACTTCCAGGATGTTCATAGCATGTGACCCTCTGGTGCTCTGACTCTCCATGGCTAAAAAAGAGCTATGTCTTTCTGAGATGGTTGCTACGAGATGATAAAGACTCTATCAGTCTGGGTCCCTGAGTGATTATGTAAATAGAATACCACACTGACATATTACAGATATAAAATGTGAGCAAAACATGTTAAACAACTGGGATTTGGGTTGATTTTTACTGTAGCAAAACCTAACCTGTCCGACTAATATTTGTAGTGAATTCTATCCCTAATGGTGCTTTCATCTCTAAAATTTTTTAAAACTATATTTTGTGTTATTCATATATCTACATTAATTTCCTTTTTATTAGTTTGGGGAATATTTTTACTTGTCCTTCACCTTTATCCCTTTTTGTAATTTGTTTCATTTTAAATATATCTCTTGTAAACAATATAATAGGATTCCAATCCAATTTTCAATTATTTCAGTAAGCATTGAAGTATTCATCTAGCTCCTTCTAAATACTAGCCTCTAATTTCTGGATACTAGAGATAAAGCAATGAACAAAGCGAATTTTTTTCTTTAATAAAGCTCTAAATACCTTTTATAGTAAGCTTGATTCACTAACCCTTTCCTATTGATGTTGTATTTTTATTGATTATCTAATTTTTTTACTTTCAATTTAGTGGGTTTTTAAAAAAATTTTGCTTCTTTTATTTTCCTTTCTGCCTACTAATGTACTGATCCAGTTTATTTTCTCCTTTATTCACTTATATATTATACATTTGATTTCTGTTCTTCTGGGATTACCATTAAATTTTTAACATTCCCTCATGTTTGACAAAAATATAATATACCTTTATTCTTCTTCTGAACTATGTATGGCTCTTAGAACATTTGTAACTAAATTTCCTTTCTTCTAATTTCATGTAATTGTTGTTTAGTACTTTAGTTGTCCCTTGACTTTATATAGTCTAATTAGTCATTATTTTTGATTGCTTAATGAAGCCACTGGTTGTGGAGATGTCAGCCTATCCATGTTAAATTATTTCTTTTTTCAACTTCTTTCTGCATTCTTTGTCCTCTGAATTCAGTTTCTTTTTTCCTGAGCTATAATCTCTCTGCAAGGGTTTTGGGTGAAAAATTCTCAGTCTTTTTTCTGAAAATGTCATAATTTTACCTTCAAAATTGAATAAGAAGTTGTCTGAGTAAAATCTATTCCTTGGTTAAACTATATTCTATTGCCATTTTGCAGGAGTAAGGCTTTAATATCTGCAATTTTATATGGTTCAAGCTCACTACATTATCAGTTGTTTTCCCTCAGCATCTAAGATCTTTTCCTTCTGTTACTGGTATTGAAAAGTTTTATTTTAGTGTAAATATTTTTGTCTAACAAAAGTAATTTATTTTTCTCTGATTTAAAAATATATATTTGTTATTCTTCACTTTTGCTCTACTTTTGAATTTGTGGATTCTTTCATTAATTTTGGAAAATCAGCAGCAGTCATCTCATGACTATTACTAGTCTCCTATTCTCTCTAGGGTTTCCATTTGAAATTCCTGTTAGGTGTATTTTGGACCTTCTCATTCCATCTGCTTTGTTTTTCAACATTGCTTTGCTATTTTCCATCTCTTATCACTCATGATGCATTGTTGATTTTTTTCTCAAACACACGTTTCTATTCATTAGTTCCACGTGTTTATCTGATGTTAAACACATATATTAAATTTTTAGTTTCAGTAATTGTATTCTTATACTTCCCAAAGATTTATTAACTTTCCCAAATCTTCTTATTCTTTTCATGTAATACCTTGTATGTGTTTGGAGATTTTGATTCCTTCATTTAACTTTTATCATCTTTAATATAATGATTTTTATTTTCAGATTGACATTCTGATATCCCAAATTTGCATGACACCAATTCTGTTGTTATTTTGTGTGTTGACTCTAATACATTTGAATTGATTCTTCACCTGCTTCCTTAAACAGGCTCATGTAACTGATCTTGTTTTTGTTATTCTTGTTTTTTTTTTTGTTTTTTTTTTTGTTTTTTTTTTTTTTTTGCGTTACGTGGGCCTCTCACTGTCGTGGCCTCTCCCGTTGTGGAGCACAGGCTCCGGATGCACGGGCCCAGCCGCTCCACGGCATGTGGGATCTTCCCGGACCGGGGCACGAACCCGTGTCCCCTGCATCGGCAGGTGGACTCTCAACCACTGCGCCACCAGGGAAGCCCCAGTTATTCTTGTTTTAACTGACCATATTTTGTGACCTAGATTCTGAAAGCATCTTTTACGAGTTAGTTTCCATTTGTTTTTGGCAGGCACTTCCTGGAGCCAGTTTGTGTGTGTGTGTGTGTGTGTGTGTGTGTGTGTGTGTGTGTGTGTTGGCAAGCTTTATTCAGCATAAGTGATTTAACTGTATGTTCATTGGCTTGTCCACAATTTTCACGAGTACAAAATAAAACAAGATTCAAATGAGAATTTCCAGTCATGTGGAAGAAAATATTTTTTTCCACATGACTACTGACGTCATTGCACTGTGTCCTCTGACACAAGTGAACAGACTAAAGAAACCAGTAGAAGATACCCATTTAAAGGAAGTTAATTTAGAAAGAATCAAAATGGGGAGAAATGGGAGAATTTTAAGTGCATTTGAAACACAAGCCTTCTGAAGAAACATCAGTTAATTTCAGTTTTAATTTTTTTTTTAACATCTTTCTTGGAGTATAATTGCTTTACAATGTTGTGTTAGTTTCTGCTGTATAACAAAGTGAATCAGCTATACATATACATATATCCCCATATCCCCTCCCTCTTGCGTCTCCCTCCCACCCTCCCTATCCCACCCCTGCAGGTGGTCACAAAGCACCGAGCTGATCTCCTGTGCTATGTGGCTGCTTCCAACTAGCTATCTATTTTACATTTGGTAGTGTATATATGTCCATGCAACTCTCGGACTTCGTCCCAGCTTACCCTTCCCCCTCCCCGTGTCCTCAAGTCCATTCTCTATGTCTGTGTCTTTATTCTGTCCTGCCCCTAGTTTCTTCAGAACCATTTTTTTTTCCCCTAACATTCCATATATATATATATGTGTTAGCATATGGTATTTGTTTTTCTCTTTCTGACTTACTTCACTCTGTATGACAGACTCTAGGTCCATCCACCTCACTACAGATAACTCAATTTCGTTTCATTTATGGCTGAGTAATATTCCATTGTATATATGTGCCACATCCTCTTTATCCATTCATCTGTCGATGGACACGTAGGTTACTTCCATGTCCTGTCTATTGTAAATAGAGCTGCAATGAACGTTGTGGTACATGACTTTATGAATTATGGTTTTCTCAGGGTATATGCCCAGTAGTAGGATTGCTGGTTCATACAGTAGTTCTATTTTTGGTTTTTTAAGAAACCTCCATACTTTTCTCCATAGTGGCTGTATCAATTTACGTCCCACCAACAGTGCAAGAGGGCTCCTTTTCTCCACACCCTCTCCAGCATTTATTGTTTGTACATTTCTTGATGATGGCCATTCTAACTGGTGTGAGGTGATATCTCATTGTAGCTTTGATTTGCATTTCTCTAATGATTAGTGATGTTGAGCATCCTTTCATGAGTTTGTTAGCTATCTGTGTATCTTCTTTGGAGAAATGTCTATTTAGGTCTTCTGCCCATTTTTGGATTGGGTTGTTTGTTTTTTTGATATTGAGCTGCATGAACTGTGTGTATGTTTTGGAGATTAATCCTTTGTCAGTTGCTTCATTTGCAAATATTTTCTCCTATTCTGAGGATTGTCTTTTCATCTTATTTATGGTTTCCTTTGCTGTGCAAAAGCTTTAAAGTTTCATTAGGTCCCATTTGTTTATTTTTGTTTTTATTTCCATTTCTCTAGGAGGTGGGTCAAAAAGGATCTTGCTGTGATTTATGTTATAGAGTGTTCTGGCTATGTTTTCCTCTAAGAGTTTGATAAGTGTCTAGCCTTACATTTAAGTCTTTAATCCATTCTGAGTGTGTTTTTTTGTATGGTGTTAGGGAGTGTTCTAATTTATTCTTTTACATATAACTGTCCAGTTTTCCCAGCACCACTTATTGAAGAGGCTGTCTTTTCTTCATTGTATATTCTTGCCTCCTTTATCAAAGATAAGTTGACCATATGTGCATGAGTTTATCTCTGGGCTTTCTATCCTGTTCCATTGATCTATATTTCTATTTTTGTGCTAGTACCATACTGCCTTGATTACTGTAGCTTTGTAGTATAGTCAGCTGGAGAACCTGGTTCCTCCAGCTCCATTTTTCTTTCTCAAGATGGTTTTGCCTATTCAGGGTCTTTTGTGTTTCCATACAAATTGTGAAATTTTATGTTCTAGTTCTGTGAAAACTGCCACTGGTGGTTTGATAGGGATTGCATTGAAGCTGTAGATTGCTTTGGGTAGTATAGTCATTTTCACAATGTTGATTTTTCCAATCCAAGAACATTGTATATCTCTCCATCTGTTTGTATCATCTTTAATTTCTTTCATCAGTGTTGTATTGTTTTCTGCATACAGGTCTTCTGTCTCCTTAGGTAGGTTTATACCTCAGTATTTTATTCTTTTTGTTGCAGTAGTAAATGGGAGTGTTTCCTTAATTTCTGTTTCAGATTTTTCATCATTAGCGTATAGGAATGCAAGAGATTTCTGTGCATTAATTTTGTATCCTGCTACTTTACCAAATTCATTGATTAGCTCTAGTAGTTTTCTGGTAGCATGTTTAGGATTCTCTCTATATAGAATAATGCCATCTGCAAACAGTGAGAGTTTTACTTTTTCTTTTCTGATTTGGGTTCCTTTTATTTCTTCTTCTCTGATTGGTGTGGCTGGGACTTCCAAAACTATGTTGAATAGTAGTGGTGAGAGTGGGCAGCCTTGTCTTGTTCCTGATCTTAGTGGAAATGGTTTCATTTTTTTCACCATTGAGAATGATGTTTGCTGTGGGCTTGTCATATATGGCATTTATTATGTTGAGGTAAGTTCCCTCTATGCCTACTTTCTGGAGGTTTTTCATCATAAATGGGTGTTGAACTTTGTTGAAAGCTTTTTCTGCATCTATTGAGACCATCATATGGTTTTTATCCTTCAGTTTGTTACTATGGTGTATCACATTGATTGATTTGCATATATTGAAGAATCCTTGCATTCCTGGGATAAACCCCACTTGATCATGGTGTATGATCCTTTTAATGTGCTGTTGGATTCTGTTTGCTAGTATTTTGTTGAGGATTTTTGTGTCTGTGTTCACCAGTGATATTGGCCTGTACTTTTCTTTCTTTGTGACATCTTTGTCTCATTTTGGTATCAGGTTGATGGTGGCCTTGTAGAATGAGTTTGGGAGTGTTCCTCCCTCTGCTATATTTTGGAAGAGTTTAGGAAGTATAGGTGTTAGCTCTTCTCTAAATGTTTGATAGAATTTGCCTGTGAAGCCATCTGGTCCTGGGCTTTTGTTTGTTGGAAGATTTTTAATCACCATTTCAATTTCAGTGCTTGTGATTGGTGTGTTTATATTTTCTATTTCTTCCTGCTTCAGTCTCAGAAGTTTGTGCTTTTCTAAGAATTTGTCCATTTCTTCCAGGTTGTTCATTTTATTGGCGTATAGTTGCTTGTCGTAATCTCTCATTATCCTTTGTATTTCTGCAGTGTCAGTTGTTGCTTCTCCTTTTTCATTTCTAAGTCTGTTGATTTGAGTCTTCTTCCTTTTATTCTTGATGAGTCTGGCTAATGGTTTTTCAATTTTGTTTATCTTCTCAAAGAACCAACTTTTAGTTTTATTGATCTTTTTCATTGTCTCCTTCATTTCTTTTTCATTGATTTCTGATCTGATCTTTATGATTTCTTTCCTTCTGCTAACTTTGGGTTTTTTTCTTCTTTCTCTAATTGTTTCAGCTGTAAGGTTAGGTTTTTTGTTTGATATGTTTCTTATTTCTTGAGGTAGGATTATATTGCTATAAACTTCCCTCTTAGAACTACTTTTGCTGCATCCCGTAGGTTTTGGATGGTTGTGTTTTCATTGTCATTTGTCTCTATGTATTTTTTGAAATCCTGTTTGATTTCTTCAGTGATTTCTTGGTTATTTAGTAGTGTTTTGTTTAGCCTCCCTGGAGCCAATTTTTGTGTTAAATTTTTGGGTTGGGATTCCCAGACCACATTGGTGGTGTAAGTTCAAAATATAAGCCTGAAGGAGATATAAATTTGGTGTTTTAAATTTTCCGACCATAGGCTAGGCCTAGATAGAAAAAACTATTTTTTCTCCATGTTCCAAGGAGTAGAGGTTTTCCAAGTCTAAACCTTTACAGTGAGTCTAGTTCTTCAGGGTTCCCAGAATTATACAACAGTCTTAACTTCAGCTCACAGCCCTATATATTATATGTATCTGAGGACTCATTGCCTGTGACTACCAGGGCGCTAAAACCACAAATAATAGGTTACTGATACTAATATCTCCCTCCTCCTACTCTCTACTCACAACTGCATCACACTAGCTTTTAGTTCTTCTTTGTTTCTGGTACCTGGAGGTTTCATATCAGTGTGTATGTGTGTGTCTATGCATGTGTGTGTAAACTCATGAATGTATTTAACAATGTTGTATTTTATTCAAGTTTCCAATTGTTTGTAGTACCTGTTTTCAAGTCTACACTTAGTACTTAAAAATATTGCAAAAGAGAGAGTAAATGAAGAAGGGGAGGTAGATAAGAGGGGAAGAGGGAAGAAAACTCATAGTCTTACGGCAAGAAAATTGAGAAGTGAACAGACAATTAAATTTGAAACAAAGATGTGAGGAGATAAAATGCTGCCAATTGATAGTACAGGATTAAAACAAAGGGAACAGGATTTGCAAAGCTGGTTTAGGCAGAGTTTACTTGGATCGAACACAAAAGGCACAAATTATAAAAGAAAAAAATAATAAATTGGACTTCATTAAATTAGAAACTTCTGCTCTTTGAAAGACAACATTAAGAAAATAAAAATACATTCCCACCAATGGGTACAGCCACTATGGAGGACAGTATGGAGGTTCCTTAAAAAACTAAAAATAGAGCTACCATATGATCCAGCAATCCCACTCCTGGGCATAATAAACCATAATTCGAAAGGATGCATGCATCCCTATGTTCACTGCAGCACTATTTACAATAGCCAGGACATAGAAGCAACCTAAATGTCCATTGACAGATGAATGAATAAAGAAGGTATGGCACATGTATACAATGGAATATTACTCAGCCATCAAAAGGAACAAAATAATGCCATTTGCAGTGATATGGATGGACCTAGAGATTGTTATACAGAGTGAAGTAAGTCAGAAAGAGAGAGACAAATATTGTATACTACTGCTTATGTGTGGAATCTAGAAAATGGTACAGATGAACTTATTTGCAAAGCAGAAATAGAGTCACAGATGTAGAAAACAAACTTATGGTTAACAAGGGGGGAAGGTGGAGTGGGATGAATAGGGCGATTGGGACTGACATATATACACTGATATGTATAAAATAGATAACTAATAGGAACATCCTGTACAGCACAGGAAACTCTACTCAGTGCTTTGTGGTGATCTACATGGGAAGGAAATCCAAAAAAGAGGGGATATGTGTATATGTATAGATGATTCACTTTTTTGTACAACAGAAACTAGCACAACATTGTAAAGCAACTATACTGCAATAAAAATTAATTAAAAAAAAAAGTTACAAAAAAAAAAGAAAAGAAAAATACAAACCACCGACTAGAAGAGTATATCTGAAATGCATATATCTGACAAAGGACTTACGTCCAGAATCTATGAAGAACTCATACATCTCAAGAATAACACAAAAATGGGCAAGATTTGAACAGATTTCACAAAAGAACATAAACAATAAGCTAATGAAAAGATGCTCAATATCATTAGTCATCAATGAAGTGCTACTTGAAAGCAAATTGAGATACCCCTATATACTGATTAAATGGATACGATAAAAAGGATTTATAATACCATGATGTAGTTATGATATATAGCAACTCCAATACCCAAATATTGTTGATAGGAATGTCAAACTGTATACTCACTTTGAAAAAGTATTATCAGTGTCTTACATAGTTAGACATACATATAACTTAATAATTCTACTTGTAGGTTTCTCCCGAATAGAAATGAACACATATCCACGCAAAGATTTATATTGAAGTGTTCATGGCAGCTCTGTTCAAAATAGCCAAATGATAGAAACCACTTAAATGCCTGTCAGTAGGTAAATGTATAAAGAAAATGTGGTGAAAGTATTCAGTGGCATACTGCTCAGCAATGAGATGAACACACTACAGATCAACTCAATAACGTGGATGAATCAGAAGAAGCACAAGGTCGAGCAAAATAAACCAGAGCAAAAGAACATATACTGTAGGGCTTCCCTGGTGGTGCAGTGGTTGAGAGTCCGCCTGCCGATGCAGGGGACACGGGTTCGTGCCCCGGTCCGGGAAGATCCCACATGTTGTGGAGCGGCTGGGCCCGTGAGCTGTGGCCACTGAGCCTGCGCGTCCAGAGCCTGTGCTCCACAGCGGGAGAGGCCACAACAATGAGAGTCCCGTGTACTGCAAAAAAAAAAAAAAGTACAAACAATAAATGCTGGAGAGGGTGTGGAGAAAAGGGAACCCTCTTGCACTGTTGGTGGGAATGTAAATTGATACAGCCACTATGGAGAACAGTTTGGAGGTTCCTTAAAAAACTAAAAATAGAACTGCCATACGACCCAGCAATCCCACTACTGGGCATATACCCTGAGAAAACCATAATTCAAAAAGAGCCATGTACCACAATGTTCACTGCAGCTCTATTTACAATAGCCAGGACATGGAAGCAACCTAAGTGTCCATCGACAGATGAATGGATAAAGAAGACGTGGCACATATATACAATAGAATATTACTCAGCCATAAAAAGAAATGCAATTGAGTTATTTGTAGTGAGGTGGGTGGACCTAGAGTCTGTCATACAGAGTGAAGTAAGTCAGAAGGAGAAAAACAAATACCGTATGCTAACACATATATGGAATCTAATAAGAAAAACATGGTTCTGAAGAACCTAGGGGCAGGAGAGGAAGAAAGACGGAGACATAGAGAATGGACTTGAGGACACGGGGAGGGGGAAGGGTAACCTGGGACAAAGCGAGAGAGTGGCATGGACATATATACACTACCAAATGTAAAATAGATAGCTAATGGGAAGCAGCCGCATAGCACAGGGAAACTGGCTTGGTGCTTTGTGACCAGCTAGAGGGGTGGGATAGGGAGGGTGGGAGGGAGATGCAAGAGGGAGGAGATATGGGGATGTATGTATATGTATATGAATAGCTGATTCACTTTGTTATAAAGCAGAAACTAACACACCATTGTAAAGCAATTATCCTCCAATAAAGATGTTAGAAAATAAAAACGAATGCATACTATATTCTTTCCATTTGTGTGAAATTCTAGAACAGGAAAACTAATGTATAGCAGTAGAAAGTAGATCAGTGGTTGCCTAGGGCAAGAAGTCTAGAGCGTATATTCCCTGCAGCTCTGTACCAGGGAACTTTGGGGAGTGAGTCAGTATTCTTTGTCTTGAGTATGGTAGTAGTTATATGGTGTGCACCTTTGCTCAGATTCATTGAATTGCATAAGCCATTTGAGACCCAGAACAGCCAAGATAAGAAAGAAAAGCTCCTCGATAATGACAGACATTGGCTATCCCATCGTGGCTCTGTGGGTGCTCAGAACCACATTTAATTTGATTTTGGAAAACAAAGCAATGAAATGTTTCAAGTGCCTGAATATTGTAAAACAAATGTCTGCTCCATACCATTGATTGTTACCATCTTTCCTGAACCAGAAAAGGACTAATCCAAAAGCAGGAAACGTACCCCACACAATCCTGTTATATTCTTCAGACCATGTACTGTCTTGTAGCCAGGGCAACTAGCACCAAATGAGCAAAACTCAGTGTTTTCTGTGGTTTTCCACACTCTCTGTTTCCTTCAGAATGAAAAGGGCTTTGTAAATTTTAAACACTATCATGGTGTAAAAGTGCTAGCCAGCTTCTCATGATATTACAGTAAAGTAGCTTCAAGCCTTTCTTGTCAAAGGCATCTGTCCGCGTGTACTCTGGTGAATGCTTCTGTTTGGGGGCCTTATTATTTTTCTTGCCATTATTGAAAATGTGCACCCCTCCATCACACCCTTCTCTGGTGTTTGGTAGATTCTGCCATGGAGACCACACTGGCAGCTTGAAACCTGATGTGTGCAATAATGTGTCAGTGTCCCACCTTGCTTGGCAATGAGAACTGACATTTCTAGGAGCTCAGATTCTCCAGAGCCAGAGCCTTTTACTGAGAGTGGACAAATATATAGATGAAAAGAGCCTCATCCCTTCTATTCCTTATCTGTTTGATTGCATATTGTATTGTTTTGATTTACAACCCGCTCTCAAATTCCTGGTTTGATAGTATCTATTATCTGTGGTTGTCACTTGTAAGGATTGAATTTTATTTTCTTTTGCTCTTACATTCCTTGAGGGGTGGATGAGAAATGACCTTCTCTGTGCTTTCATTTTCACAGACTATTCATAAAAATGTTGACAGGGAAGTCCCTCAAATGCACATATGTAGTGTATATAACTGAGGGGTGGGAAAGCCTGGAAGGAAAAATGATGAATAAACCTTGAGCACTGAAATAAAAGGAAAGAAGGAAAATATGCTGCAGTCACCTTTTTATAGTTAGAAGCAAAGAAAGGTTAGATAAAGGATTCAAAACGGGGTGTCAGGCTACCTGGGCCCCCTGCTACTTTATAAGCTAATTAACATTTCAGAAATGAATATTTTTCATGTTTAAAGCAGTGATTGTAATTCCCACCCACAGTTTTGTTTTGAAGATGAAATCAGAAAATGTGCAGTGCCCGGCATTTTGAAAGTACTATTTCAGCTTTACCCTTTTAGTAAACAGGTAGCACATCAAACTGAGTCACTGGGGAATGTCTCATCATCGGACACATAGCAAAGGTGAGGGTAAAGTAGGGAGTTAGGAAGGGAGAGTATAGAATCCCAGGACTAGCAAGTGGGGGGAGCCATTACCAGTCCCAGCCTCCAGCAGGTGAGTGGTGGTTACCAGTGCTGAGTAGAATAGAGACTCCCCTAACTGGAGCTGGGATGTAGTAGAAAGGTCCAGTCAACACATGGCAACCTGATAAACTAGCCCACCATATTCCACCCTTTTTCATCTTAACTTTTCTGAAAAGGGAAATCATATTTTATTTACCTTTAAAGCCAAAGAAATTTCTCCTAATCCACACCTAGGAAAAAGAAGTTATCTCCTCCCCTATTACGTAGTTTTTGTTTGATTTATAGCACTGACTGTATCTCCCCCTGCATTGCTATATGACTGTCTTGTTCTAATCTTTTGGATTTTAAATGATAGGGACTGTGTCTTTCTCATCCATGTATTCCCTTAAGTGTCTAACAAAAGAAGTGCTCAGTGAGTTGAATTGGAGACAAAAATTTGATTTACCCACTGGCCTTTAAATGATCTCATTGAGTGTTATGTCAAGACTGATGAAAAGGTAAAGGCCACAGACAAAATAACTGGGGATTAAGTAGCAAAAATGAGGATTCATTCACCAGAGATGTTGCAAAGCAAGCTACCTATTTTATTGAATACTATTTTTGTGTCAAGTACGCTTTTTCCAGTTTTCTATGGGGTAAGACAAGTATATTGGCAATCCATTCATCTATTTTTTATTTTCACTAATATTTATTTATATGATCAAGATAGAGAGCAGGAGATAGAGTACTGTCTAGTGAGGATCAAGTGTGATATGGATTTTATTTCACCTGATGAAGACCAGAGGTAAAGAAAGAGTGCAGTGACCTCACGTAAGAGGGGCACCTGACCCAAACTAGAAGGGCATGACAATTAAGGCCAAAAAATTAACGCTTCTTGTGGAGGATAGCTCTCTCTGAGTAGCCTTGATTAACAACTGAGGAAGAAAACCAACAGCGTGTGTCATGGAGACAAACCACCCACAATCCCTATTAACACAGAAAAAGGGCAAAAGGAAGAAGCTTCCAGTGGTAATTCATGCAGAAGCAAAGAGAGAAGCATGGCTGACAGAAAAACAGACAAACATATTAACAAACAGCAACAACAAAACCTTCCAGATGTAGAGTGAAATGTCCTGAGTAGGAAAAGGAACACATCCAGAGCGCTCAGATGAGAATATTCTAGCGTGCAGGAGGCCTAAGTTTTGAAGTGCTGAGCGGGTGAGATAGACAGCTACTTCATTTCTGATGTCTGAGTCACTTTTAAGGACTAGAGACCCAGGTGAAGAGTTTCTTTGATACAAGTTGTATCAGGAGAGGGTCTCATAAACAAGATTTATATACAAATCAGGTTTTGACTGTAATTTAGACATCATGCTTAGAAACAACTAACTTGAGTCCACAGGGAGTCCTCACTCTGAGGAAAATAACTCCCTTATCTCTGGGGGTGAAAAAGCCTTGTTAATAAGTATTTTAAGGGCTGGAGTTTCCCATTTACTGGTCAGCAGAATGAAGTTAATTTCTCATCACTGAAGATGAATTCACTCAAGGGTAATGACAAACATCCTGGTTTCTGGCTTTCTTGAGAGAATCAAATGGAAAAGCTGGCTTTTGCAGGGGAGTGTTAATGTCAGTCATCCTTGGCTGCTATGGAAGTGACAAACAGATCATTAAGCCTGATGCACCTCATGACCTCCGTGCCCTGAAATAGAGAGAACTTCTGAGAACAGCCAATTGAGCCTTCCTTCTGTGAGAAGCAGTGTTCCTGGAAAGAGAAAGGGTGTGATAGCCAGGCAGACATGGGTTTGAATTCTGACTCTGACACATTCAATAGTTCTATAACCACAGAAAATGACTGGCTCTCCTCTAGGGCTGCTGGGAATATTAAACAAAGTAAGATGCTCATTTAGTCAACTTCTGTTTATTTAGTGCCTGCGATGCACCTGATATAGTTGGTGCTGGGGACATAGTGATGAACAACAGAAAGGCTTTAAAACACCCTTATGGAGCTTTTATTTCAATTTCAATCAGATATCATACAAGAAAGTAAATAATTATGATGGTGCCTAGAGCCATGAGCAAGAAGATGTGCTCAACAGTAACTACTTAGGGGTGGGAGGAGGGGCACCACTTTACCTAGTGTGAGCTTAGCTGTGAAGAAGAAAATCATGGAAAAGAGTGAGGGGAAGAATATTCTAAGCAAAAAACAAAAGCAGTAATTCCAAAGATGCCCTGAGGAGAAAAGGGCTGTCTACACTGAAGGAACTCAAAGGAAACCAGTGTGGCTAGAACATGGGGAGCATGGCAGAGAGTGGTG